>NW_027556402.1:202720894-203123394 GCF_003287225.1 Phascolarctos cinereus | reverse complement strand
AAGGCCCCTTTTCCCTAGCCTTATCGGTGGAAAGCTTACAACTGTTACAGGCCTTTTGAAGAGGATCTTAATGGTGAAGGAGATGGGGCAGAGTAGTCGTGCACTCTAAAGTCTTAAAGCAGATCCTTTGGCAGGAAAAAATTGCTTGTGCAATTGCTACTTTTTATAAGACTTTATTTAAATCAAGCACATTAGTATGCTGGCCAAACTTCAACAGTGTAACCCATT
This sequence comes from Phascolarctos cinereus, assembly GCF_003287225.1. Classification (NCBI taxonomy): domain Eukaryota; kingdom Metazoa; phylum Chordata; class Mammalia; order Diprotodontia; family Phascolarctidae; genus Phascolarctos; species Phascolarctos cinereus. The sequence goes on along the minus strand of NW_027556402.1, from coordinate 203,123,166 downwards.
GGTAAAAATGTCCCTTAATTATTGACTTTTATTAGACTTACCTCCTAAAAAGATTTTTAAAAAAAGAGGAAAAGGTCCTATATGTACAAAAATATTTCTAGCAGTTCTTTTTGTGATGACAAAAAGCTGGAAATGAGGTATGGATGTGTATGGGGGAAGGGGTAGAATACTCATCAATTAGGAGATGGCTCAATAAATTATGGAACAGTACTGTGCTATAGGAAATGATGAAAGGGATTTCAGAGAAACCTGGGAAGAATTATATGAATTGACCCTGGGTGAACTGATCAGAACTAGGACAATTCATACAAAAATTATGTTTAGAATGAACAAATTTTAAAGACTTAAGAATTCTGACCAACTTCTATAATCATGATTCCAGAATATCAATGAAGAATGCTACCCACTTCCAGACAAAGAGATTAAGGAATCAGTATGCAAAACGAGACACATTTTTGGACATGGACCATTTGGGAATTTGTTTTGTTTGACTCTACATATTTGTTATAAGAGTTTGTAATAAGAGGGCATAGAGGGGAGGGAGATAAAAAATGCTTAATTTAAAAATTAATAAAATTTTAACTTGGCTGTTTATGTGATAGATTCATCACTAGAAAATTATAAATTGAAATTCATGTGTGTATACATATATATGCATATATGTATACATATATTTCCACATTTCATAAATGGGTGAGAGATCACAAGCTTATGGCTGGACAGTGGGCCCATAAGCTTGGGGTGAATGAGGGAAGGGAGAGGCTCTCTTTTTCATATCATGCTGCAGACAGTAACTGAGCTCAAAGAAGGGGGGTTCACCAAGTGTGAGGTTGCACATCTCCTTTCTAGGCACAGCATCATCTCAGAGACAGGCCAAGACTTCCAGTAAATTTGTATTTTTAAAAAAGAAGGGAAAAAAAAGGATCTAAACCTTTGTAGTAACTCCCACCCACCTGGGCCATGTGGCAAAAGTGGCTCAAGTGGACAGTCGGGATCAACCAAACTAAGGTCAGTGGCCCTAGCGCCTTCTTTCAACTTCCCAGGTCCTGGGAGCAGTCTGAGGCATCCACTCCCAAGGTACCTGTAACTAATAACCCTTTTAGCCAATCATCTGATGCTGGGGGAAGGAAAGGGACCCACATTTCCTCTTCTTGGCATGGCCTTCCATCTTTCCCTTTAGTTGATAGCGCCCGAGGCCAGGTGGAGAGTGCATCCTGGACTCCGCCTGTTGAGAAGTGGGGAGGTAGAACCCCAGAGATTGAGAAGGGGACTTTGTGGTCAGGACCCGACCAGGTTAGACAGCCAAAGCTAGCTGGGGCCAATGGGCCTCCACCAGCATATTGACTTCCAACCTGATCCCTGCCAACTCTTCCTCACTCTCTGGTTGCTGATATGTGTTTCTACTTTTGAGAAACTCCAGCCTTGTGTTAGCTTACACAAAAGGAAAAATTGCAGCAGCCACTAATAGGCTTGAAGTCAGTTTTGTATCCCACCTGTGAATGAATAGCTACAATCCTGGGCAAGCCCCTTTCCTCTGAGTCTCAGTTTCCTCATCTATAAAAACAAGTGGTTGTTTTTTGTTTTATTTTTACCCCTAAACACATCCTTCAGAGGAAATCTGTTCTGGAGACAAAATTTCACTTTGGCTGAATAAGGTAAGTGTAAGGTTGGAAAGGTAGATTAGAACCAGGTTGTGAAGGTTTGGTTCTCAATACCAGACAGAAAATGAGTTGGGGACTGATGTAATCACACCTATGTTTGAGAAATATTACTTTGGCAGCAGCATGTTAAGATACAAAATATCTCAACAGATGCAACCCCAGAGATAACTTGGTTCAGAGATCTGATCTCCACAAGTAGCATTTGACACACAAAGCCTTCCAGCTTCTGGCTCCACCCTCTCTTTGCAGGCTGATTATACATGACTTCTAATATACTTTATGCCTCAAGCACAGTGGCCTGGTTGACGTGCCCCAAGCATGATGTCCCACCACCTACTTCCATAACTTTACACAGGCTCTGCTCAATGCCCAAAAGGCTCTGCCTTCTCACCTCTGCCTCTCAGGACCTCTAGCACCTTTCAGGGCTCAACACAAGGGAGACCTTTCCTGGTTCCCCCAGCTGTTACTGGCATTCCCAACCATCACATAATTATTTCGCATATTTCCTTATCTGTGCAGGGACTGTCTCACATTTGTATTCCAGTGCCTGACACACATAGATGCTTAATAAATGCTTGTTGATGGAAGCACAGGGGGCATATGCTCCCCAGAGGTATTCACCAGCATCCTGGAAGATGTCCTCTGCAAAGTTCTGAATGGAAGAGGGGACTCACTACGGCTAGTGAGGTTCTCTGGAAGTTTAGGTTTAAAGATGGCACCGTCTCGATTACATCATTCTATCAACGTTAGCGGTTGTCTGGTAGAGTAGATAGAATGCTCATCCTGAAGAACGAGGGTTCAAATCCCACTTCTGACAATTACTAACTGTGGGACCTTGGGAAAGTCACAAACATTCTGAGTCTCAGTTGGCTCATCCATAAAATGGAGGCAACACCATCTATGAGGTTACTGAGAGAACCAAGAGATGATGAATATAAAATACTTCACAATATTTAGTTAAGTAAACGCCATATAGTTTTAAGGCATGTATGAGACAGTGGACAGACCACTGGGCCTGGAGTCAAGACCTGAATTCAAATCCTACCTCAGAAACCTAATAGTGGTGTGACCCTGGACAGTCACGTAAGCTGTTTATCTCAGTTTCCACATCTGTAAAATAGGGATAATAGCACCTACTTCATAGAGTCATTGTGAGGATCAAATGAGATAATACAAAGCACTTGGCAAACATTAAAATGCTATATAATTTCTAGCTATTATTATTGACTCTTCAACAAGATCCAATTGCTTAAATCAGCCATTGGAAAATCAAGTGGATGAAGAATGAAGCATTCCCACAGTCATTGTGAAGAACGGGCCCGCCATGAAGACCAATTGCCACCAATGGGCAGATAAGTTCCAAAGTCCCTGGAGTGGCAGCCCCCCGATCCTGCTTGCAGACCATCCCCCAAAGCCGTCATCTGTGCTATGAAGCAACCCCTGGGCAACTTGCCATCTGTTCTTGTGGGTGCTGTAGGCCCAACTCCTCACAAGCCACAACTAACAGACTCAGAAAATAAAGTCCTCACCACCAAATCCTTGGCACTGTCAAAAGCTCTGGCATCAGAAACAGATGATTTTATCAGCAGAAATTACATTATGAAAGAAGGGACATGACCACCCACTTTGCTTCTGCACCTCAAGGACCAGGGTCCCTTTCCATCTGACTCACAGCTAAAATCTGTGTGTGATCTCCCCCACCAGAATGTGAGATCTTAAGAACAGGGACTCTTGCTTTTCCTATGTAGGCCCCCAGTGCTTTGTGCTCAACAAATGCTTTTTCCATTCATTCGTTGCTCATATCATGGTGTGCAGATCCATGGTAGCCCTTGGAGTCAGTTCATCAGAACATATTCAGAGGGTCCCAAAAATGTCTTGGTGCAATTTTAAGAAGGCTTAAAACAGCACCACATAAACACACATGTGCATATACCTATGTGCACACACACACCCCTATAAGTTTGTGTTATATGTTTGTGCACATATATATATATATATACATGCATGTTTTTGAGTGTGCACATACGTTTATACACAAATGTGTATATACGCTTACATCGTGCATGTGTTCATACAATATTTGTGTGTATGTACACACACACATCTTGGACAGGTACAAGAGACAGGCAGTGAACTGGGATTAAAGTGAACAGGAGGAGGCAAACAGGCTACAGAATGAGCAGAAAACAATGCAATGCTCTCAGTGATCTCAGGCTGATTCCTGCCACTTCAGCCCATCTTCATGTTAACACCCATGTTTTCCCACTGATTTGCATGGCTAGAAATCCTACATCACCACAATCTCTCAAGAATCAAAACTATGAGAGAACCAAAGAAGAATGACAAGCTGCATGTATATGTGTGTGTGTGTGTGTGTGTGTGTGTGTGTGCATGTGCATGTGTGCGCACACACTGCCAATGGATAAACATTGTAGAGGTATCAAACTGCCCCAAACTACCCAGTCCCACCAGAACCAGATTAAAACATAACTGGGAAATGTCCAACAAAATAAATAAAAATAAAATACAACGTGAATAATGTTAATTTGTGGGGGTAACACATCCCACCTGCTTCTATTTGAGTCTGACACAAGCAGTATAAAGCCACTGTCAAGACTGTTGTCTACAAAGGAATAAGGATCCAGGGGATGGCCTTCAGCACCCTGGATAGATCATATGGGGAGATTTTATTCTTGCTGCCTAGAGCAGGAATGTAGGGGGAGTGGAGGGAATGAGCATAAGGTTGGTACCCAAAAAAAATAGGGCTTCTCACCCTCCCATTACCTACAGGGCACTGGGTTGGTCTGAGGACCACTTCGCACTCAGCAAACATGAATGACCCACCACCCCACCATGTTCTGTCTTCAGTCAGTCTTTGTATGCTCAGCATAATGCACAAGGCACCCAATGAATGTGATGCTAAAAATGCAGGGGCTGGGTATGATGATCTCTAAAGAGCCTTCTCAACTCTAAGGGCTACCATCCACTGGGCACACCTGGCCATGAATGTGGACCCTCAAGTAGACGACCTCCCTTTCTCTCCTGTCTCAGACCCCTGGCTGCCAGAAGGAGAGAGTGAAAGCTGCTGCCCTCTGAGGCACTGTGGGGGACTGGCTTGGTCCCAGTGTCTGCACACGGCCATCCCTTTGGCCCCCACCCCTGCCTTCTACCACCAACACCATGCATATAGTGCTGAGGAAGAAGCTGCTTTATTGAGGGGATGATGCCCCATGCTAGGGCTGAGCACTCCTCCCCTGGGCCAGGCCAACCCTGCTCCTTCCCCCCACTACCCCCAAAGGAGGGAGCAGCTAAGGCCAGGGGCTTGGGGGAGCCACAAGTAGGGGATGGGAGAGGGTTAGCATTATGGCTTTACACAAGTAGTGATATTCTTATCTGGGACATGTCTGTGGGAAGGTGGGATGAGGCAGCAGCAGGCAGAACCCTCAGGGTGTCAGGGAAACATGAAAAGGAGTAGAGGGAGGCAGATGGAGCTAGGAGATGAGGCGGCCGTGGAGCCGGTGCAGCTGTTCGTGGGTCAGCACCAGTCGGTGCCGCTGCCCAAGGCCAGCGGAGCAGGGGAAGGTCACTTTGCCCACATATACAGTGTCTTCTCGTTTCTCTTCCTTGGCCTGGGAGGGAAGAAAAGAAGACAACGTGCCCAGTCAGGGAGAGTCAGGCATACTGAGGTGCTGGAGGATCCTCATGCTCCCTCCCTCCCCCCAGTCTGCATGCCCCACTTCACCCTTACCCTAAGGAAGGCTGATGAAGGGAAAGTGGCAAAGTCAGTGGGGACGGTGGCTCCTGGGCGCTGAGACACAGTCTCCTTCATCACCTCATCCTGTGGGCAAGAAATGGGGACCACAGATTATGGGGGACAGAAAGAAGCCACCAGCTTTACAAGCCTTCCTTCTCATGGACCGGGGAGGCCTGGCCTTCTACTAGCTCAAGTCTTATCTTTTCTAAGGCTTCCCTTTACTGTCTGAGCCCCTTCCCCAGGGCTGGTGGGAAAGAGGCCGAGGTTCTCCTAACTTTCTTGTCTGTTCTGATCACATATTGACTCATGCCTCCTCAGCCACACTTGAGTGCTTCCTGAAGGCAGTGCCAAGGCCAGTCCCAGGGTCTTCCTCACGATGTCTGGCGTCTACGCACCCAGGAAGCGGGGACCCCGGTGTTGGCAGGAATAACCTGGCTCAGGGATCACCAAAAGTACCGTTGAGACATGGGGAGCAGGCAGTTGGGGGGGTGCTCTAACCTGCAGTTTGTCGATGGTGTCACTCAGGGATTGGAGCTGGGCAAGCTGTTCCAGAAGCTGGGCCCCAGGGCTCTTTGTAGCTGGAAGGTGAGAAAGAAGCTAGTGAGACCCACAGACCAGTTGAGGATGGGAGGACAGAGAAGGGATGTAGGGCACAGAGAAGTACCGGGTAGAAGGATGGCCCCCAATCAAGACTTCTTTCAGTGCAGGGGGGTGCTTGAGTACCCTAGACCCAGGGGACAAAATGGGAAGGCTGGGTTCTTACCAGGGCTGGACCTTGTGATATCTATCACCCGTGTGCACGTGCTGAGCTGCTGAAGTGTGTCCAGCAGCTGGCTAGTTTTCCGGTACAAAGTTCCAGCTGCTAGTTCGCTATCTGGGCCTTCCCGGACTCTGGGTGTGAGCTTGGCCACATGCAAGGGAGGAAGAGCTGCCAGTGCTGCCTTCATCTGGGCTCCCTAGGACCAGGAAGAGAGGAGAGATGAGATGAGGGGAGGGGGCAGAGGAGGAAGCTGCTCCTAGCAACCCAAACCAGCCCGGAGGAGCCTTTCGCCCTCAGATCACATCCTCCCATCCCCTTCTCCATCAGCCAGGCCGAGCCCGGGCTCCTACTCCTTGCCCCATCTAGTTCCTCCTGTTCCCATTACCTTGAGGGTGCTGTTCGCATGCTGGAGCTGGGAGATGTGCAGCCTCATGGCTGAAATCTGCTGGAGCAGCAGCGGGGAGTCCTTCACCGGCCCCGGGCCAGGGACATTCGCCAGAGGCTGCCCTGCAGCCCCTCCTGTGAGGACAGACATCAGGAGAGCCCTCACAAGTGCACAGGGATCTCAGGGCTCAGAGCTCATCCCCTGCTCGGTCCCCAACCTTACACTTGCCCCATCTTCACTGCCCCCTCAAGCCCATGCCCACTAACACTGACCATTGCCCTACCAGCCCCGAATCCCCAAAGACAGGGAAGTCAGGCACTACCCCCAATCCCCATCAGCATCCAGGTAAGGTCTATACCTCGCGGCTGTTCTTCTGTGGCCAGGCCAGCCCATGGGGAAGGGGAGAGAGGAGAGAAGAGACACACATGTGACAGGGTGTTTCAAGGTGCAAGGAAAAGGAAAGGAGCAGGGGCCTGAATCGACTGTCCTCAGGTGCAGGTTTATGCCCTAGCTTATATACCACAGTCTTCGAGTTGCCCTTATGTTCCCCCCACAACTAGGGAGGCCTCCACACCCTCCCCAGGGTTTCCTGGTAAAGGGGCCCTGCCCCCCATAGAAGGCCCTTGAGCTTTGGCTTCCATGTACATTCCTCTATATTTTAAGGAGGCAATGACAAGGTGACTTGGAAATCTTCTCTTCCCCTCCCCAATCTGTCCCCCCACCACACACAGCTGCCCAAGTTGGGGGGAACCAAGAGGGAAGGGAAAGCCTAGCTTTAGCATAACAGGGCCTCTGCAGATGGATCCAGGGCACTGCGAGAATCACAGGGAGGGTCAACAGTTTGGATAGGGAGGATAACAATGGCCCTAAGGGGAGCTGGTGGCAAGCTAAGGAACTGGACAGCAGGAATGGGGATGCTCAGGAGGAGAAGCGGGGGGGAGGAGGGGGGAGAGTGCCCCAGATCAGCTCAGCCTGCCTGGACAGGCACCTAGAGCAGGCAGGACCTCTGTTTAGGGCACGGAGAAGAAAGGACAGAGCACGATAGCTGAATGTCCAAGACCTGAAGCACCCTTGCGCCAGTATGGTTTAATGCGGGAGAGGGATTCAGAACCAGGGGGCCTGGATTCAAATCCTGCCTCTACTCCTCACTCCCTGCACAACTGCCATGTTCCCCCTCTGGGCCTCACTTGCCTCATCTGAGTAATGGGGGGGTGGACTAGCTGGCTTGCAAGATTCCTTCCAGTTCTAACTCAATGCACATCACAGAAAGCCTAGAATGCGCTGGAATCTGTGGCAGAGGCAGGGCCACCTCACTGCTCCTCACTCCATGGTCCAAGCCCCTAGGATCACCCCCCCCCCAGCCTCCTGCCCGCTGCTCACCACCAGTGATGCCAGAGACGAGGGTAGCGATGCCCGAGGGCGGTGCCCCTCGCAGCCCCCTCAATCGTCCTTTTGGACTGGCTGCTCAGGCGCTGCTTCAATTCCAGCTTCTCAGCCTCTAGCTGGTCAATGTCTGCCTGGAGGGTGTCCATCGTCTCCTCAAACTCTCTGTAAGACACGCGTGGAGCCCATGGCACCCCAGCAGGTGCCCAGGGTGTGGCATGCCAGCCCCCAGGAGACCCCGAGAAGGGAAGCGTGCATGCGCACGGAGGAGCCCAGGGGCAGGGGCCAACGCACTTCTCCTTCTTTCGTAGCAGGGCCTGAGTTTCCTCTAGTCGACTCTGCACCTTTTCGGTCCTCTCGTCTGCGTCCTTGGCTGCACTGTCCAGCTTCTTCTCCAGGAGACTCAGGCGCACGTTGGCCTCACTCAGCTCTTCTCCCTGGAGGCCATGGGGTCAGCTCAGCTGTCCCCTCTCTTCCTGAACCCCCAGTGTTTGTGTCCAAAACCCAGCACAGACGGTGCCTGTGGAGGCCTGTGCTCCCAAGACACCTGACTGTCCCACCTCCCCCCACCCAGGCCTCGACCAGGCCCCGGGTACTGGGCCTACCTTGATCTTTAGGGACTTCTTCAGTTCCTTAATGACAGTCTCCCGGTCCTCCAGCTTCAGCCCCAGCCCCTCAGCATCAGTGATCTCTGCACGAAGGGCTGCAGCCCGAAGTTCAGAGGGGGGAGGCTATAGGGAAGAGGGTGGGGTGAGGATCCCTAGAGCCAAGACACTGTCCCCACAGGTAGCACTGATCCCAGCAATCACTGGAACCTCTCCCCCACCACCTGCTGCTGTGGTTCCTACCCTTCCTGCCAGCCTCTAGGAAGACTGAGGCAATGGCCATTCCCTAAACCACCAACCAGTGGGGACTTCAGCCTCTTCCTGCCCCAGCCTTGCCCAGGGCCTCCCTGGGTGCTCCTCACACCCTATCAGGCACCTCTTGGCCTACCTTGCTGGGGGGCCTCTCTGCATCATATTCTCCCTCCTGCATAGCTGTGGCCAGCTTGTTCATGGTGGCAATGAGGATGCTGCAGGACTGTCGAAGGCACTCATAGGGGCTGCTTGATGGAGACCCATAGATCTGTCGGGAGCCCGGAGCCATTTTGTCAGACCCCTTTTGGGAGCCATCACCAGCTCCCCTCTCCCAATTCTTCTCCTCCCTCCTTCCCCCACCTCCTCATTCCTCGACCACAACTCCTGAGACCTAGCCCAGGCAGTCCATTTCTACCTGCTCCCCTGCCTTGAAGGCCAACTCTTCCAGGGTTCCAGAGGGCAGACCCTCGTTCTCAGCCAGGGGAGCAATGAGTTGTGCAGCTGCAGCAGCGACCTCCTGTAGCACAGCCACCACCCACGTCAGATGCTTTCGACAATCCAGAAGGGTATCTGACACCTGGAGCAAGGTAGGGTGGCGAAGGGGGAGTAGGTTGGGGGGGTCCTGCCCAACTCGACCTCCACAGGCCCCAGCCCCACCACAGTGCCAGCAGCGGCAGGTGTCATCTCTGCCTCCCTGCATCCCGGCACATCTCCACCTGCCCGGACCTGAGGCCCAAAACCAAGAGCAGCTGGGATCCCAGGTGCATCTGTGCCCGGCATCCGCCTGCGGATCTTCTTGCAGAACTGTCGGATGTCACTACAGGATGTTTCCAGGTCCCGGAGCAGAAGGGACAAGTCTGAGGCCTCCTGCCCACCCTGGATGCAGAGAGGACATAAAGTCAGCACTAACAGGGGAAAAGGAATCCCTTAAAGAGGAAGTTAAGAAGGGAGGAAGAGAGAAGGGGAAGTCAAGTTGAGGGGAGGGAAAGGGCAGGAGTGAGTCTGCAGGAAAGAGGAGCCCAGGGTCTACAACTCACCTGTAGAAAGGCATGAAGCCTCCCCACCTCCACAGCCATGCAGTCCAGTGCACTCTGGGTGAACTGTGAAGATATCAGATGCAGCCCATGAGTGCACAGACTACTACTTCTTTCTGCCCCCCAAGTGTTACTATCAGCCTCACAGCCCCAGGAGTCCTCAGACACAAACAGGCTCCCCAGCTCTCATCTCCAGCTGTCCTGGCCACAGGGAGGGGAAGGAGGAGGGGGAATGTCTGCAGATGGGGCTCCTTTCTGAGGAGGCTGCTTCAAGGCCCTTCCGCACCCTCTCTGACCAGCACCTGCTTGAGGCCCTCACCTTGATGTGGTCAGCCAGCTGCACAGTACAGTCCTCAGGCTGCTCAGTAAGATGGATGCTATACAGGTGCTAAGAAAGAACATCAGACAAGCTCAGCATTGGGGTCAGGCTTCCGCTTATTATCCTTTTTTGCCCCATCACCCAAGACCCAGTGAAAATGACCCTGGCTTCCTCTTATCTCCAGCCCTTGTGTAGGGAACAAGGTGGGAGAGAGAGGAAGGAAACAACTTATTAAGCACCCACTACATGCCAGGCACTGTGCCAAGCGCTTTACAAATATTATGTCATCTTATCCTCACAACCACCCTGGAAGTGAGGCGCTACTATTATTCCCATTTTACAGCTGAGGAAACTAAGGCAGATAGAGGTTAAGTGACTAGTCCACAATCACACATTCTATTGAATGTCTGAGGTGGGATTTAGACTTGGAGACTTTCTGACTCTGGGCCCAGGGCTCTATCCACTGTGCCACCTGGCTGCAGTATGGACACTTACTCCTCAGGCTGGAATTCAATTAAGCCCGCCCTCCCTCTCCAGCTTCGTCTCAACGCTTTCCTACAGAGAGGGAAGGCAACACCTGCAGACTGTTGTAATGGAGGTTAGATTGTGGCAAGGGCCTGCAGAGCAAGCAGAAGCAGCAGATGAGTCAAGAAGGGAGAGTCATTTTGAGGTGTAGCAGGCTTCCTGGAGGAAGAGAATATGTCCTAACCATGAGGGGCGGGCCTGCATGAATTCACAGAAGACAGCCAAAGACAAGGCTCCCTTCCCACAAAGCACTGGACCCCTTCATCCTGCTAACAAGATGCCTTAGAAGTGAGGAGTCTCCTGGGGCCTGCTGACAGTGGTCTCTCCCCTAAGAACTGACTGATGCCTCCACAGAGCCCTCTTTTTCCATTAGAGCCACAATGCTGGGGGACCTCTAAGTCTTCCAGAAAAGAAAGACAGTGAAACTGCAGAAGAGGCCATCTGCTTTAACAAGCAGAAGACTGCGGGCTTTATGTCCCACGTGACCTCGGGCAGGTCCCTGACGCTGTCTGGCTCCCCCAGTACTATTATGAGGACCAGATGACACAGTGCAAAACCATCTGCCAGTCATCATGAAAACAAGCAGCTCAAACCCTGAGGCATCACCTTACACTGTCCAGACGGATAAAGATGACAAAGATGGGAGGAGTCAATGCTGAAGGGGATGGGGAAAGATGGGCACATGAATGCATTGTTGTGAACTGCTAGGACTATTCTGGAAAGCAGCTAGGAATTACACAAATAAAGTGGCTACAATGTCCACAGAGTATCCGTTGCAAGGCATATACTCCGAAGAGATCACTGACAGAAAGAAAGGCTCCACATCCACCAAAATATCGATAGCAGCATTTGTTATGGCAGCAAAGAACTGGGAACAAAACAGACGTCCGTGGACGGGGAAATGGCTACACAAATTGTGGAACATGGATGCAATGGAATATGACTGTGTTGTAAGAGACAGACACAAGGACTACAACCATGGACGCGCAAAGAACCACCAAACCAGGCATTCTGACATTATAAAGAACGATCTTGACTCTGAAGAAGAGATAGAAAGACACTCCCTTCCACTCCTTTGCAGAGATTATGGTCCCACACTGTAGTAAACTGCACAGAATGTCAATTTTTAAAATGTACAAATTGGCTTTCCTGAATTTTTTTCTCTTCCTCTTTTTTTAAAAAATTATTATAAGAGATAGCTCTCTAGGAGGAAAAAGAGTGAGAGACACAGAGAGATACTAAGCAATATAAAAACAAAATACATCAGTATCTTTTTGAGAAAACAAGCTGTTTTTCAGTCAGCAATATCCGCTGGTATTTCTGACTTTTTCAGATTTCTGGGCACTGAGCTCCCCTATCCCATATTTATTTTGACATACATGCTAACTAGCTAGTAATTAGTATAACCTTGGTCAATTCACTTCCCTACTCTGGGCCTCAGTGTCTTCATCTGTAAAATGGTTGGAGATGACCTCTAAGGGCCTATCTCTTAGAGACATTCTGTATTTTTGTGAGCTATCCTCTCTAACCAGGCCAGTTTCCTCCCCTCTCTTCCCTGGACATATAGCAATGTACCTGCTTACCTCCACACCTTTGCTCTCCCTACCAATTCAAAAGGAGAGTGGGGGAGGAGTCATGGGAAACTCTCCCTTCCAGTCTCATCACAAGGGACATCACCTCTTGCTCCCAGGTCCCGAGGTATAGTCTGCTCCTAGGAGAAGCTATTAAAACACTGCGCCTTTGTCTCACCCCAGTGCTCCCCGGCCTGCCTAAAGCCTCATTCTCACATCTCCGCTCCACACCATTACCACCGCCCTAATACGGGCTTCCCCTTTGCTCCCTGCCTAGATTCTTACAACAACCCTCCTAATAGGTCTTCTAGGACTCTTCTCTCCTTCAATGCATCCTTCAGTTGCTGACAAAGTTATTTCCTGAGACACAAACTTAAATCATACTGCTTCTCTGTTAAAGAGATATCATGAGGGTCTGACTCATGGCCATTAGGACCAAGGGAGATGCAGCTATCAGCTGGGTCTTGACACCATCCCAATCATGTATTCCACCCCTCCTTGGGCTGTTCCCCATACCTGATAGTATTTGATGGCCTTGGTGAGGGGCTCCACATTGACCGTCTCATCCAGCTGGTCCTTGTGCAGCAGCTCAATGAGGAAGTCCAAGGAACGCTCATGGGCACTCATCTCGGGGTAGAGACTACCAACCTTCTTGTAGACATCCACACTGCACTGAGCCAGGGCACTGTGGATCAGAGCAGGACCAGCAGTAAGACCACAGTCACAGCATATTCAATCTCCTGGTGAGCTCTTAGTCACAAGAAACTAGTGTTGGAGTTGCAGGGGGTGAGGGACAGCAAGTGCAACTGGGGCTCCTAATGAAGGGCAGTTATTGCAGTCACCAGTTAGGATGAAGGGGAGGGCACTCCACTTAAGTTTACACTGCAGTTTTTGCTGATAAAGGACAGAGGGAGACAGGCAGCCAGTGCCTGGTGGCATAGAGGTTACTCACTGCTCATATCGATGAAGTGTGGCCTGCAGGAGGCTCAGTGAGTACACCAGGCCAGCAGCAAAGCTGAGCTGCTCCCCAGGAGCCCCTCGAAGTCCTGGGCGCCCCGCACAGTTCTCAGTCAGATCAAACTTCTCCTGTGCCTGCTTTCTGATTAGCTCTGCCTGTCAGAGAAGTAGAAGGGACATGAGGCTTGACACCAAGGGCACTCCCTGGGCTCAGGGCTGAGGCACAGACAAAGAAGGTTCACAGGGTTCTGGTTCGGGGCACCCAACGCACAAGGGCAGGAGCAGAACTTGGGTGTGCATGTGAGAGTATGAAGGATGTGCACCAGGGCCTACCTTACAAACCAGGCGGGGGATGAGCAGCAGAACAAGAACACAGTCATGATCTCCACCAGCCCTCAGGAAGCTGTCTGGCATGAAGGCCGTAAGCAAGGACACATGCCTATTGGCCTGGGCCACTTCCATTTGCCTCAGCTCCATCTCAATGGCCTAGAGGGCGACAGCACCAAGCAAGGGTTTAGGAACCAATAAGCCTCCCCATGCCAGGGCCTACCCTAACCACAAGTCCATCCAGAACAGCCATGTGTCACCCCTAGGTCCCAGGGGCCAAGGCTACTCTGAGTACAAAGTATATACAAAGTACAGTCAAATTTCTCTAGTTGCCAACACTAGGCCAGCCCTTTCTCCTCATGGCCTCGCAGCAGGCCATCAACAGGAAGCATTCTTCACTCCCAACTCCAACACAAACCTTGGCATGGGCCTTAGTCTCAGCAAACTTAATCTTGAAGTCAAAGGTTTCAGGAGGCGGCTGCTGCTGCCTCTCCACCGAAGCCTCTTGTTGATTAGTCAGCTCCCGATTCACATCCTGGGGAAGCAGGGACAGACTCTGAACAAGGATCGATCAGGGGGCTCCGGGAGAAATAGAAGGAACCTGGTGTGGCCTGGCCAAGTACCCTCGAGTGTGTGGATGTGTGTGTGGAGGCAGGGGGAGTTACCTGCAGATGGGCAGTCAGCTGTCGGTATTTCTTTATAGTCTGCTGGTAGTCAGCAACCGTCTCCTGAGCAGCCTCTACACGCTTCTGGGCCTCTCTCACGCGGGTGCCTGCCATGTCCAGCTGCTCCCGAAGCTCAAGCTCAGTCTCCCGGGCATTCTCCTGCAGCTCATCATTCATCTCATTCATAGCTTCCTGTGCGACAGAGGCAGTGTGGAGCAATAAGGGTCAAGGGCCAGAGATGGTCTTACGGAGATTCCCTCCCCGATGTCCCCCTTCAGGGTTTGGTGTCAGCAGGGAATTGAGGATGAGCTCCCTAAAGTCATCCTCAATGATCAGTGGGAAGCTTCCTTTTCACCAGCTCCTTCTGTAATGTCTGGATGGAGATGGGAGCAGGAAGCTAAAACTGAGGAAAGGCCCTGAGCTTCCCTCAGAGGTTGGGGGGTGGGCAGAGCAGAAGTCTCACCAAGTCTCCCACAGTCTCCCGCAGCTCCCGAACTTTCTCCTCCAGGTTCAGGTTCCTGTCTGTCAGCGTTTCCACCATCTCTTCTGCTCCCAGGGCTGCATCTACCTGTAAGTGTTGTAAGGGGAGTCACAGACGCTTCCATAATTGCACGTGTCCAGGTTTGATCTTCTCCAGCCATCTGGATTCTCCCCTCCCCCTCCCCCAAGTGCCTGCCACTGTATGTCGTCTGCTATAAGTGCTCCATTCACCTGATTTCAGCACCCATTTGTTAAGCCCCTCCTACATGGAGGGTCCTGTGCTTGAGCTGGGCACCAAACACAGAAACAAGAAAAGCCTGTAGGACTGACATGAGAGTTTAGAGAGGAGTGTTGGTGCTGGTGCACCCAAGGCATCATGGTGTTATGGAAAGATTACTGGATCGAGGGCCATATATTCTCTGTGTGACCTTGGGTAAGTTCCTGAACCTTTCTGCCTCACTGGACAAGTAAGGACCCTCTTCTAGCCCTCAACCTGAGACCTTTCCAGCCTGGCTGCCCCCACACCTGCTCCTTGAGCTCATCGATGGTGCGCTCAGCCTGGCCCAGCTCCTCCTGAAGGCGCTCGCGCTGCTGCCTCAGGGCCTCCAGCTCCACGTTCTTCTTCTCCATGAGCTTCTGAAGTTTGACGTGCTCCTGCTTCTCTGAGGCAGAGAGGTCCCGCATTCTGGGGGAGTGAGAGGAAGCATTACACAAAGCATCAGAAGGAAGGGGCCCCAAAGATGGAGGGGGGGGAAAGGAGGGACCAGAATAACACCGCAGGCCTACCTCACCAAGGCATCCTTCAGCCGGGCATTCTGCTCCTCCAGCTGCTTGAGCTGGTAACTGGATGCAGCCCCATCAGAGCCTAAGGGAGCACAGAGGCCACTCACTGCCCACCCCAGCCAGCGTCACCGCCCCCCCTTCTACCTTCCCTGCCTCTGGGCCCATGGCTCCGCTTTTCAGACTTCCACCTCCTAGTGAGGTGTCCCCCTTACCCTTCTCCTCGATTTCCGCCTTGAGGATCTCCAGGTCGGTGGTGAGCTCCTCCACACGCTCCTTCAGAGCCTCCACCTCCTGCTGCAAGGACTCCGCGCGCTCCTCAGCCATCTCCTTGTCCAGAGTGGCCATCTCTATAGCATCGGCGGTGTCAGCCATCTCCTCCATGTAGCGTTCTTTTGCCTCCAAGGCATCTTTGGCTTCCTGAGAAGTAGACAGGGTGCCGTGCCGCATGGGAGGGGCCCTGGCTCCCTTTGCTCCCGATCCCATCCGTCCCCCTGCGCCATCGTCCCACCCTCACCTTCCGGGCCTCCTTGAGCTTTCGCTGCAGCTCCGCCTGCTGTTCCTGCATCTTGCTCTTCCATTCTTGCACCTGCTCCAGCTGGATCTTGTGCTTCTCGAGTTCTTTCAGCTTCGCCTTGTCCTCTGCACGCTTCAGCCTCAGGGTCTCCAGCTTTTCCTCCAGGTCGCGTACCTGCACCCTCAGCCCTTCTTCTTCCTAGGAAGAAGCCCCAGGCTCCCATCACTGGGGGTGCCCCCTCCACCCAGAGCTCTGGCCTGGAGTGGGAGGGACAGGATGCCAGGCATGCATCAAATGCCATCTCAGGAGAGGAGCACAGGCTTGCAGTCTCTCCCCTTGACAGGCGATCCCCAGAGGAATCAGACTGCAGGAGGTGTCACGTACCCTCCTGAGCAGGAGGGAAGAGGGTCCTATATAGTCCCAACCTCCTGAGACAAGGAATGGGCTCCTTGTTGTCCTTTCCTCACATACACACATCTGGGAAGGAAACCGCCACAAGGTTGAGGGCTACCAACATGCTGAGATGGAGGAGGGGAGCTACAAGCCAACAGCAGCAGGAAATTGCTGGATCCAGCTGTGTGCTTCTACAGAACCTGGAGAAACTCCCAGGTCCCTCCATAGAACAGTTTCCTCCTGTGCACCAGGCCTTACCTTGGAGGGCGAAGGCAATGGAGGAGCTGCCCCCAGGGGAAGTGAGCGAAGGCGTGGGGATGATGGGGGCTGCCAAGGGTGTCTGTGCTGGGGTGCTGGGTTCACTGCTGCTCATCTCCCCAGTGGAGGCTGAGGCAGAGGCTGAACCTGAGGGGCCTGCAGGGCCACCAGCCCCTGATGCCCCCGAGCTGGTAGGACGGGCAGCCTGCATTGGTGTGGGAGGAAAGAGAGAAAGAGACATAGGTCATCAGGTCAAAGAGAAACCCACTGTAAAGGTTACACAGAGAGACAGACAGTCTCACTCAGAAGTCTGGGAGACAGAATAAAAAGGGAAAAAATTAAGGAGTTGGAATAGGGTAAGGGAAAGAAGTATGACAGTTCAACTTAAGACCATGAGAGCTGCCCCACAGGAGTCCCACAATCTTCCCCAACCCACAGCCAGCTCTGATGGAGGCCTCTGTCAGCTGGGGAGCAATGATGGCTCACCCAGCTGATCCCTTCTTCCTTAAAAGGCAGAATCAAAATCAAACCCAAGTCTCAGCCCTTCTACCCTTTAGCCAAGCTTTCCTTGGGGGGGAGGGGGGGGGACAACAACAGAAAGACAAGGCCCTCATTGTTGTCTTAGTAATTAGTGTGGGGGTGGGTGGTTTGACTTTAGAGCCTCCTGGCTGGGGCCAGAGCACAGGGATGTGCTATAAAGCCTCTGAGGCACTCAGAGGCTTGGCCCCCTTTCACTGACTAGATACTCAGCTATTATGATAATAGCTCACAATATCTGTAGCACTTCAAGATTTCCTCACAACACCCTTATGAGGTAGGTAGCATAGATATTAAATAGACCCCATTTTACAGATAGAGGAACTGAGGCCTGGAGAGGCTAGGATTAGTCCTAATGGCTAGGACTTGAAAACCAGGCTTTCTGATTCTAAGTCCTTGACTATCTAATTTAACATACTACATCCTTCCTTTCTCCCCTATGAAGACCAATGAAGTGGGCCAGGCATCATCTCATCTAGTCACAAACTTCTTCTTCCCCCAAAACTTCAAAGTATGTGCTAGAACAATTTCTCAACCTCTCTAGACAAGATCAGTAATGGCCTCACCCCAACTTGGAGTATTAGGGTCCCCCCCTTCCTAGGCTCAGTGCTCCTCCCACCACACAAGAAACACTCCAATGGGGAGGAAAGAGGCTGTGCTGGCAGACGCAGAGCGGAGTGCACTTGTTTCAGGGCAAACTTTATCTTCCACTGAGATGGACTTTTGACTCCTCCCTTAGCCCTTGGGTCCAAGATATAATCTTGGACACCAAATTTCCCTCATCCTTTTCTCTTAAGCCAACTCACATCACAGTCAATCAGACAGACAGACACAATACATGCTGAGTCATAAGGATATTCAATGAGTCACAAACATAAGTGTACACAGCCACACATGCACAGTTATCCACAGAGACAAAACTGAAGCATTTGAAAGGGACCTCAAAGATCCTCTAGCCCAAACCATACCTGAATATTACTACCTCCTGATAAATGGTCATTCAGCCCCCATCCAAAACACTCTAGTGATAGGAGAACTCATTCTCTCCCAAGGCAGCCATTCCACAGTTAGGCAGAGGGTGAGCAGTAAACTGAAGTCTGCTTCTCTGAAACTGTCACCCATTACTCCAAGTCCTGCCCTGAGGCCAAAACCAAGTCTAATCCTTCTTCCACAATGGTCCATTGGACAAGAAAGGTTTTGACAAAAGAAGGCTAACAGGAAGCTAAAATCCAGCTCTGGATGAGTGCAAGTCACCAAGGCCAAATGAACTACATCTTGAAAAACTGGCCCACGTATGTGCTCATCAATGACCTCTGAAAGATCCTGAAGAACAGCAGAGGGGCTGTAGTCCTAGAAAAGAACAAATGTCTCCATTTTCAAAAAGAATTAGAGAATAGAGACTTATCTATAGGCTGCGAACTTGGTTCCAATTCCTAGCAAAATTTACAACATCTTTTGAAATGAATGGTTATTAATGTATAGAGTACGGTCACGTCTGTACGGGCACACCAAATTAATCCCATCTCTTTTTCTGACAGGGCTACTAGACTGATAGATCATGAGCATGATGCAGCTATATAGTTTGCCTATCAATCTGTCAACAACTGTTTATTATACACCTATGTGTGAGGCACTGTGATGAACTCTGGAGATACAAAAGCAAAAACAAAACAGTCCCTACCTGCAGGCGTGGACCTTCTACCAGGGAAGACACGTCCATGTTTAAGTATATATTAAACTTATACAAAATGAAGGGAAGGGAGAACATTGGCTTCTGAGGGAAGGAGTGGAGATCAGAAAGAGCTTCATGTAAAAGGCAGTGCTTGAGCTGATTTCTGAAGGAAACCAGGGACTCTTAAGAGGCAGAGATGGGAGGAGTAAGATCCCGCTAGGCATGGGGGAAGGCGCAGGACCCAGATTTCAGTAAAACAGTGACAAACTCTTTTCTGCAGTTCTTGACCAAATGGAGAGACAGAGGCTTGACGACACTTCAATTAGGTGGAATGAGATCTGATTGACTAACTGGACTCAAAGTGCAACCATTAACGTTGTCGTATCATCTTGGAAGGACTTCTTCAACAGTAGGTCCCAGAGGTCTGTGCTTGGTGCTAACTAATTAATGACTTTCATAAAAACACAGATGGTATTCTTATCTAATTTAGTGGATGACACAAAGCTGGAAGGAATAGCTAAAACTCTGAGTGACAGATTCAGGATCCAAAAAGATCTCAACATTGCCCTGAATCTCATAAGATAAATTTTAAAGAAATAAATATAAAGTCTGATACTTGGATTCAAAACATCAACTTTACTAGTACAAAATTAGAAGGCATCATTAGATAGCAGTTCATCTGAGAAAGATCTAGGGGTTCTGGTGGACTGCAAGATCAACATGAGTCAATAGTAGAATATGGCAGCCAAAAAAATTAATGAAATCTTTGGCAGTATTATGAAAGCTGTGACCAGAACTAGGAAGATCACAAATACTTGGAATATTACATTTAATCCTGGCCTCCACATTTTAGGAAGGAGAATGATAAAAGCTTGAGATCATCCAGTAGAAGGCAACCGGAATGGTGAAAGGCCTCTGAGTCCATGACATATGGGGATCAGTTGAAGGAATGGGGAATGCTTAGGTGGGACATGGTAGCTATCTTCAAGTATCTGAAGAGCTGGAATGTAGAAGGATTATGTTTGTTCTTCATGGCCCTAGAAGGCAGAATCATGAGCAATGAACGCAAGTTGCAAAAAGGCAAATTTAGAATGGATGTGAGAAAAATTCTTTAACATTTTAAAGCTATCTCCAAGTGGAATGGGCCACCTCAAAAGGTAGTGGACTCCTTCTCATTGATGGTCCTCAAGCAAGAAATGGATGATCACTTGTTAGGTACATTGTAGAGGAGACTGTTTAGGGACAGCGGGAGTGTGGAGTTTCTAAGGTCCCTTCCAGCTCTGAGATTATCAGGTTCTGTAAAATACTTGAAGATGAGAAACATGTCTCTCCAAAGTCTTCACTTTGCTCTAATCTCAGAGAAGAGATGGGCCTGCTCCTTGTCAAGCTCGACCATAATATTCATGCCCTTGATCTCATTCCTTCCTGTGTCCTTCAGAAGCCTGCCCCTTCAAACATGTGCCCACACTCTAGTTTTCACTATTTCACCTACTGGCTCTTTTTCTGCTGGCTGCCAATGTACCCAGCTCTCCCATATTCCCTATCCTTAAGAAACCTTCAGTTGACCTACTTAACCCTACTTAAGCTATCATCTTATAGTCTTCATTTCATAACTAAAGTGCCAGAAAAGCATGTCTACATTTGTTACCTCCCCTTTCCCACCTCCCATACAGTTTTTAAATCCCTTGGCATTTATTTTTCAATCCCACTACTCAATTGTAACTCCTCTCCAAGGTCACCAATGATCTCTTTGTTGTTAAACTCAATGGCCTATTCTCAGTCCTCATTCTTCTTGATCACTCTTCGCTTCCTGGATAATCTCTGCTAGTTCTCCTACCAGTCTAACCACTCCTCAGCCTCCTCCACAAGATTATCATCAATGCCCTGATCCCTCTGTGTGGGTGTAGCTCAGTGCTCTGTCCTGACCCTTCTCTTCAATTTCCACACTCTCTCCATGACTTCATCAGCTTCCACAGTTCATTTCTAAATAGCTGATTCCCAAATCTAATTATCAAGCCCTTATCTCTTTTTTGAACTTATCTACATCACCAAATGCCTGCTAGACATCATCACCTTGAAGTAAAAGCATCTCAAACTTTACTTGTCTAAAACAGAAGTTGTGACCTATCTTCTTAAACTCAACCCTCTTCAGAACTTCCTATTTCTGCGAACACCACTACCCTTCTAGTCACCTAGGTTCAAAACCTAAGAGTCGTCCTAAACTCCTCATTCTCCCTAACCTTATATCCAGTTAGTTATCAAGTCATGTGGATTCTCCCTCCACAACATCTCTCATACCTGTCCCCTTCTCTGTTCCTAGGACCACCATCCTAGTTTAGGCCTCCAGCATCTCTGGCTTGGACCATATCAGCAGGCTCCTAGTTGTCCTCACTACATCTATCCCCTCCCTGCTCCAATCCATCCTCCACGTAGCAGCCAAACTGATAATTCTAAAGGACAAGTCTGACCACGTTACTCCCCAACTAAAACTAGACTCAAAGGCTCTAAAACCTCTACTATTAAAAAGCTTCATTGGCTCCCTGTTGCCTCTAAATGAAATGCAAATTCCTCTGCTGGACACTGAAAGTCTTTCACAATCTGTCACCACACTACCTAAGCTAATTACATTTAACCCTTTTATACACTGTTCCAGCCAAACTGGCCTACCTGCTGTTCCCTCGCTCACCTCCATGCCTTTACATGGGCTGTCTGTCCCTCACGCTTAGAGGTACATGTTCCTCCTCACCCCACCACTTGGAACCCAGATCAAGTGCAAGCCACATCTACCTTGCCTGATCTCTGCAGGTGTTAAGACTCTCCCAACCCAAGACTGCAAGACTGCTTTGAATTTATTTTGTATTTGCTTGTTAGTACATGTTTTCTTCCAGTAGAATACAATGGAGAGTTTTGGGGTTTTTCTGTTTGTTGTTTTGGGTTTTGTATCCCCAACATGTAACACAGTGCCTGGCACACAATAGGGGATTAAACATATATCTGACTAAATATCCTGAATTACGTCAACCAATCAGTATATGTCATGATCTCCAGTCCCCTTGCCATCCTCGTCTCCCTCTTCTGGACAAGTTCCAGCTTATCAACATGCTTCCTAAAATGTGACACCTCAAAGTGAACACAGTAATCCAAATGGAGTCTGGCCAGAAGAGAGGACAGCAGAGCCATCAAATGTCCCTCGTTCTGGACATTAAGCAAGGAGTCAAAGATCAAGTTGGGCTTTCTGGCTACCACACCAGTTCTGATTCAGAGTGCCCTTGTAGTCCACCAAAACTGTCCAATCTGTTTCAGATCATCTAGCCAGGCCGCCCTCATCCTGAACTCCACTACAGGGTTTTCATTTACACCTATCAAATTTAGCCATACTGGATTTAGGTCTTTCAGGTCTGGGTTGGGCACTGGGTTCCCTGGTGCCATTTTGCTAGGCTCAAGAGCCCTAGTACTCAGATGGTGAGCAATTATTGTGAACAGGGTCCCAACTGGCTCAGCCAAGGCCTACTTGCTTTGTGCTGGGCGGGGAGAAGAGGACAGGGAGAAGCCACAGGGCATCCCATTCACCTAGGAAGGGAGCCTCAAAACCAGTGTGCTCACCAGGGGAGGGGAGGCAAATAGGGGATTCCTTCCATACTGTATATGAATCACTAAACACAAAGACACACATAGTCACTGACACCAACACTGGGCCACATATAGATATTTGAGCTTTGTCACAGAGACACAAGTCACGTGGTGATATCTATACAGACATATGAGAGTGCTGTCACACATGGACCAATAAGCTGGGTCACGGACTGTCACACACAAGCATACACTACAGGAATACAGGGTTTGGCATAAGCACACATGTATAGCCCATCCCTATCTTTTGAGGACAGCATCAGGAAGGATAGCCAACCCTCCCTCCCCTCTCCACAAGAGCTTCTCAAGGCCCAATAGACACACATACCCCCCAGTCACACAGACAGACACACAGGGTAACAAAGACACATGACTGTACATGAGGACAGCTATCTCTCCACTCCTGATAGCTTGTAAAGGCTCCTCAAACAGCCATGTCCTTCTCCCTTTCTTGTCTAGACCAGGTGTTCTTAAGCTGGGATCCACGAATTTGTTTGTCTGAGTATATTTTGACATAATCAACTTCCTTTGTAACCCTACGTATTTTATTTCATGGGTTTAAAAGCATTCTTCTGATGGCTGCTTCAGTAGGCTGCCGAAGGAGTCCATGACACAAACAAGGTAAAAAAGCATCTTGGCTGCCCATCCCAAAGGCTCCTCTTCCAGGAAGTATGCCCTAAATAACTCCAGGTCCTGAATGAGTGATCACTGCATCCTCTACAACCTTGAGTGTCAGTTATCTCAGAAACAGATTTCTATGTTGTCAGAAGTGAAAGGAAATCTTAGAGATCATTTTTCCAGCCTCATTTGATAGATAAGGAAACTGAGGCTCAGTTTTGGTGGGCAACATACCTATTAATGTCCTCAGTTGTTGTTGCAAGTGCCTTGTCTCCTAATCACATACTATCACGGGCATAAACACATGTGCAGGTAGCATAAATGCATGCATACGCAATGTGTGTATGTGTACATACACACACACACACACACACACACACACACACACACACACAGAGACCCCAGAAGAGGCCTCTTGTTCTCTCTCACCTTGGGCCGGCGGGTGGTAGTCTGGCCAGGAAACAGGAGGCAGAGCCAGAGGAGAAGAGATATTCAGGAGAGCAAGAGACAGGAGCAGAGACAGACAGCAGCAGGAACAGTGGAGAGAGTGGAGAGGAAACAGGGACAGGGCCTCTGTTAGATGGCCAACTCCCCTCTCCCTGCTCCTCCCCCAAGGAATACCGCCATCCCCCTTGGTCCCCAGCTGTGTTCCAAGTCCTCCCCTCTCCCAACACAGCAGACCAAGGAGCCCCAGCTTTGGCCAGCTGGTTTTCTCTAAAGGACCCGGTTTCCTCAGTAACCTCAGCCAGCCACAGGGGAACAGAGGCAGCAGATGGTGAAGGAGGCCCCAGAGGCCAACCAGGTCCCTGAAGACCTAGCTATCTGTACTTGCCCTCAGTAATGGAAACCAACCCCTCTCTGACTCTAGCCACAGATCCTAGAATCTACCAGTGTCCTTCTCTTCCTTTTGCCAAGCTACAGGGGTGAGGGGCCAAAGGGGCCCCCTAGAAATCAGATCTGCTGAGGTATGGCCCTGGGATGTTTGTCTCAGGCTCTCTAGTGACTGGGGCAGAACAACCTGCCCCCTCAAGGTCCCATCTAACACCCTCCCCAATACAGAGGGCTCAGGTATCAAGACCATAAATACTGAATGAGCCAGAAGCCCTGAGCTCAGCAAGGTGGCCCCAACTGCAGAATTTAGGAGGGAAGGGGAAACAGATGGGGAAGAAGGATAAGATAAAAGAGAAAATGGAGTATATGTAAAGGGGATCTTCCCCTAAACCAGACCCACTCATTAGGAATGGGAGATTAAATATTAAACCCAAATCTCACCAGGAGGGTGGCATATGACAATTCTATTTCCAAATTCTTTCCTTAAGTGTCTCCCCCCACCCAGATTAGACCCCAGCTACAGGCCTGTTCCTAGGGGCCTCTAGAGCTAAAGAAGGACTTCATTTTGGCTATCCCCCAATCTCTACCACTCAGGGTCACAGAGGATGAACAAGAGCCTCATCTCCCTTCTCAAGCAAGGCAGCACCCCCACTAAAATTGGCAACTGGAAGAGAGAGGGAAGCCCCTAAAGCCAACCATAATATCCAGGGCAAGAATCTAACCCAAGCAAGCTCCCACAGAAGGCCTAAAGCAGTCCCCTACCTAGGCTCCCCCATCACAGGCAACTTTCTTAAAGCAAACAGCAATAGCAACAGCAACAGCAGCCCCTAGACTGATGCCCAGCCCCACACACTCATGAAGGACAACAACCCCCAGGACACACAAAGCCCAGTGAAAGCCAAAGCCAGCTGAAAATGGAGGTGACAGGTGATGCCCGATCCCCCCCCCCACTTTCTCCCCCAAAACCCTCCCCCTCCCCGTGGCAGGCTGACGGAGCCAGTAACTTGCAGCAGTGGTGGTGGCGGCGGCGAGCAGCGGCAGCAGCAGCAACAGCAGTAGCAGCAGCAGCAGCAGCAATGCCGACCCCTAGGTAACCACAGTACCCAAGGCCAGGGCCAGTGGGAGAGGGAGTGAGTACCTTTCGGGTGGCCGGTGCCTGTCTCATCATTGCAGAAAACCAAAGACAGAGACACAGAAACAGACAGAGGGACCAAGGAATCAGGGGGAGGAAGAGGGACCGAGGAAAGATGGCCGGAGAAAGGACAGAGAGATGGTGGGAGGATGGAGAATGGGGGGGTGGGGGGAGTGAGAGAGGCAGGCCGGGCAGAAGGGGACCAGCGGAAAGAGGAGGTTAGCGCATCAAATTCCAACAATGCAGCCTCATCTTCCCAGCCCCGGTTGCTGTGCAGCCTCCAAATAGCTACAAACTCTAGGGCTCCATGGCCCCAAGGCCCACCCCCACCCCCACCCTGTCCTTTTGCAGCTCTGTGCAGGGATCAGGAGTAGAGCCTGGCCCAGCTCTCCATCCTAGGCAAATCCAGATCCCACGATATCAGCTTCTGACCAGCTGCACCCAGCCCTGGATTCTAGCTCCTCGTGATGTCATCGGACCCGCCCTCCAAGACTCGGGTGGGGGCTGGGGAGGGAGATGGCTCCTCAGTCACCTAGCAACACCCAGTACTTCCCAAGGCTCCTCCCTCCGGACCGCCCATCACAGTATCCACTCCCCTACAAGATCATAACCCTCAGGATTCAGCCTCTGATGGAGAACAAGAGATGGGAAGGAGTCATTCCCTTAGGGGCTGGAGGGCCAAGGGCTTAGGATAGAAGAGGCTATAGAAGGAGAGACTGACATGCCTCCATCACAGTTATCTCCGTCTGTCACTTACACATTCCAGTCTTCCCTCTTCTTTGTGTGTCTGTCTGTCTCTATCTCATACAGTCTTATCTTCACCATGTATCATGTGTCTTTTGGTCTCTGTCTGTCCTCCTTGCTCATTCCCCACCCATCTCTCTCTCTCTCTCTCTCTCTCTCTCTCTCTCTCTCTCTCTCTCTCTCTCTCTCTCTCTCTCTCTCTCTTTCTTTCTCTCTCTCTCTCTCTCTCTCTCTCTCTCTCTCTCTCTCTCTCACACACACACACACACACACACACACACACACACACACACACACAGAGTTCCCCTCCTATGTCACACATACAAAGTCTCCCTTCCTCTACATCTGTCTCTGTCATTATAAACATACAGTCCCCCCTTCTCTGAATCACAAACACATACCATCCTCTCCCTCTGTGTGTGTCTCTCTTACAACCTCCCCTCCTGCTTTTCAGAGTCACCCCTCTTGCACTACCATGTCCACACACACATTCTCCCCTCCTTCATTTGTGGTGCACACAGGGCCTCGGTTTTCCTCATATATACCACCACTTTCCCCGCCCTGCCCAGGAACAGTGTCCTCCCCTCCTCCTCGTGTCTCTCTTTCATACACAACCATATACATTCAAACCCCCCTCCCTTCAGGGTCCCAAGGACACTAGTTCCTATGATACACAATTGATTAAGGAGATTAAAATTCCCTCATCCACAAAGAGATCACTTCCTCCCACCCTTCACCCAACTAGGACAGGCACAAAGGACATCCTGCAAAAACAGCAAACTTAATTAATCTCCATGATAGCGTCCTCCATCGGTAACTCCCATCCTTTTACCCAGGGCTTTGAGGGGCTTAACAAGAAATTTTGATAGAAGAGGCACCCCACCATGCTTCCAATCTCTACCATAGGGCCCTCATTTTCCTCAGAAGCCCTAGGCTACTTCTAGAGAGACGCCACCTCCTTTTCCCAGGTTTGGGGAAGGCAAACAAGAGGTGTTCCCCTTCTTTGCTCAGTTCAAGATCCCTGCAGTGAGATGGAATAGAGAACCCAGCTGGGATAAAGTCACAGAGGAGAGAAGTTACAATTGCAGGTCCCTAAACCAGGAATCCAGCACATTGTATACCATGACCACCCTCAAAGCAAGCCCCTTCCCCCCAGCAAGTAGCTCCAAGAGCTTAAAGCAAGACCTTCATGCAGCATTAGTGTGTCCCAAGGTGATCAGGCAACACAGCACACATGGGACTTATGGACAAGCGCATGCAGGCCAAAAGCATACAGTGCAAAGGACCAAACTGGGCCTTGGGGAGGTGAAGGCTGGGCCAAGAGACTGCAAAGCGAGAGGATTACATATCCCAGAGATTCCTAGCTCAGCACAGCCCCAGTGACTATTAATGGTAGATATGACCAGGGCCATGTCTTCTGAGAGAAGAGATCAGGGAAATGGCACACCCCTAAAAGTTTCTAGAAGGGAAAGGGATAGGACAGCTGCAAAGACAGGACTGGCATAACTCTAGGAAGGAGAGCTGGTAGGGAAGGAGACAGAACCTCAAGGTGACATGTAGTCAACCCTTTATGAGCATATATTCCAGGGTCCTCTAGCTCAGGGTCTGCTCCTCCTGCTCTTTTTAATTTTATCTCTCTACCCAACTATCCTTCTTGTGCTACCAAGTCAGGGCTGACTGAGGCTACTTTATGCCTGAATCACAGCTTAAGTGACAACCCTTCATCTCACTCAGGGCTATGGAGCTTCTGCTAAGATCATGTCTCCTCTGAGAGTTCTATTACTGGCTGGAAGAAAGGGGAGGCCTACAGTTAAAACCACCTGAAGCCTGGTAAAGCTGAGCCCTGGGAGGATCAAGGCTGCCCTTTCCTTTCGTCATCTAGGGCCCAAGAAGACATGCACAAGCATGCAGCATCAAGAGGACATGCAGAAGATCAGGATGGGTAGAGAGGGAGGCATGATGCCAGCCTACTCCCTCCCACTGACACACAACAAGGAGACACACCACCTTCTTAGGCTTCAATCCTCGCTGCATGGGAAGGGGGTCAGCAAAGGATAGAGTTAGAGATCAAATAATCCACTGAGGCCACATTGGAGCCCTAAGGGTCTGCAGCAGCCCAGAGATGCTCAGAGGCAGGTGACAGGTGACTGCAGGAAGGATCTGGGAATAGCTAATGCTTCCCCTGAACCCTGCATTTCCTTCCAAAAGGTCAGGTGCCTCCAAGCCCTGCCACCTCTGCTAGGAGGCAATGAAAGCCCATTACACCTCCCCAACTGACATCATCTTGGAGATGAGCTAAAGGCTCCCTTCTCCCTCAATGTAAGTCCTTCTCACATACTGTAACACAACTGGAAGCAAATTCCCTAATAAACAGAGAAGCCCCACCTCCCTCCCTTGATGACCGATGTCCAGTCCCAGCCTCCCACAAACCACTTCTAGTGTGCTTGTGCTAACAACATAGGGAGCCACATTGCCTAGGTCAAACAAGCTACTGATCCCCCCCTCCCCCTCCCCCACAAGGCTCATCAAGGCCTTCCCAATCCAACTTTTTCTTCTGAATATACTAGAAAGTAGTGAAAAATCTGTCTAGTAGTAGAAATTTTTGATCAACTCACCCCAACTCACCCCTAACCCCCTAGACAAGCTTCTTCCAATCCCCAAGACTGATTTTGACTCCCTCTGGGTACCCCTGACAATGTACATCTAGGAACTAAAAGGTAAGCAGTTCCAAGCTCCCCCCCAACCCACCCCCATCCCCACCAGGTTTACCCTTCAGCCAAGCCCCATCAAGCAACTCACCAGTTTGCTGGCCTTGGCAGCTGGGTCAGTTGCTTCTGCAAAAAGAATGGGAAAGAGAAAAGGGTAGAAGTAAAAGGAATTAGCCATAAGAATTGGGGGAAGGGCTGAGACCAGCTGTGGAATAGGGCTCCAAGGCCCACGATAACCCTAACATTAGTGAGGAGGCCCTGGTGACCCTTGGATATAAGGAGGCAGCCATAAGAAGCTGGGATGTGGGAATGAAGTGGGCAGATAAAGAGGAAGAAGCTAGGATACAGAGGAAAAGGAGACAGTAGCCAGGAGATCTATACCTCTCTTGAGAACTTTTGAGGCTGAGGAATCTGGTGTCTCTGGGGATGTGGTATCTGCTCCATCTTCAAACACCTGGATCTGAGGCCATGGAACAGACACAAATCTCTCAACCAGAAATAACTGAGATGGCTCCCCACACTCAGCCCCTTGTTACCCAAAAAGTCTGGGGCACAGATAGCCCTTGCTATCCTCAAAGCCATAGGGCCCTTCCTGTAATAAGTATGACTAGGCATTCTCTCCCATACCCCTTTCTCCAGTGCCCACCCCCCTTACAGGTAGAGGCTTGGGGAAGTCCTGTGGGTGATGACACAAGTACCTGTGATTGGCGGACAAAGATGCCATGCCCCTCCTCACACGTGAAGTACTTCCTTCCTTGGACAGTCCCATCATTCTTGCCCCTGGCTTCATCAAGGATCACACCTACCCACTTGCCTGTGGCAAACAGTGTGGCCCCCACATAGGCCACGGTACCACGGTGGCCCTTCCCAATCACCTCCACTCGGGACCCTACACGGAGGGGTCGGCTGCTTGTCTCGGCACTCATCCTGCTGCCACTTGGTGTCTGCGAGAGACACAAACCACGTCAGCTGCTTCACAGGCAGACATTATCACACATTTCTTATGCGCTGGACCCAAATCCCAATTCTAACAGGAGACCTGAGGGCTGATTTAAGGAAGAATGTGCGTCACCCACTCTGAGCTATATTTACAGGTCTGGGCTAGACCCTAAAGCCCAGAGACTCCCTTCATTACCCACTGGAGCTCTCCAAACGCTTACAAAACTTATGTATGATTTCTAATACAATATCTAATTAGAAGTAAATGTTATATTTGCTTGAAAAATGTTTAATATCACCACATACTTGCTTTCTGTCAGGTACTGCCCCAAGTGGGGGAAGGAAACAACCCAAGCTGAGCCAAGCAATTTCTTGGGTCCCCCCCCCCCCCCCCCGCCAATCACAGCCCTAATCAGAAACACAGGAATATGAAGTGAATCTCAACAACTCCCTAACTACCCCAACTCCAGTGAAATCACTTGCCTTCTCTGTACTTGAGAGACCCTTTGGGCTTCTCTCTCTCACAGTTACACACTTATCCTTTCTTCAAGCCTCAAACCCATCCTTACTATATCCTGAACTTCCAGGGAACAACTGACATGCTCTTTGCTTGGCCTAGGCCCTGCTATCAGTTTAACTCACCCTCATTCTATCTGCTGCGTCCAAGGAGTAAGAGTGTGGGAGAGAGGAATCCTCAGAAGAGGCTCTATATTTCCTCTCAAAGCTAAAAAAACTACTCTTCCCTATATTCTTAAATATT
This sequence comes from Phascolarctos cinereus, assembly GCF_003287225.1. NCBI lineage: Eukaryota > Metazoa > Chordata > Mammalia > Diprotodontia > Phascolarctidae > Phascolarctos > Phascolarctos cinereus. Next base: position 203,092,969 of record NW_027556402.1, on the reverse strand, counting down.
CTTCCCTCTATACCTAAACACATATAAAACAGACTTAATGGACTGGTTATCACCTCAGATAAGTCTTTAGTGGAAACCAGTAAATATGTGCTGGGCTGGGAAATGTGCAAAAAAAAAAAAGAGGGGGTGCCCTCAGGATCTCATAACCTGAAACACACATACAAGCTGGACCACACACACACACACACACACACACACACACACACACACAGGCTGCCACTGAGAGCAGAACAGAAACAGGAAACCGGACTCTGAATGGATGGAAAGTGTCTCTAGCCCATGGGGATCTAGGGAGCATACCACACCACACTGGGCCCAGCTTCAGCAACAACACCGTAGAACAGGGCAACCCAATACAGCAGGGGAATTCTGGAACTGTAGGGTGACATGAGCTAAATAAGTGACCAGCAGGGCTTATTTGGGTCTGTACCCACTCCCAGGCCCCAGGAAGGGATATCTATGGCAATCAGAAATCCCAAAAAAGCAGCCTGCGGAGTTGCAGGAGCAGACCATCTCCAAGCTCTCTTCAAGAGAGCTTATCTAAGCGGACAGTCACTTTGAGTGGTGATGGAAATGGTTTACCAAGGCAGCTAACCCCTGAACCAGAGAAAGCACAGTGGCTTCTGAAGGAGCCCCGTTGATAGTATAAACTGACAATAAAATCAGAACCACCCTTTCCCCCTCAATTCACACACAGTGATCCCCCAGATGCCAAAAAGATCAACCAAGTGGATAGTAAGAGTGTAGCCCAGGATACACTGTAGGAACTAAAAGATGGGTAACTGCCTCAGAGGTAAGGGGGATCAAGTCAGGTAGAAAAGGATATAGAGTCTGTGTCAGCCCTCCTCCTAAGGCCCTCTCCTGACTCAGATCAAGCTAGGGAGAGATGAAGGAACAACAAAGCAGCTCTGAAGAAAGACTTCATTGTAAGTCTATTGCACCCAGACTCAGGGCCCCCATGATGTCCCAGCCCCCACTGGAGCCTGCAGCCTGAGGCCCAGTGACAGCCAGAGGCTAAGCAAAGCCAAGATACAAGGTATAACTGTAGGCAGAGACACAGCTTCCAGCATATCGCAGACACCCAGGAGGAGTCCGACAAAGCCACACACCAACTAGGCTATGGGGACTCCTCTTCAATACCATGGTCACAGCCCATGGCCCAGCCCCCACAGCAACAATGCCCACAAGAGCGCAGGCCTAGGTGGCCCAGCCCACCCCTCTACCCCCCCCCCACCCAGTTCCTAGGCTCAGCTGAGGGAAATCCCTTCATCCTGCCCACCACTTACTTACCCGGCTATACACATGCCTCTTGCTCTGGGCCATGCTTCTGCCTGGGTTCCTTCCCCGATTTCTCCCCAGACCATCAGACACTGGACTGAGGGTATTAGGGACCCCAGGCCCTCCAGATTCATACAGAAACCTGCAGGCCCATGAAAAACACTATTCCTCCCACTCCTCTCAAAGGAGTGGGACAAGCAGGCTCAGGCTGAGAACAAGGGGGGGAAAGATCCTTGGCTACCAGAGCCTGGATCCTGCCAGCCCAGCTGATGAGCAGCCTCACTCTGCGCTAGTCTAGCTCTAGACTTGTCAGAGAGCTTCCCAGCCTCTGGGTCCTAGTGCCCTGCATCTTCACCTGAGCCAGGAGGAAAGGCAAGACCCTCACACTGTTCCTCAGCATGAAAAAAGCTGGGGGCCCTAGCTCCTGAAGGGGATGGGCAAAGCTCACAATCACTGTTCCTCCCAGAACTTGGTGCCAACCCAGGCCAGCAGAGAGCAATGACATTTTGAAGGGTGTCTGTCTCAGGCCTTGTCATTGCCAAAGGCAAGTGCTCTTAAGTGGCCAAAAGATAGGAACAGTTTTGAAAAGAAGAAAAGCAAACTACCAACCATTTGGAAAAATTTGCAAAATCATCTCAAGTCCAAATTGTCAAAGAAGGTAAATGAAGGCAAAAGGCAGTGTTAGAGGCCCTGTGGAAATACAAGCACGATAATTAACTTCTGGTAAAGCCATGAACTGGTCCAGTTGTCACAGGAAATTATCTGAAAGTATGCAAGAACTACTGTCAAACTGTTCAGACTCTGGCCCAGAGATCCCAGTAGTGGGTTTATATGCAAGGAGGATAATGAGAATAAGAAATACCCCTTGCACAAAAACACTAACAGCAGTGCATCTGTAATAACAAAAAGCTAGGAACAAGAGCTGGGCCCAACAAGAGTGGACCAGCTGAAGAAAATGTTCAAAATTGAGAGTAAAGAGGAAGACCTCAAAGAAACAAAGGAAGACTTCTGGGGAGGGAGAAGCAAAGACCTAGAGATTAACAGAGCAGCATGACACAATGACTTTATTTACAATGTTAAGAAAACCAGCAAAGGCAACAAAACTCTTCGGGTCAAGTACAAGAGACAACTCTGGTAACCCAGGAGCTATTAAAGTTAAAAAAGTGTCCTTTGTTAGCCACAGGTAAACAGCTGGTGAAGTACAAAAGCTGAAAGTGCCACCAGGCACAACCATCCTTCTAGGCAGATGTGCCTACTGTATTTGAGAGGATAGGAATGGGGGGGTAAGCATTTGGCAAGAAGCATCTGCAAAGTTTACCAATTTGCAAAAATGGGTATTCTCTCCCCCTAAAAAAAAGATGCCAGTAAAAATGCTTTCTACTCCTCTGTGCTCTAGGTCTGTGCTCAGACAAATGAGTCAGGCCAAAAGGGTTTATTAGGTCTCCCCCCACCTCAGGACTGGTTAGGAGTCTGTATCAAGTTGGCCCAGGCACGAATACAGCATAGGGAAAAGCTGGAGTGAAAGGAGGGACACTAACCCGAACCCCATACACCAAGTGGAACCAAATGCTCGGAAAGGCATTGCTATTTGACCCCACCAAACTGTCTGGGAGAGAAACACTAGCAAATGAGACCAAAGTAACAGCCTTCCTAACTCTCTTCCTTGCCAGTTTGAAGAGACAGGCCCTCTGCCCAGGGCTCTACCACTTCCAACAGATCAATGGGAGCAGGCAGAGGCCTTGCGGAATGCTGACATCCCCACAAAGCTCAACCTAAGACACCTTCAGCTACAGATTTCCTGTGAGCTCTTGGCCTGCCTTCCCATGAAATCCATTCACAGAAAGCCCAGCTGCTTCAGCCTCCACCTCTGGGGTAAGAAAGTGGCAAGGACAGTGGGTCTGGACTGTATGATCCATATCACCTATATGACCCAGGGCAAGTCACTCCTGGCAACTCAGTTCCCTCATCTGTGAAATGAGGGCGCTGGACTAGACATCCTCTGAGGCCCCTTCCAGTTCTAGATTTCTGAGTCTATGATCTTAGGCTCTCATTCTCACCTGAAGAGGAAACAAAGACTAGTGTTGCAGAGTCTCCAGGATTCTGCAGTGACACTCCGCTGCCTACCGAGTCTGAGCAAGGTTTTCCTTCCCCTCCTCCTACCATCACTGGCTGTCACCAGGTGCCAAGAAGATTTGCCTTCAACCCTGGTGCTAAAATGATTTCACACTTGGCTCAGAGCAGGCAAGACCTACAGAGACAGAACAGAACCCCGGATCTCCTGAGCAGCAAGCTAAAGGTGTACACCACAATTCCAACTCCCAGAAGCCACGGGCTCAATTCAATTCAAAAGAAATATATTAATGACCTCTAACGTGTCAAGCACTGTACTGTATTCTGTATAGACACAGAAACAAACAGAAGTCCCTGTTCTAGAAAAGCCTGTTTTCCTACAACATGGATACAGATGAATAAAAAACAAATACAAAGTAATAAGTGGGAAGATCAGGAAAGGTCTTATGTAGAAAGTAGCACAAAAGCTCAGCCTTGAAGGAAGCTCATGAATCTAAAAGCACAGTGGGAAGAAGGGATGGGAGACAGAATGCCCTGCATCAGTTTAGATGGAAAAGGACACGAGAGCAAGTAATGGGAAAGTAGTCTGAAAAGAATGGGTTGGAACCAGTCTGTTAGAGCTTTAAACATCAAACAGATGAGTCACTGAAGCATCTCAAACCTGAGGGCTGACAGGGTCAGACCTGTGCATTAGGAATATCACCTTGGCAGCTAAGGAGAAGATGGAATGGACAGGGGAGAGGCTGGATGAAGGGAGGCCAAGGTCTAGGCGAGAGGTGATAAGGGTCTGAATGATGATGACTGAGGTATAGGTGGAGAGAAGGGGACAGATTTCAGAGGTTTTATGGAAGTGCCAGCCACAAGACTTGGCTACTAATTGGATGGGGAAGGGGGTGTGGGAGAGAGGAAGAGAAGAGTCCAGGATGACTACAAGGTGTACAACCTGGAGGATAGGAAAAGTGGCTATATCCTCAACCAGAATAAGGAAGTTAGGATTCTGAGCTGGAAGGGATCCTAGAGGCCTCTCATTTTACAGCCTAAAACCAAGGCCCAGAGCTATTAACCACTGTGCTCAGCAACACCCCAGAGCCTAGTCCAGACCCCCGCTATCCTTGCTCCCATCTAACCCCAGAGGTAGAGGTATACCCCTTCCTCCTCTCTGACTCCTACAATATACCCCGAGCTTCTGTCCACAGTCAGTTCAGGTGCCACCTCTCACTGGAGGCCTTGTCTTACTCCCCAGACCCAACTGTTAGTGCTTAGAACTCCTCTGGAGATCTGCTGCTGCTGTTTACTCATTCAGTCGTGTCCCACTTTTCAGGACCATATTGTCCATGGGATTTTCTTGGCAAAGATACTGGAGTGGTTTGCCATTTCCTTCTCCATCGGATTAAGGCAAACAGGATTAAGTGACTTGTCCAGGGTCACACAGCTAGCAAGTATCTTGAGGCCAAATTGGAACTCTGGTCTTCCTGATTCTAGGTCCTGGGCTCTATCGACTGAGCCACCTGGCTCCTCTTAAAATTACTTTATATTAAAAAAAAGATTCCACATACACACTATACACAATACCTGCTTCCCCCCCCATACAGTGATTAATTTGGCTGAATTTTTTCCTTCTTTTCTTTTTTTAATTTTTCCTAAAAAATTCTTTATTGTGAGGGATAGTTTCCAAAGAGGGAAAAGAGAGAGGATAACAGGGAAATCTAAGTAATACAAAAAGAAATAAATAAAAAGTTATTTTTAAAAAGAAAAAAAGGCCATTATATTTAGCAATTATGAGATAGTAACTTTGGAAAGAATAGATTCAGTTGAATGATGAGATAGAAAGTCTTACATAAAGTTAATACAATGAGAGGAGCAGAAGTGGAGGTATCTATTGCAGACAGCCTTCTCAAAGAGTTTAGCCAAAAAAGGGAGGAAAGATGTAGGAAGATAACCAGTGGGGATGGACAGATCAAGTGAGGGTTTTTTGAGGATACGAGAGACAAGCTACTGTAACACTTCACAATTTCAGCTATAGCCTCAGGGAGCTTTAGGAGGCCTGAGGAGGCATGAAAAGTTTTTTAAAGACCCTATGTAATAAGAGGGATACAGAGTTGATTAAGGAGGTATAAAAGGGGGGCCCTGCTGAAGAGAGGACCCAGTGGAGATTACACAACCACCCTGTAGTAGACCCAAGCAGAACCCACAGTTTCTCCATTTCCTCCAGCTTCATTCAGCACACTGCCTCTCAAATATGTTTCTGAATAAGCTGAGAGGGAACCTGGACTTGGATCTACTGGACCCACTGTCACAGAGGGGTCACAAAGGTATGTATAACCTCTTAATGGACCTCTTTTAGGAGTCCCGTTATTTCCAGGCCTGAGATTTACCTCCCCATCTGAAGGTCATGCCTTTCTTACTACAGAATATGCCTGTTTGCCCAGCCTCCTCTAGGAAACTCCTCCCTATCTACCTTGAGCTCAACGTACTTGCCCTGGCAATTGCATACATTTTTGGTGGCTTGGGCCACCTTAAGGGAATACACAAAAAGAAGCCATGACATTCCTCTCTTCTCCCAAGAAAGCATTTTGGAGAATAAGACAATGAGCAATCAGCTGGGCGCTAAGTTAACCCTGATGACGAGCTTGCCTATGCCTGGGCTCCTCCTCTGGCACCACCCCTTATACCTGAGAGCAAAGCCCTGGCACTAGGACCCTGCAGACAGGGGTCCCGAGCCTGCGCTCTGAAGGGCTGCACCATTTCACAACTTCAGCTTCAGCCTCAGCAGCCAACAAAGCTGCTGTCACTGCTACCAACACCTCAGTTGACTCTGTTTTGACTTGACTGCTGACCGGCTGCACCAATGCAGAACGCCCTCCTTTCTGCCCTCCTTTCAAATCAAGAAGCAACATCTGAGCACAACTAGAAAAAAATCTCTTCCATGGATCCCACTCAGAGGAGGTAACCATAGCAACCTGCAGATGAAAGCAATAGAGAAGATGCTCCAGTAACTGCAGCAAGAAGAGGTGAGTCTATTTCTCTTCCACCATCTCTATTACTACCACTGTCCCTAACTCACTCGAGTCAGGCAGCCACATGCACTTAGCCTTCAGCCCTACTTAAAACTGACACCATAAGGAAAAAGGGGCTTGTTTTGTTAATCACTATATAAAGCCATTGCCAAAGCTAGTCTACCATGCTTGGAATGGATAAGAGGGGCCTATCCTTCCTGTTCAACCCCTCAGAATAATTCAGGCTCAGCCTGAAGGGCCTGGTGAGTGGTTTGAGCTTCTTAGCCAGGTCTGAGTCTTACAAAAAGTCACAGATACAAAAGCTGGCAACCTGACTTCTTCCAAGGTCTCCATTACCATGCTAATTGATGAAGATGGGGGGGGGGGAAGGGGAGCAGAGAATAGTGTCTTCACTGCTGGACACAACTCTGGGCCTCAGCACTCAGGGTTAGCCTGTCTGCAGGGTCCTAGTGCCAGGGCTTTGCTTCCAGGTATAAGGGGTGATGCCACCAATTTGGCTAGAACTTAAAGTGGGGAAGGAGAGTAATGTGACAGAACCAGGCTGTGGAATGCCTTGAAAGCCAGATGAAGGAGTCTAAACTTTACTCAAGAAACGGTAGGGAGCCAATGAAGATTTTTCAGCAGAATAGCAACATGACGAGATTAAATTATCATGCTGGACAAGGGGTAAATGTTAAACAAATCTGTCTGCTGGTCAAGTACAACTGGAGCCAGCCTGGGTTTCCAATCCACTCTAAGGTAAAAATAAACCCAAAAGGTGCTCACTGTCAAGTGCCTACAAGTAGTTCTGTGGGGTTGGCACAGTGATCCTCTACCTATGTTCCTGACTCTATTCCCTCAGAAGCCTGCTCCATTTTCTCTCCACTGGTTTTCCACACCTGCACCATACTGCTTACCAATGACCTCTATATCACCAAATCCAATGACTTACTGTCTTTTCCCACTGGCTTTGGTCTCATCACATCATGACGTCATCCACTCCCTCTTTATTAAAACACTCTCTCCTCACTTGGCTCCTGACACATTATAGTGTCTTAGTTATCTTCGGACCTCTTTGGCCATCCCTTTGTGCCTCTGCACTCATTCCACTTCTTTCCCCTTAAATGTGGGCCCAATGACTTTAACCTCCTATTCTATTCACCCTATACTCTTTTCCATAGAAATTGCAGCCATTCAAATAGTTTCAACCAACACTTCTATACAGATGTTTTCCAAATCTCTATCTTTAGCCATGACCACAACTCTAAATGACTCCTGGACATTTCTATGTGGATATCCCACCATCACCTTAGACTCAACCCTTCTACTCCCTCAAAATAGTCCCCCCCACTCATGTCTAAAATATGGATATGTAAGGGCATATTTTATTCAAAAGGAATAAATAAGAAAGTAGGAAGGAGCAGCGCTATATAAAGTTATACTCATTGATGAAATCAAGAAAAAGGAAAGGGAAAGCATGATATATAGAACATTTGGGTAAAACATTAATGGAGGAAGAAACAGAAGCGATATTGTCTTAGGTGTATAAAATGGACCACTCAGACAGAAGAAAGAAATAGATATTTCAGAAACCATCACAAACCTAGCATAGAAGCCTTATACAATATCGTTTGGGAACTCCAATTATCTAGACATCTGGAGCTTTCTGCTAAAAGCAGAGCAGCCGACACATTCTTGGCTGGCCTTCAAGGTAATTTTATTCTTCAAAAAGTAGAAGAAAAAAACAAGGGGGAACGTGATTTGGACCAGATTCTGACTAACAAAGAAGAACTGGCGCTGGGTGCTGAAGTACAAATGATGGAAAGCTGGGGGAGAAGTAACCACTCTTCCCCCTTAGAATTTATGATAGAGCAAGAAAGGAAAGTCAGGCAGGTCTGACAACCCCTACACTCTGTGGGACAGAGATATCAAAGGCTCAGAGAAAAGACAGGCAGGATCTCAGAGCTTAAAATTTCACAGGGAAGATTGCCACTGCCCCCCCCCCCACGACAAAATTCTAATGACACAAATTCCAAAGAAACAAAAAGACAGAACAATTTAAGGAAACAATGTGGATGTATAGAATTCTTTAACCTACTTAGACTACTAAAAGACAAGTATAGAAGGTTAGGAAGCAAGGGACAATTACAAAAGAATTCAAAACAGAAGCTTGCTTCTCTAAGATGTGTGCCAAAAAGTGCTAAAGCTCAGAATGAGCTGAAGGTGAAAACTAATGCCAAAGATACCAAAAAGAGTTTTTAAAGCTATGTTTGGGGCAAGAGGGAGATCAAAGAATGGACAGGACCAGTGCTTGGAATGGATTCGATAACAATCCATGAGAAGAGAAGGCAGGTATATGCAACTGTTTCTGCTTTATCTAACAAGGCAAAACGATCCTAGGCCTGAAAAAGAAAGGGCTCAAGGAGGAGCTGAAATACAGGATGATTCCATAAGTATTTATTAAACACTTACTATAAACATATTACTGTGCTAAGTAATGGAGACACAAAAACAAAAACAAAACAGTTCCTGCCCTCTGAGAAGTTTATATTCTAATGAGGGAATACAGCATCTCCACAAATAAGTAACATACGAGGAAAATTAAAGTCAGGGAAGAGCACTAGCAGCTTGGGAATCAGGAAAGGCTTCACAGGCATGATCCTTGAGAAAGCCTTGAAGAGGCTGACAGGAGAGACGGGGTACATTCCAGGCACAAGGAATGGCTTGTACATTGAATTGAGGCAGGAGGCAGAGTATCAAGTTCAAGGAATTCCTGCCAAACTGGAATGCAAAGTTAACGATGGGGAGATGTGAAAGTTGGAAATGTAGGGGGCCAAATTGTATAGAACCTTAAATAACAGACTAAGGAGCTTGTTTATTATCCTGCAAGTAAAGGAGAATCACTAAAAGCTTTGGGCAAGGCAGCAACATGGTCAGAACAGTGCTTTATTTAAAAAAAAAATTAGTTGGAGGCTATGTGGCAGATAGATTGGAGAGGAGAGAAACTGTAATCATGAGGACCACTCCAGCAATACAGGCAAGAGGGGACAGGGCCCTGATTTAGAGTGGTAGCAATGTGAGTGCAGAGAAGATGGACAGGAGAGAGGCTATGGAGGAAGAATTGATAAGGAGATGGGAAAAGCATCTGGCTGCTCTCGAAGAGTCCAAGTTGTCAGTTCTGGATAAGCCACATCTCTGTACACTGAAAGAACTGTTGATATGGCTGCTGACCAATTTCAGTGATCTTTGTGAAAGATGTTACAGGAACGGAGGACACGTGTGCTGATTTCCAAAAGGGAAGAAGATGGAATCACTGAATTTATCTTCAATAAGCTTGACTTCAATTTCTAGTAAAACTAAAGAGATAGATGGTAAACATCTAAAAGAGGAAGCAGGGTCTCATCAAGAACAGATCAGGCCACCCTAACTTCATTTAATGTTAAGGGTTACTAGAAAAGTCATCAGGACATAGTAAACCTAAATTTTAGCAAAGCATTTGACAGACTTTCACGCTATTCTTGGGAACAAGATGGAAATATGTAAAAGAGATGATGGAAATTTTAGTTGGTATTTGAACTAGTTAAATGACTTGGAAGTATGTAGGAAATTACCCCAGGGAATTGTCCTTAGTCAGCTGCTTTTCAGAACATTTTTATCAATGATTTGGATAAAGGCATAGAGAAAAATGTTTATCAAATCTGCAGAAAACATGAAGCTGAAAAATCATCCCTAAGTTACATGATAGAATCAAGATCTGAAAAGATTTCAACTGATTACAATGTGCTTAATCTAATAAGATGGAATCTAATAATATAAATGTAATGTCCTTTACTTGGTACCAAAAAAATCAACAAGGGATAGAAAAGGATAGAAAAGGGATATAAAAACCATGGCCAGCAAAAAGTTCATGTGAAAAATATCAGGAGGTTTTAGAGGAATATAGGTTCAGTATGTGCCACTAATGTGACATGGAAGCCAAAGAATCTAATTCATAAAGTGAGAAGAGTCAATATCCTGGAAGAGGGAGGTGACAGTTTTATTGACCTCTGTCCTGGTCACCACATTTCAGGACAATGACAAACAACAGTGCTTTCAGAGGAAGGGAATCAAGAGTCAGTTGGTTAATAAACATTTATTAAGCACCTATTATTTGCCAAACACTGTGTTAATGCTGGGCAAACGAAGAAAGGCAAAAGCCAGTCCTTGTTCTCAAAGAGGTCATAGTTTAACAAGAACGACAATATGTAAATACCTATGTACAAACAAGCTGTATACAAGATAAATTGGAAATAATCAGCAGAGGGAAGGCACTAGAATTAAGAAGGATGGAGAAAGGTTTCTTGTAGAAGGCAGGATAAGGAACTTAAACCAACGTCATAAGTATCAGATGAAGAAAATGGGCATGTTTAGTGCAGAGAAGAGAACTGAGGACATGACAGCAGTATTTAAATACTTTAAAGGCAAAGAGATTAGATTTGTTCTGTTTGGTTCTAGAAGGGGAAAACTAGTAGCAATCGAGTTAGAGTTCAGAAAGTGTATTTACGTTTAAGGTACTGAAGAAGTTTCACAACAGTTAGAGCTATCCAAAAGTATAGGAGAGGATGGATTTACCCTCACTAGAGTCTTTAGGCAAAGGCAGTATAACTCACTTGTAAGTGATGTTGTAGAGGGGATTCCTGTTCAGATACAGATTAGCCAAAAGGTCTCTGACACTGTTATATGATTCCTTCCCCGTACCCAGTCAATCCCAAATTCAACTAAGTTTTCCTTAGTAAAGCCTCTCCCCCATTCCTTCCTTCTTTTTCACTCCCACTGTTACCTCCTTAGCACAAGCTCTCACATTTAGATCACTGAAGGACCCTTTTAACCTGTCTCCTTCCTCTTCCCTGTTTCCTATTCCAATCTTGCACATGGCCATCAAATTAATGCTTCTAAAATTCTGCTTTATTCTTATCCTGGTCCTGAAAATTCTATATAGTTCAAACCCAATTTTATCATCTTCCTCACCACTAAACATCCACCTAGCTCGCTCTTCTTTTTCCTCTCCATTAATTTAAAAATCGACTGAGCTTCAAAGCCCAGATCAAGGTATACACCTTTTTCGTAAACTGTTCTCTAACCACTCCAGCCCACTGTGCTCTTTCTCTTCCCTGAACTCCTTTGAACTTGTGTGGTGAGGGCAAGTCTCATCCCTGGACCTCTGCTTTCCTATCTGGAAGATAAGGGGGTCAGTTTTAATATTCAATTCCATACTTCACTTTTGACACATTATGGAATACCTTATACTCCTACTGACCTTTTTATATCCCCAGTGGCTTGAAGACTGGGTGCTCATTAAGTGTGAGCTGATTGCTCATTGTGGCCACAAACTGTAAAGTTGTCACTTCCTCAAAAAACTGGTCTTGCTTAGTTGTGGACCTGCCTAAAGTTGGGGAGATAGATGAAATATCTTGTCACGGATTTTCTGATCACCAGGCAATCAGAAGCGAGATACCCAAATGTACAAAACTGTAATTCAGGCCCACAGGCTCCTGACCACTAAGCTATCCAAGCACTAAAACCGTGGTTTTATTAAATCTATGTTTTTATTCTTTTGACAGACTTCTCAGCATGACACAACATAGTCTGAAGGGGAAACTCTCCTGCTCCCATGGAGGAGATCTCTCCCATCCTTGGAGAAACATGGAAGAAATCTGGAGCCAAGAAGACTCCAACAGTGGCGAAGTTAGACAGAATGATGAAAAGGTTTCTACTGGTTAACTGGTAAGCCACAGTTATTAGGGTTGGTGCCAAGCACACAAGCCTCCTCTCAGAAATTCCTCAAGTGTCTTGGTGCCCTGCTCCCTCCCAATGGGCAGCCCCCTAGTACAAATACACCAGGTCAAATCCCTACCTCAACTCCCCTTTTAGTACAGAAATCACTCATCTTCTTCTCCAATTTCACCCCTGCCAAAACAACATCTCCCACCCAACCCTAGTTGAAATGCTAGAACTTTCCCCTTATACTCTGTCTCCTGAACCCCTGAAATGCCTTAATTCTATAAAGTGGAACTCTTTATCCCTAATCTGTCTCTGACCCCCCCCGCAATGGCCCCAGGTCTGAATCCTGACCACCCTTCACCCTTCCTACAAACCCATGCCACAATCTTAACCATTCCCACCTCCCACTAAGTCCTGACACGGACTCTGACCTCCCTTCAGCTCCCCCCAAACCAGGCCCGAACCCTGACACCCTCCTGCCCCCGGCCTATACCCTGACCTAGCCCCCCACCACCACCACACACACCCCAGGCCTGAACCCTGACTCTCCCTTCCCCAGGCCTATACCCTGACCACCTCCTCAAACATCACCCCCCAGGCCAGAACCCTGAGCCCCTCGCCCAAAGCCAGTGCCCTCCCCACTCCCCGCCACACACACAGACAGACAGGCAGACACACATACACACACTCACACTCCCCTTCTCTCTCAGCGAAAGCCCTGACCCGCTCCGGCCCCAGGCCTCTCTCCTGACATCCCCCCTCCACACAGAGCCCTCCTTCTGCCCCAGGCCAGGACCCTGACCACTACACACACCCCCCGACCAGACATACACTCCCTGGCCCTGGAAGCGAGGGTCTCGGACTGTTGGCGGCTGAAAGGGAGAGGAGAGCAGGTTTGGGGGTGGGCCGCCCCCGTCGCGCCCCACTACCTGTCAGGGGCCGGGCTGCAGACTCCGCGGCCGCCCCCAACGGCGGCCACCGCCCAAGACCCCTCCCAAACCGGCCCCGCCCCGCCCCAACACACTCAGGGAAAGCTGCCCTCCATGCTGCCTCCCTCTCCGCCTCCCTCCACGCCGGGTCCTCGAGGCCTGCGGCCTACGGCTTCGGCCCGGAGCGAGGGCTGTACACCATTCTACGTGAAGCCCAACTCTAGGGCAGCTTCGAACCCGGAACCTAGTGGGCCAGGGCGGAGGAGCCATCAGGCAATGTGACGGACAGCCCCAGAGGAGGCGGGGACCTCCGAAGGAAGGCGCAGGCGCACTGGGAACTTGAAGCCATGGGAGGATCCTAATGGGAGAAGGAAGCGGGTGTGGGATAGAGCGCCCCTAGTGAGCGGAAGAGAGAAGAGGAGGGAGAGAAGGCGGGGTGGGGGCGGGCCCGTGGTTTTTGTCGTTGTCTCCTGGACCCGGGAGGGAGGGGTCTCGAGAAGGCGGGGCCTTGGCGTGGCCAGGACCCATCAGTCTAGCCTCCAACTGCCCTAAATCAATCAACCCGTCAGCAAACACTGAGCAAGTGCCCACAGTCTGTAGGGGGCGCTGTGAAGATCGCGCTGGACTTGGAGTCAAGGAGTTCTGAGTTCAAATGTGCCTCAGATGTCTGTGTCCCAGCTAGGTAACTCTGCACAAATCATTTGTCTTGTCTTGCCTCAGTTTCCCCAATGTAAAATGGGGATAGTAATAGACCCAGGTTGCTTACTAGAGGCATGACCTTGAACAAGTCATTCGTCCTCTGCCTCAGTTTCCCAATCTTTAAGATGGGGTTAAATAGCACCTATCTCAGGGTTGTTGTAAGGCTATTTGTAAAGTGCTCTACAAACCTCAAAGTACAAGGACACTGAAATATAACTGAAACTTGTCCCTTCCCTCAAGGATCTTACATTATATTGTGAGTTCCTTGAGGGCAAAGGACTATTTTTGCCCTTATTTGTATCCTCAGCCCATAGACATTGTCATTTTACCCTATGTCAAAGAAAATTCTGTATTCTGCTAAATTAGTGCAGAGCTATGGAAACTTTTTTTTTGAGGCAATTAGGCTTAAGTGACCTTACCGAGGGTCATCCAGCTAGTAAGTGTCTGAGGCAGAATTTTATCTTAGGGCCAGTACTCTATCCACTGTGCCACCTAACTACCCTTCAGAAATACTTTTGAAAGGGCAGCAAGGATGTAGCTGAAGGCATTCTTTCCCTAGGAGTCTGATGGAGTAGTGATAAGGTTTCCTCTATTCTGGTAAATCTGGGAAAGAACTTTAGATTGCAGAAATATGTATTTCTTAATCGCTTTTTTAAGAAAAAGGAAGCCTTGCTATACTTGCACACAGGGGAGAGAAACAGGTAGATAAAAAAGCATATATGACATTTATCCAAATAGTTACAAGGCAATACTTGAGTGGGGGAAGGAGTGGAGACACATTGGAGGAGAGACATCAGGAGTCTTCATGGGGAAAGTGGTGTTTGAGCTGAATCTTAAAGCCAAACTAGGGATACTAAGTATAGGAAAGGGGGAGAGAGAATTCCAAGCATGGAGTTCAGCCAATGCAAAGGAACAGACTTTACAAGAAAGTTGGTTTTGTTTTGTTTTTTAAACCAGTTTAGTTGAATCATAAGTATGTAAATAAGAGTCATGTGGATGTAGTATCCACTCTGGGCTGCTTTCCTAGCACTCACTGGGGACTGGCAGATTGGGTCCCCAGAGGATAGCTTCTACTTCTCCCTTCTGGTTCTATCCCCCCAATAGCAATTAAGTAGTTGGCATCAATTAGTTTTTATGAGGGGATAACTTGCTAAGTTACAAAATGTTCCTAAAAAAAAAGAACACGCACTGTATCTGAGGAAAAGGGCTCAAACTTAGAAAAGACAAAGGCAGTGAGGTACGCATGTGGGGAACACTTCACAACTCCTGGCTCTGGGAATCCTTTTCTCCCTTGGCAAAGCCCTCCATCAAGCTCAGTTTGGGATACAGTGTCACAATAGACAAAGTAGTCCCTCGCTCAGCTGGCCTGGCTCCTTCCAGAACACAGTGCCTTGGCTAACAGATCAAGACTTGTCTGGCCTGAGTCAAGCAGGTTGCCAGGCTGCTGCTCTGAATTGGTCGGACAGTACTACCAGCTCCAGCGGTTTCTGCTAACAGCTCTGTTTGCTGAGAGAGCCTTTTATGTCTCTTCAAGCAACCTTCTGAAGCTCCCAAGCTCACACTCTGGGTCAACATACTTCTGTTACCAGGTATCCATTCCCTAATATTAAGAAAGAATGGAATGCAAACAAAATAAGAAACAGTAGCAGCACCGAAGGTTTGTAGCCACAAGGCAGCTGGGTAAAGGATTGTCTCACTGGGCAGGGGGAGAAGAGAGAGATTTCAACATTTGAACCTTTTGTGCAAACTCCGTTCTGATTCAGCAGTCAATTGAAAAACTAGATTTGCAACAAAGTAAGCCAGCAGAAAACAAAACATCAGCTCTCAAAGTGTGCTCAGATGGTAACTGGGGGCTCCCCAAAACCCTTGCAGGGAGCTCTAGGTGGTCAAAGCTATTTTCAGAATAATACTAAGATGTTATTTGCTTATTAAAGTATTTCTCCCTTTTCCAACTACATATCTCTACAAGGCTTGATTTTCTTCATATATATTACTTCATGTACTTTCACCATAGACTTCATTTATTTCATATACACATTTTCTTCATATAAGCTTCATATACTTGATTGTTTTCATATACATATAACCAAAACAACATACCACAGTAGACTAAATGTAGAAGACGATATGAAAATTCAGCAGTCTTTTATCAAGCTAAACATTAAAAAGATTTACAAAAATATGTACCGTGCCATTTGTCTCTTAAATTTTTTTATTTTTATTTTCAGTTCCAAATTCTCTCCCTCGTTGCATCCCTTCCCCACAAGCATATGAAGTCATGCAAAACATATTTCTGTATTAGCCATGTTCTGGAAAAAAAATAATAATCATATTCTTAATGGGTGGGGGAAGGGCTGAAGGGAGGGAGAGAATTCGGAATGCAAAATATTAAAAATAAATAAATGATTTTTAGAAAGAAAGAGAGAGAGAGAGAGGCTTTGATCTGCATTCTGAGTCCATAATTCTCTGTCTGGAGGTGGATAGTGTTTTTCCTTATGGGTCTTTTGGAATTGTGGTGGATCACTGGGTTGATCACAGTTGAGTGTCTTTACAATATTGCTGTTACTGTGTAGATTGTTCTCCAGGTTCTGCTCCCTTCGTTTTGCATCTGTTCATATATGCCTTTCTAGGTTTTTCTGAAACCATCCTGTTTATCATTTCTTACAGCACAACAGTTTTCCATCATGTTTATATATCATAACCTGTTCAGGCATTCCCCAACTGATAGATATTTCTTTGGTTTCTAGTTCTTTAAAGACATTTTTCTCGCTTTTTTTTTTGCTTTGGAAAATATAGCTATTTTTCATTAAAATATGTTATTTATGTTAACATATAGTGGGTTTATTATTTTTAATTGAATAAATATGCTTTTAAAAATTTTCAGTTTTAATTGCCAATATGACAAATATTAATATATACAACCCACATAAATAATATTTCAATAATTTCTAAGAATACAAAGGGTTCCTGAGACCAACATATTTGAAAACCATTGAGTTAGAGTATAGTAGGTAGGTTCTGACATGGGAAAGGGAGGAACCCCTCCATAACTCACTTCCAGAAGCATGTGAAACTGATTTGATCTCCCTTTTTTGGACTCTGAATTGCCCTGACTGTTAAGGCAAATAACAGTGTTCAAACAGTTGTCAAGGCTCTTGTGACCACCTAGAACACAGCCCAGGCTGTGCTATCAGAACCTGTTCAAATTTACCAGAACTGGGTTAAGCCCACCTCCAGAAACCATCACTTCCCCTGCTTTTTTATCATATAGACTATCTCCCCTCTCAACTCCAGCATTTCAAGTGACTCCATGGTTAAAGTTAATAAACAAGTCAAGACCCACTGTTATGATCAACATATCTAGCTGCCCCTCCTAAGTGTATAAAGCCCTTGTTGTAACTCCCATCTTTGGGCACTCCTCTACACTGGTACAGGACTCCTTGGCCGCAATTAAGGACATTTTATATATTTGGTTTATTTTTACATTGACATATTTTTGGTGTCAGAAGTGGGATTTGTTGGAGACTGTCTCTCCTGGTACCAGCATGGACCTCTTGTGTCTGGTCCCAAGGCCCCTCCCATTGGATCAGTGAGTACCTGGTCACAGTGGAATCCCAGATTCCTGTCTCTTTTGGTTTAGTAGACTCTTTAATTGAGAATCTGGCAAAGACCCCTGGGCAACTGGGATATACCTTTTCTGGTCCCCCCAAGGTAACTGTGGCTGGTCAAATGGCTTTGCAGTATGCTTTGTACACTAGCAAGCTTTTGGAACATGGATAGTCATTGACAAAATCTGATCTTTGACACCACTGGCCACAGTGAGCATCCTTTAATAGGGATAAAATTGACTATTGAAGACATCTCTTGATAAGGCAGAGCCAAAAATCAAATGCCCTGAACGGGACTCCTTTTAATCAGTAGCTGTTATTGGGGCAGCTAGGTGGTGAAGTGGATAGAACACCAGCCCTGAAGTCAGAAGGACCTGAGTTCAAATCTGGCCTCAGACCAAATACTCTACACTTACTAGCTGTGTGACCCTGGGCAAGTCACTTAACCCCAACTGCCTAATTAAAAAAAAAATTTTTTTTAAAACCAGTAGCTGTTATAGACCATTAAGAGATAATCAGAATCACTGTGCTTGTTCTTCCGGAAAAACATTCAAAAACTTAAAGCTGAAAAAAAAGGAGGCTGAATCTAAAATATTTCTCCTCCAGGAAGGATTAGATCAGTTAGAATATCAAAAGAAAGAATATGAATCTAAAATAGAGAGTCTCTCAGGGAACAGGAAAAACCTGAGGGAGGGGTGTAAGAAAAATCTCAAAAAGAATTTCCTAGGCTCTAATAAATGTCTCTCCATCTTTTACCTCCTCTCCTCTACCATTCACCAATTCCCTTTTAAAATTAAAAGGGATGATGGTAAAGGACCCTGATGGCAGTGTACCCCACCCCCCGCCCCAGACTCAGGCCAAAGTCTGGGAGATGGCCAAAGAATTTCCCAGGTTTCAAGAAGACCTCTCAGAGTTTATTTGAGAATTTCTGTCAGTCCTTTCCACTTGCTTCCCAGGCCTCCCTCATATTTATCAACCAGCCCAGGTCCTTATTGGGCTTGGAGAAGACAACCACTGCTTCTGCCCAATGGAGTGACCCACTTGACCTTATCACTTATATGTTTTGGAAGGAGGAATCCCTTCCAAGAAACACATGGAAAAGGGGGTAAAAGAAGGACATGCTCTTTTAGAAGCAATCCCTAAAGTATTCCCTAAGTCTGTTGACTGGAACCAGAACCCCACTTGCCACCAAAACATCAGAGAGTTCATTGTTGAGCTCTAGAATCATTTCCTAGCCTCCTTTAGGCTGAACTCTGGTATTTCTCCAGAAAGCCCCGATACCCTTGTCGCTTTTTGGGGGGGGGAGGTATTTTAAATAGTATTTTATTTTTCCAACTATGCGTAAAAACAATTTTAAACTTTTAAAAAATTTCTATAATTTTTAAATAAAATTTTGAATTCTAAATTTTCTTTCTCCCTAAGATAGTAAGCAATTTGACATAAGTTATATATGAGCAATCATGTAAAACATATTTCCATATAAATCATGCTGTGAAAGAAGAAACAGAACAGAAGGGAAAAAATAAAAAAAATAAAAAGTGAAAATAGTATACTTTGATCTGTATTCGGAGTCCATCAGTTCTTTCTCTGGATGTGGATAGTATTTTCCATCATGAGTCTTTTGGAATTGTCTTGAATCATTGTATTGCTGAGAAGAGCTAAATCAATCATATCTAATTATCTCACAATGTTGCTATTATTGTTACTGTGAACACCTTGTCACTTTTAATTCACTTCAGAAACCTTTAAAGGGCTGATCTAGCAGAAGAGGAAATTTAGGTTGATAGACCACCCCCACTTCTAGTCTTGTCAATTTGGCTTCCCGGTTTCAGGCCACTCTCACTGAGGAAAAAGCCAAGGATCTGCAGTTGCAACAATTCCAGCAAAGACGACTGGCTGGATTTCCCAAACCTTCTTCCCCAGCCCTTCAGCTCCCCCAGGGTGATTAATCTATAGATCCAGTTTGTTTCTACTGTAAGAAACCTTGCCACTAGAAAAATGAGTGTTGTTCCATCCCATGAAAGCTGCAATGCTTGTTCACTACTCCTCCCCAAGACCCCTCAAGAGATCTCCCTCTAAAAATCCTAACTGGACCAAGAATGCCCAGCAATGATGGGGCTCCGAGGATTTTGAGGGGGTCTTTTCTGTGGTGTCAGCTTCACCAGTGGGCAACATTCCCATCATAATTACCTCTCAGGCTGTTAAGATCCCGGTTGATGCTGACAACACTCTTTCTGTTGTAAGCTCCGCTAATTCTCCCAACCCTCTCTCTTGGAGTCTCAAAAAGATTTCTATAGTGGGGATCTTTATGTACAGTCTGTCTTCCTCTCTGAGCCTCTTCGCTTCACATCCTTTTATCCTATCCCCCGCTTCCCTTGTTCATTTCTTAGGACATGAATTAAGGCATGAAACTCACAAAGCTGCCATTGCTTTTGCCTCTCCCCATGAAATCCTTCTTTCTTTTACAATCCCAGGCCTTGAAACTTTCCTACCCCACACTCTATCAGCCCTCCTCCCACTTTGAAGGAGGCTCCATCTTCCCTCTGGGCTTCCAAGAATACTGATATTGGCCTAGCAATTCCAGATCTTAAATTGTATTATAAAGCAACAATCATCAAAACTGCTTGGTACTGGCTAAGAAATAGGGAGGTGGATCAGTGGTTAAATATGCAAGACACAGTAGTCAATGACTATAGTAATCTATTATTTGGTAAACCCAAAGACCCCAGCTTCTGGGATAAGAACCCACTCTTTGAAAAAAACTGCTGGGAAAACTGGAAAAGAGTATGGCAGAAACTAGGCATAGACCCAAATCTCATACCATATACCAAAATAAAGTCAAAATGGGTTCAGGACTTAGATATAAAGGCTGATACCATAAGTAAACTGGGAGAACAAGGAATAGTTTACCTATCAGATCTATGGAGAACAGAAGAATTCATGACCAAACAGGAGATAGAGAACATTATGAAAAGCAAAATGGATAATTTTGATTACATTAAATTGAAAAGTTTTTGCACAAACAAAGCCAATGCAACTAAGATCAGAAGGAAGGTAGAAAATTGGGAAAGAATTTTTACAACCAGTCTTTCTGATAAAGGCCTCATTTCTAAAATATATAGAGAATTAAGACAAATTTATAAGAACACAAGCCATTCCCCAATTGATAAATGGTCAAAGGATATGAATAGACAGTTCTCAGATGAAGAAATTAAAGCCATCTATAGTCATATGAAAAAATGCTCTAAATCGTTATTGATTAGAGAAATGCAAATCAAAACAACTCTGAGGTACCACATCACACCTATCAGATTGGCCAACATGACAAAACAGGAAAATGATAAATGTTGGAGAGGATGTGGGAAAATTAGAACACTAATACATTGTTGGTGGAGTTGTGAAATGATCCAACCGTTTTGGAGAACAATTTGGAACTATGCCCAAAGGGCTGCAAAAATGTGCATACCCTTTGATCCAGCAATAGCACTTCTAGGGCTATATCCCAAAGAGATCATACAAATGGGAAAAGGACCCACATGTACAAAAATATAACATAGCAGCTCTTTTTGTGGTGGCAAAGAATTGGAAATTGAGAGGATGCCCATCAATTGGGGAATGGCTGAGCAAGTTGTGGTATGTGAATGTAATGGAATACTATTGTGCTATAAGAAATGATGAACAGGCTGACTTCAGAAAAACCTGGAAAGACTTATATGCTCTGATGCTGAGTGAAGTAAGCAGAGCCAAGAGGACTTTGTACACAATAACAGCCATGTTATACGATGACTAATAATTGTTAGACTGAACCCTTCTCAGCATTACAAGGATCTAAGACATCTCCAGAGGCCTTAGGATGGAAAATGCTGTCCATATCCAAAGAAAGAACTATGGAAGTCGAATTGCTATCACTTATTTTTACCTTCTGTTGAGTTTTGTTTCATCTTTCTGATGGTTCCTCCTATTGGTTTTAATTTTTACTTACAACATCACTAATGTGAAAATATGTTTAATGGGTATGTAAATGTAAAGCCTACATCAGATTGTGTGCTGTCTTGGGGAGGGGGAGGGGGAGGAAGGGGGAGAAAAATTTTCCACTCAAAAGCATATGGAAGTGATTGTTGATAAATTAAAATAAATTAATAAAATTTTTTATTAAAAAAAATACTGATATTGGGAGAATTCTCAGTGCCCCTCCAATCCAGATCCAACTTGACCCCTTCAAACTTCTCCCTCAGGTTCTCCAGTATCCCCTTTCCCACATGACAATCAAGGGAATATGCCCTCTTATTGATACCAGTCTCTTCATCCCTTGTACCAGCCCCTGTAATACCCCTGTTCTTCCTATACACAAGCCTGTAGGGTGACGTTGATGCCATCAATTCCTGTGTCATTCCAGAGCCCAGGTGGTCCTAAATCCTCACACTCTCCTTACCCTTATTCCTCCTGGCTCCTCCTGATCTGCCCAGTACCCTTTTCAGCATCCTCTTAGATCCCCACTAGTCAGTTCCTTTTTGCCTTTACCTGGGAAGGTTGTGAATATATGTGGACAGTCTTACCCCAAGGCTCAACTGAAAGCCTCATTTATTTTTCTCAAGTACTTCATCCTAGTCATCCTGATCTATATCTTGCCACTGGACCCAGATAGCTCCAGAGGAGAAAGTGAGGCTGGTGACCTTGCACAGGCCTCCCTCACCTAAACCCAATCCAGTTGCAAGTCACGGCATCACCTTCCTGATGTGATGGTCCTCTTGGAGAACGAAGAACAGACAACAACAACACTAATTCCACCCTTTTACAATAAATGGATGACCTTCTCCTTTGCTCCCCCACTAAGGAGGCACGTGTTTCTGAATCCACTTTTCTTCTGATCTCCCTTGCTCATAAGGGGCACAAAGCCTCCAGGGAAAAGTTGCAGCTTGCTGGCACCACAATTAAAATTTTGAGCCATTTGATCTCAGCTGTGAGGAAGTAGATTCATTGAAGACCCCTACTCTATTCCAATCAGTATCAATCAATTTGATATGATTATATCTATTCTGTATATTTGGCCCCAGAGTTGTGAGCTGCAGATGGTAAGATCACTTGTATAATCATGGGAAGCTGGCTGGAGGCCCTCTACCCTTGTTTTTCCTTGTTGTGGTGACCAAGCCCAGTGTGGCAAAGGTAACTCAACTACATAAAAATCCCCCCAAATTATTTTTGTACCTCTGGACCATTCTCTCTTGTCCAACATGAGCAGGTGTCCATCTGATGACCATCTTATGACCACCTAGTCAGCAGAAATATTTCCTGCCTTGCCCAGCCCATGACTTTGCTGATATACTGTTTTGCTTATTTTAGCCTATACATCATATGTCAACCAATGGAATTTTTCTGTATCTGGCATAGCTGTTCTTGAATATTTAGATATCAAACTCTATAAAAATAGAGCCCAGGAAGGATGGAATATCTCAGATTGTGAGGAAGATCTGAGGTACACTTCATGAGACCCTGAACCCTTTAATAAAGTTCATTGGCTCAGAGCTCTGCCTCAGTTTCTCTTCTTTTGTCTCAGTTTCTCTTATTGTAGGTTGGATAACTTTTAACCCCACAATGGAGGGCCTTCATGTAGATCCTGATCATCTGGCTATAATCATGAAGTTTCCACAACCCACCATTGAGTGCCAGCTGCACAGGTTTTTAGGATTAGCGGGCTATTGCAGATTGTGGGTCCCCTCCTTCTCCCTCATTGCCGAACCCCTCTAAGAGCTTTTGAAGGATTGTATCTCTGAATCCCTCTTATGGACAGAGGAATCCACCATCACCTTCCAAATGCTTAAAAATGCCCTTGTGAGTCCTCCTGACCAAGTCACCCCCATTATTCCCTCTCATTTAATCTATTTTTGGCCAAAAAAGTAGGGAATGGCTTGCAGTGGGGGTACTGTCAAAAGCAAGGTGAAAGCTTCAGACCCCTTGGATATCATAGTAAGACCTTGGATCCTCCCTTCCTGCCTCCAGGCAGTTGTTTTGACATCCAAACTTCTCTCCCAAATGGAGGACATAGTGCTTGATTCTCCTTTGTTGATGTATGTACCCCATGCGGTGGTAGTGATGGCATACTGTGGAAGGGGTCATGGAGGCCCTCTCCTCTTTGTCACATCAGCACAGCAGGCTGAGGAAGAGCATGCAAGCTGGCTAAGGGTGGGAGAACAAACATTTATTTATTTATTTATTTATTTATTTATTTTTATTATTATTATTATTGTTAGTGAGGCAATTGGGGCTAAATGACTTGTCCAGGGTCACACAGCTAGTTAGTGTCAAGTGCCTGAGGCCAGATTTGACCTCAGTACCTTCTGCCTCCAGGGCCCATGCTCTATCCACTTGGCCATCTAGCTGCCTCTGAGAACAAACATTTTTACTGACTGCAGATACATCTATGGTTTCAGAATGTTCTGGAAACATCAAGGGCTTTTTTTCTTCCTCCTGTACTCCAATTAAGAATAAGGAATAGGCAAACATTCTGGAGAGCAATTTGGAACTATGCCCAAAGTATAAAACTGTACATATCCTTTGATCCAGTAATACCACTGCCAGGTCTATATCCTACAGAGATCATAAAAATGGGGAAAGGATCTACAAAAGGGAAAGAGATTCTACAAAGAAAACTTATGGAATATCATAGTCAAATTCTGAAACCCCCAGCTCAAGTATAAAATATTATGAGCAACAAGAAAAAAAACAATTTAACTATCACAGTGCTACAATTAGAATCATGCAAGGCCTAGCAATGGCAACGCTAAAAGACTGTAGCTCTTGGAACACTACATATTGAAGAGCAAAAGACCTGGGGTTGTGGCCAAAAACTATCATACCCAGCAAGTTAAGCATAATCATGAATGAAAAGAAATGGATATTTAATGAATTGTCAGACTGTCAGGATGTTGTTTTAAAAAAAAAACAAAAAACAAACAAACAACACACCTGCACTTAATAGAAGATTTGACATATAAGATCCAAGAGAAATAGAAGATATATATCAAAGACAAGGGACTCAAAAAGACAGAATGTTTACCTTTTATATGAGGAAATCTAAAACATAAGTCTAAGATTGTTATTAATAATTGGGTAGTTTATAAGAAATATTGGAGTAGACATGAGTATGATATGATTTTTAAAAGTAAAACTGTTTAGGTAAAAAGAGTAATTATTTTATACAAATGAGGTGTGAGAGGAAGGAAGAACTGACAGAGGAATTAGATGAGGGAGGAGGGCAGGTAGTTCTGGAACCCTACTCTCGTGGAGAATGGGTTTAAGAGGGAACAATACATACATATATACATTTTTATATGAGAATAAAGGTCTTCTACACTCAGAAAGAATATGTGTGTGTTAGCATTTAATTGTAGCCTTCTCCAGGGCAGTCAGGGAGAAGGGAAGGGAAAAATATAAAGAGTACACCTTAAAGGACAAAAAAAAACCTAGAAGAAAGCACAGAAAAGCTAAGTAGCCTTGAAAACGATGTGTAGTATTTATTACATAGGTTTTCTTGAAATGCAAATTTATTGTTTTATGTTGAATCTTCTCTTATGTTCTGCTGTGTACATGGAAAGGGTTTTTTTTCTTTTTTTTTCTTTTGCTTTGTATTTAACTTTAAAATGAATAAAAAAATTTTTTAAATGCTCAAATCAAGGAAGAAAGATGCTATCCAGAAAGAACTGATCAATAAAAGTATACTTAGTATGGTTTTACGCACGTGCACGCACGCGCACACACACACACACAAATATATATTTGTGTCAAATGATGGCCTTCTCTGGTATGAGGTAAGGAGGGAGGGAGAGAGAAAGTTTGAAACTTAAAATGTAACCCCCCAAAATTAATTTTTTTAAAAGAAGAGTACGACATACCAACTGCCACTGATATGCCAATTTCATTTCTTTTAAAGAAATAAAGAAAAAAGATCTTTCCCACCTGGGGCATCTCCCTCATGAAATTTGTTCTGCTAGGGTGACATACCTCACCAGCCTGGTCATTTCTCATCTGTTAGCGACCTGGCCCTTTATCCTACATTTGGTTTTTTTTGTTTTATTTGGTTTTTTTAGGCAATTGGGGTTAAGTGACTTGCCTAGGGTCACACAGCTAGTTAAGTGTCAAGTGTTTGGTCTGAAGCAGGATTTGAACTCAGGTCCTCCTGACTTCAGGGCTGGTGCTCTATCCACTGTGCCACCTAGCTGCCCATCTTTATCCTACATTTGTACTGTGCTTATCACCCACAGTCCTCAGGGCTCTTGAGCCAATTAACGGTATTATCAAAACCCAGTTAGCCAAGGTCTCTGAAAGCTTAGGAATATCCTGACCCAAAACTTTACCTTTGGTCCTCCTACACCTCAGAGTCAGTCCTTTTTGGAAAATTTTCTCTTTCCCCTTTTGAGATTATTACTGGTCACCCAAAGTCCTTATTTCCTCCCATCTATGATTCTCTCCAGATCAAAGGCACACCACTCTTCTCTTACTTTCAGAACTTTACAAAACAACTTTGGAAAGTTAATCATCTTGAATTCACCTCTTTCAGAAGGCAATTTCTTTCACCCCTGAATGATTCAAATAAAATCTGGCCCCTATGAAACCCTGGAAATCTTTAACACTGTTAGAAATACCAGATTAAACACATTCCAAGAAATCTGTTTAAACTACAACCTTTTTGTGTACTTCTGAGGTGCCTGACTAAAAGGACTTCATTTATTTATAAGAAAAATTTGCTTTATGTTAAGAACACTCTTCAACTATTAGCTTAATATTTTGTAGGGTGAATGCTCATGAAGCTGATATGAAAACATCTCAGAAGAACTGAGCAGCTTACTTTACCTTTTACTTGCTTCTATGAACATTGTGAATATTACACATTTCTTTCTAAATTATTTGAAAGTATGCAAATGGATTTGGTATGATACACCATTGTACTGGAGGAATTAATATATTACCTTAGTAATGTACCTGAGCTAAACGATTGAAAGCTCTAGGGGTGCATAGAAATCAAAATGATTTGTATGACATTTTGAAGTGAATTAACTATTTTTGAACATGCTAGTCTGACAGCCAGTGTTATATTTTTTCAGATCAGCGCAAAGCACAACTACTGCTCAACTCAGTGTTTTCAGATTCCCATAAAGTCATGCAAGCTGCAACTTCCCAGTCAAAATTACTGGCTGCCAAATTTACACCTGTTTCTTCAACTATACCTTTTTGATATTTAGAATTTTTAAATTTCTGTAAAGTAGATTTTGTAGATTGTAATATGTTCACTGCCTTTGTGAAGTGGCATATAATTGTATAATTTTCTGTGTGTAAACTGAATGCTTGGGCTTTCAATACAGCATTCACATAAAGCAATAAATATTAATGTTATAAAATATTTGTGTAAATTTTTATCAAAACAAAAGAATACCTTTTTTTAGTTTCAGATGCCTGAAATACACAAATGGATTAAAAAGCTGATGTAGTTTCTGATACCATATCATATGATTTGGGGAAAAACACAGGTTGTGGATTTTATCTGTTTAAATTTTCTTTACAAAAAAGCCAGAATAATTTAGCTCAGTTTCTGTATTTGTAGAGTACTTATTACTGACTGTTCTATCAGGTTCACAGCAGCCAGAGGATAGATTTAAGAATGTTTGATAGTTAAAAAAAAAAAAAACCACTGCACGCTGATTATTATCTCCCAGGAAAAAAGAAAATCAAACATTGCAAATTTTTAAAAAATTTTTTCACAATTGCTAACTGCAGATTTGTTTAATAAAAAATAAATGTTCAAAATGTTGAAATGAAGCAAGGTTAAATATGACATTCATTCATAGTAAAATTTTAATTTTTTGCCAATGAGAACAAATTTTAAATATTTTAAGTTTAGAAATTTTGGAATTTCCTTTAGGATTTTTGTGAAAATATTGTCAATAAACCTATTATTTAAGCAAAAAAGAAAGAAAGAAAGAAAGTTAATCATCTTGTCTCTCAGTGTTATTCCTCAGGTGCAGACTTATCAGCATTGCACCGCCCCCCTCTTCCTGCCCCATGTTCCCCTCTGCCCAGCTTGAGGTTGGCGATTAGATGTACTAGAAACACCACTTGCTGAAGGACACCTTATAACCTCGGTGGAAGGACTCTACCAAATACTTTTCATCCACCCAACTTGCCGCCAAGCTAAAAGACATTCTCACCTGAAACACCTCTGCTTCTACCTGGACTGCTGAATCTCTTGACAACCTAAGACTTGGCCTGATCAGGACCGAGGAGCAGATAGCAACTGGAGTGGACTGCTCTCCCAAGATTCCAGATGAGGACTGAGCTTTGTTCATTTATTTGTTTTCCCTTATTCTGTTCATCTTCCCTTTTTGCTTTTCTGAACCCATTCCAGCACACGCTGCCTTGCCTGTCCGTGAATGAAGCCTGACTGTTCCCTTAATACTCTGCTTCCTCTTTATGATAGTCACAATCCCTCTAACTGGCCTCAGGTTACAGCATCCTTCCTTCTCTTTTTCCTCCCAAATCTCTCTTTCCTTCTTTTGTTGTACCCTGGTTTCACTCCTATGCCTCAGTTCTTCAAAAAGTTACCAACTATACCAGTTGGTGGCTCTGCTTGCCCAACAATGATTCTTCATCAGAGCCTACCCTAATAGCCGATCCTGCCCTTCCTAGAAACTTGGTACATAATAAATGGCACTTGGCTGCCACATGACAAGTATTCCTGGGGAAACCAAGGTGACTAGGAAGTAGAGGACCAATCCCTAGGCCTGGCTATCCCTCCAGAACTTTGAGGAGTCTCCATAGGAAGAGACTTCTTACCATTTTTCTCTATGCATTTCTAATCCCAACAAGGAACTCCAGCTCACCTAGTGGGGAAAGGAGTCTCTGACCTAGCCTCGACTTAGCTCTCCCCCCAAAAAGATGCATCACTGGTTTATAATGGGTGAGATCCCCCACTCTAAATGCAGTTACACTCTAAGATATTCCTTTCATGATTTCAACGCCTCCTATGCCCACAATTCCACATTCTATGATATAACCCAAGAAAAAAAATTTATTATGGGGAATTAGCTCCTACCTAGTGCCCTTACAGCTCCTTGGGACCCCATGTTACCACAATGATTAAGGGCTCTGGGACCTTTGATGGCTAAGGCCACTATCCCCTGCCCACCTGATGGGACAGTCTGACATTAGTGGGCCACCTGGGTCCCCATCAGTGGGACCTCCCTTTCCCTCAGCGATTTTATCAACTTAAATTCAATTTATAACCGCTCATTTGACACAAACTGTTGATAACTTAGTCTGCCTACTATATGCCCCTTTCCTTATCCTTGGAAGGAACTGGATATTTCTTTCAGTGTGGCTCTGCCTTGTATATAGCACTCTGTTACTCCTGGTCTGGCAACTGTGCCCTTGTTTCTGTAATGCCAACATGTTCTGACATGATTTCATCAACCCCTCTACAATCCTTAACCGTGGCACCATTCAATCTTACGATATTTCTTTTGCCACCCCCCTCCAGTCCCACCTCACCTCTTAGAAATGGAGATCTGTCTCCATCTTTGGCCCTGGTCCTGCCCCCAATATTTTTTTGGAAAAATAAAGAATGGGTTATGCCATCCTAAGGGCCCTCTTACCACTTTATGCAGTCTTGGACACTCCACAATATTTCTCTCACCACAGTGTTGGGCTTTAACTATACCACAGAAATACTTTCCTCGGTGGTCAAACAGGTTGACTCCCTAGCTGAGGTGGTTCTCCAGAAAAGAAGGACTCTGGATGCCATCTTGGCAGTAGAGGGAGGAACCTGCCCATATCTTGGTGAGGAATACTACTTTTATGTGAATAAATCTGGCCCCATAATTCAGAGATTGGAGGAACTTTGGAAGGGCTCTTTGACTTCCAATGAATTTGACTTACCATCTGCCCTAAGTATTTTTCTTTTTTGAGATTTATTTTCTTTCCTTTCAAAATACCTTGGTGTGGGGCAGCTAGATGGCACAGTGGATAGAACACTGGCCCTGGAGTCAGGAGGACCTGAGTGCAAATCCAGTCTCAGACCAGACACTTGACACTTACTACCGTGTGACCCTAGGCAAGTCACTTAACGCCAATTGCCTCATTGCCTTGGAAAAAAAAAAAGCCTTGGCAATAAGACCAATTCGCATTTTTCTTGGAGGCTTTGGATGTAGGAGTTTTGACTTTGTTGTCTTCTTTTGAGTGTGTGTTATGATCTTCCTTGTCACCATAGTAACTTTCTATAGCCAAGAGTTTTTTTCCTGTTGTTTGCTCATTTTCCTAATCTATTAATTGACTTTTAACTCTTTGCTAAAGTAGGGCTCTGCCTTCCAGGGTAGAGGGCACACTGTCTTAAGCTTCAGGGCTTTTGTGCAGCTGTTTTCAGAGATTCTTTTAGGGACATGTAAGTTTTCAGTTCTTTCAAGGTGGTATGATATAAGGAGAGGTGTCTACTACTCTTCTGGCCTGTGCTCTGGTTTGTGAGCGGCCACAAGCACTCATTTCTGCTCCGGAACTGTGAGGAATGTTCTCTCTCTACTGTGGCTGCAAGCTCTGCTATGCTACTGCTCCTCCTCACCCTGGGACTGCCACCTAGGACTGCAACTTGGTTCTTAGTATAGGCAAAGCAACAGAGCCCTGACACAGTGCTAGCAAAAAAACCCCTACAATCTCCTTCTGACCAGTTGTTTGACACCTTTATCATCTGTGGACTTAGAGCTCTGGAAGCTGCCGCTACTGATTCAGTCACTCCGGGTTTGGTGGGGGCTAGTATGATTGTGTTCCTCTCTCACTCTGATGCAACAGACCTTTCCTGCTGACCTTCCAAGTTGTCTTGGGCTAGAAATTTGTTTCACTCCATCTTTTTGTGGGTTCTGCTGCTCTAGAATTTATTTAGAGTTGTTTTTAAAGGTATTTGGAGGGGTTTGGGAGAGAGCTCCAGTGAGTCCCTGCCTTTACTCTGGCTGCCTCCCAAAATCAAGACATTTTAACCCCTCAAAGAACTTGCATTCTATCTGGGGAAAAAAGACATTGAGGGGAGTAATGGTCAGCAAAAAGAGGTATGGTCTAGAATGTCACAGAGATAAAGAATGGACTTGATTTTGGTTCTTAGAGCAAGACAG
Organism: Phascolarctos cinereus; assembly: GCF_003287225.1. Taxonomy (NCBI): domain Eukaryota; kingdom Metazoa; phylum Chordata; class Mammalia; order Diprotodontia; family Phascolarctidae; genus Phascolarctos; species Phascolarctos cinereus. The sequence goes on along the minus strand of NW_027556402.1, from coordinate 203,062,484 downwards.
AAATCAGGAAAGGGGAAAATACCTGGGTAGTGGCAGGAAGGGAGTAAATAGTAAAGTCAATATTTGAACCTAGGTTCTCTGATCACAGATCCAGTGCTTTCTTCCTCTTTTTCTTCTTTCAACCAGTAGGATTGAGATTTCTTATGCCCAGTCCAGTGTTCTTCCCATGAACAAACTTGGCCATTGATAGAAAACTAAGACTCTGAATATTCTGTGGAATTCTTTCTAAGTACTAGAAAAGCCAAGCATATAACTTCAACCTGGTGAATGATAGTTAGTTCCTGATCATTATCCTAAACCCAATCAGCCAGGTTTTTATCAAGTAGAGATAACTAAAACTGATATTTTTCAACCCAATTTTGTTAAAAAAAAAACACAAATAAAAATCACATGTAACCAAAAAAAAAAAAAGGCCTTGGTGATCTTCAACCCATCTTGAAAGGGGCCTTAGTGGTATTGCTATTCATTGTTTTTCCTTTGTCTGCCTTAAAGATCTGCCTTGCTTGCATAAGGAAGCTCAGGCCCTAGTAACCCATCCAATTATGGTTCAATAGCAGGCTCATCCTTCTAGGTCCCCTGATTGGTCTTCATTGGCTTTTGAGGATGCCAATTTAACTAAAAGGGGGGTTACATGAAACTGAATAGGACAACCTCCCTTTTTTGGACTCTGAATTGCCATAACTGTTAGGCAGATAAAACTGTTGAAATACCTGCACCAAGGCTACTGTGACCTCAAGTGCCCATTCCATTATCCCTTTCCCTTTTCTTCCCCTTTAGTCTTACTGCTGCTTCCCTCCCCTCTTTTTCCCCCTCCCTTTTCTTTCCCTCCTCCCTTTTCTTTCCCCTTTTCTCTCCTACTGCCTACAGGGCAAGTTAGATTTCTATACCTAACTGATTATATTATGGCCTTCTTGAGCCAAATCTGATGAGAGTAAGGTTCAAACAATGCTCCCCCCCCTTCTTTCCCTCTGCTGTAATAGGATTTTGTGTCTTCTCCAGTAATGTAATTTACCCTTGTCTGCCTCCTCCTTTCTCAGTACATTTTCTAAGATCAGATTGATTCACTTATTTGGATCCATTTAACCCACTTGATTAGGTTTTTTTTTTATCATTACATCAAAGTCAACTAATATCCACCCTCTTTATGTGTACTCCTTTAACAAGGTATAATAACAATACAGTTCTCAAGGGTTGCAAGTCTCATATTCCCTCGTAGGGGTTTAAACAGCTCCCCCCCCAATTAACAACATATTGTATCCTTCTGTCCCATCTACCTTTTTAAGTCCTTCTTGAGTCCTGTACTTGAAGATCAAATTTTTTGTTGAGTTCTCATCTTTTTATCAGGAAAGTTTGGAAGTCTCCTATTTCGTTGAATATCCACCTCCTCCCTTGAAAAATAATGCTCATTTTTGCTGGGTAATTGATCCTTGGCTGCATTCCAAGCTCCTTTGCCTTACGGAATATCATGTTCCATGCCCTGCAGTCTTTTAATGTAGAAGCTGCAAGGTCCTGTGTAATCCTGACTGTGGTTCCATGATATTTAAATTCTTTCTTTCTGGCTGCTTGCAGCACCTTCTCTTTCATCTGGTAATTTTGGAATTTTGCTATTCTATTTCTTGGCATTGTCAATTTGGGATCTCTTTCAGATGGTGATGGTGGATTCTTTCTATGGTTATTTTCCCTTCTGGTTCTAGGACTTCTGGGCAGTTTTCCTTTATGATTTCCTGAAAGATACTGTCCAGGCTCTTTTTTTCATCATGATTTTCAGGTAGTCCAATAATTTTTAAATTGTCTCTCCTGAGTCGATTTTCCAGGTCAGTTGTTTTACTGATGAGGTATTTTACATTTTCATCTATTTTTTCATTTTTTTGTTTCTGTTTGACTGATTCTTGCTCTCTCATAGAGACATTAGTTTCCATTTGTCCAATTCTAGTTTTTAACAGATTGTTTTCTTCTGTTAGTTTTTGTACTTCCTTCTTCAACTGGCCAATTGTGTTTTTTAAGGACTTGTTTTCCTCACTGTATTTTTTTTCCAACTGGCCAATTGTATTTTTGAAGGACTATTTTACCTCTCTCATTTGACTATCAAAATCCTTCTTGAGCTCTTCTAAGAAGGCTTTTTGGGCTTCACACTAGTTCATATTCCCTTTTGCTGTTGCAGATGTGGGTTTGTTGACAATGTTGTCCTCTTCAGAATTTCTGTCTTGATCTTCACTCTTCTCATAATATGAATCTATGGTACGTTTCTTTTTACTCATGGTGTTTCTTTATTCCCTGGCTTTTAAAGAGATTGAGCTCTCCTGCTGGGGAACAGAGGGTACTGACCCAAGCTTCTTGTGTTGGGAGCCTAGGTCTTGGTCACTGGCTTTGCGTACTGGTGCCTCTTATGCTGGGAACTGGCCGAGGTTCCTGGCAGTTTTCTGAGCTGGTTTCCACCAGTCCCCCCCCCCCACTGAGGCACTCGGAGGTCCAGGTGTTGATGTTTGCCTGCTCTACCACCTGGGCTTCAGGATTTCTTCACAATTGGAAGCTTCAGGGCTCCTACAGCTCACCTGGTGTTGGGTTGGAATCAGCAAAGCCAGGGCTTTAGGAAGCCTTTAGGTTGTTTTCTTCACCTCCTTTCAGATGAATGCCGCAGGGTACTTGTCCACCTGGGGCCCCTTGTAGTTCTGCCTCCCTTATTTTTGCTGAGGCACTGGGAAACCCATTTGCTGGGCTGCTGCACTGCCGCACTGCTGCACTGCTGCTCCTCATCTTTCTTCTAGTTCAGGTGTTCCAGGGTTTTTTTTTCTGGGGTGATATTTTCCGGGTTTTCAGAGGTTGATAGGGGAGAGTGAGAGCGACTACCTTTTCACTCCGCCATCTTGGCTCCCGGAAGCGGAAGTCTCCTCAAGTGCCCATTCCAGACTGTGCTATTAGAGCTTGTTCAAAACGCAACAGAACGAGATTAAAGCCTGCCTCCAGAAACCATCCCTCTCCTGCTGTGCAAAGTCACCAGCCTCACTTTATCCTGAGGAGATCTCTGTGTCTAGTGGTGAGATATAGATCAGGATGAATGGAGATGGTCCAGGATGCAGTGGGAGGCCTGAATACAGTTCTCTTGCAATGACAAGTCTCATTACTAGAAAACAGGTGATGAAACATTCTCAGGAATGGCCTGGTCAAGCTTTTAACTGCAGACTCTTGAGAATGTATTTAAAAGACACTTTTATGTTTAATATGTTATTACCACTTTCTTAAGTCTAGACAATCACACAACAATAAATCAAGCCCTGGTTTGTATCATTTGCCAATTTATAAGAACTCTAAAATTGGACAGTCTGCCCCCCGTGACATTTTCTTCCTCTAAGTAAACAAATAACTGGATAAAATGTTAAATATGCTGTCAAGACTAATCAAAGTGTTGGCTGCTCTTACTCACATTTCTCATGCTACGAGGTATGGCTCAATGAGGCAAAGGGTAGAGCAGGGTATTGGGTAATAATGGAAACAAAAAATAAAATGTTAATATTTAATAAACAAATCATACTCTTGAAAGCAGGGTATGGATGTGTGCAAGGGGTTGTCTGATGCCAGATTAGGATAGATACAGTCTAAGGGATACTTGGTGACAAGCGTATCATTTATCCAGTGATCACAGGCTTATCTCCCTGTTAACTCTATATCTCTAGGTTCAAAGATGGTCTAGGAGACATGTTCTGAAAAATATCAGCATTACCATTGACTGAGTTATATCGATACTAGGCCTATACTCCAAAGAAATCGAGGAAAGTATCTATAATTATCAAAATATTTATAGTAGCTGTTTTTGTGGTAACCCAAACTTGGTAACTAAGGGCCATCCTCCAAACAGAGAATGGCTAAACAAATTATAATCTATAAATGTGATGAAATATTATTATTTTGTATCATTGGGTATTAGATATTTGTGCATGTGCCTTAACCCTTTACTAAAATGAATTCCCTAGTTACAGAGAACTTTTGTATTCTAAAATGGGTGGTAAAATGGGCATAGAGTGGATAATTAACAAATGGTTGTTTTAATGGGTAAACCGATGAATGAGGGAAGGGAAAGATAGACACTCTAGACTGGTTTATGGGGAGTGGTGATGGTAAGGTGAAGGAAAGATGAAGCTCTTAGAGGAGGACAGTGGTGGGAAAGATAAGGACCCTGGAAAGAGGGGGAAATGGGGACTTTTACCCAGATGGAAGTATGGAAGGAATGGAAACCCTAGGACGGTGATGGGTGGTTCTGTATATATGATGGGGGACAGGGTGCAGTGGGGAGGAATGAGAACATTGTTTGGAAGAGAGATAGGGAGCCTGGAAAGGGAAGGAATGAGAGGAATGGATTCCCTAGGTGGTGAGAGGGAGTTCTCACCTGAGTTGGCTCCGGTCACTACAGCAGTCTTCCCAGTTAAGTCTACAGGGCAACCCTGGAGAGTCCAGATGTTTGACCCCTCTCCATACAGCCTCAATAGCACAACCAGGAGGAGGAAGAGGGAAGGAAGGACATAGCAAATAAAACTGCCCAGACTCCAGGCCTCCATGCCCAGCAATGCCAGCAGCCCCATGAAACTGGCTGGAGATCTAACCCTTTTAAGAGCTGAGATGAGACACCCAAGGCTACCCCAGTGTCCAGTGTCCTTCCTTCTGACTTTGAAAAGCTCATTCTTCCCTTATTTGGAGAGGGTGGAGTTTATAGTCTGGCAAAAGAAAGGAGTGCCTAGGACTTTGACCAAAGCAAAACTGAAATGAATCGGCCAAGCTCAACTGACCTGACCACAGAGAGAATGAAGGTGGATGAATTATTCCTGCCTTAGCCCTTTATCACCTCCTAGATGGCAGAAAGATTGCAAAAAGGCCGCATGGAATACAAGAATGAGCCTGGCAAGGCATTGCCTACCTCTGAGCCTCATTTTCCTGATGTGTATGAAGCAGGAAGTGTGCAGGGTGCTAGGCTAAGCCAGGAGTAATGCCACTCAGAGCCAATATCATCAACTCCCACACAATTTACAGGCTCATCTCCTTGCAACCTTGCACTGAGAAATTACTAAAATGACTTTTATTCTCGTACTCAAGTCGAGCCCAATGGGTTGGCTTTCTTTATCGTCAATCTTGAGCTCCCCAACTCAAAAGAGGAAGACAATAATCAATGCAAATGACTGTGTTTGAACAGCAGAATGAAACAGCACACAGACAGACAAACATTAAAGCAACACGCAGCCTAGGGATGGCAGCCAGGGACACAACGTTCTTTCCTGCTTGCTTCTCCTCTCAGTTGGTCTGAGGTGGTACAGAAGAAATGCAGTGGTTAAGGATTTTTCTACTATGCCTCTGTCTACATACGCTTTCTCTTAGACTGTTGCCAATCCCTGTCCCTCAGTCTAACAGCAACCCAGTTCTTTCTTCCTGTCTTGCTTTGGTTTCTATTCTATTGTTGGTTCATCCTGCCCTAGACTGGAGCTTTGCTAAAGGTTCAGCTCCCTAGCAGACAGAGCCCCCCTGACGGTAAGAACAGCTCCCTCGTCAAACTGGGGGCTCTCTGTGGCTTGGGTTCTCTTTTCCCTCAGAATAAGGGCTCCCTATGGCCTCTCTTCAGCCAAGGGCTATGCAATAGTGTGAGACCAGCACATTGACTAATTTAGATGTTTATAGAAGATGTGTGTGCAGCCTGCAGCTCTGCTCTTCCTCATCTCTTTGGATTGTTGACACCTATTTCTGGAGTAATGCTTGCCAGCAAGACTGGGAGATTTGGGGTGACCTTGGTATAGGAGTGAGGGATCACCTCTCATTCCCTCCAGTGGAGATCATGGTGGATTCTCATTTGCAACAGAGCTTCCCCAACTCTTTTAGGAAATGCCGTTCACTACCAATCTGCCAGTCACTCCATCTGCTAGTCACTGGCCCACTATGGTTATTTGTGACACATTTACTTCACTAGAGAGGTACCACTGATATGAAGCTCCTTAGCCTAAGCCAGGAGTCTTCCCCACGGAGAGAAAAAAAAATCCCTCCACCCGGGGCTCATCTTTTGGGGCATGGTTTCCCTGGGGCTTTTATTACCAGTTATTGCCACATAGTCACATTAAACACAAATAAGACACTGAATACAAATAGGACACCAAAAGAAACAAAGTCGCAACTTCCTCAGCAGTGTGAGGGCTGACTTTGGCTCAAAAGAGTTGGGACTCAGGGGAGTCAGGTCTCTGGTGCGATCCCCTGTGGAGAAGTCTCCGTCCCCTCTCCCTTGGCCCCTTTGAAAATTCTGCCTGAGCATTCTGGGGAGGCTCCTGGCAAGAGGTTATTCTGAGGCCCAGGCTCCCTCTCCCATTTCCTTTGTGGTTCACAAACTGCTATGATTAAAATCAAGGTAAATTGAGTCACAAAGTCCCAAGAATGATCAATTTATTGACAAAGCAAGAATTTTCCAATAAACAGGGTCTCAGCCTCCTCAGCTAGCTAAGACCCTGGATGAAGGGGACAGCCTTTACAGACAAAAGAAAGAGTATCTGAGAAATAGAAAGCAGCATCCTAGATGGGGAAAATGATGTGATCGACTACAGAGCCCGTAGCACCATAGGCATGAGGGACAATATTGTTGATTTGAATATGGGCTAGCAACAACCCCTCCTTCCACTTTGATTGATGAAGTAGTCTACCTGCATTCTGTAAGAATAACTCATGGTATATAGGTAACAGAGCAGCTATCAAAGAAGGGCAACATCCTGCAACTGCAGCTGGTGGAACAAAGATAATAGACTTCTTTTAAGTAAGGTGATTTACAGGAAAGCTGAACTTTTAAACTCGTTCAGAGGGGAAGATTCAATTTCTGAACTTACATACTTATGAAATTAGCTTAAAGACAAAGAAAATGAAGTGTAGCACTGCCTATTACAGAATAAAATCAATCAATTACAGGATAAAATCAATTTGGTTTTCTCACTAAACAAATTGTAGTATATGAATTGATGGAATATTGTGCCATAAGAAAAGATGAAATGGACAATTTCAGCAGAAACTGGAAAGACCTTTTTGAACTGATGCAGGATAAAGTCAGCAGAACCAGGAGAACAATGCATATACCACAATCACATTATACAGAAAAACAACTTTGAGAGTCTTCTGATCAGTTTAGTGATAAGCCACAAATTGAATCAAGTCACTGCAGTGAGAGTGGGAATAACAGGAGGGAGGGCTCACTGGACTTTGCCAAGTCATTCCCTCTTGGTTATTTTCTCTAGGTTGGTCAGTCTGGCTGAGGCATTCCAGAGGCTGTGGGCCACTTTAAGGTCCCGGGCAAGCTCAGAAGGCAAGGTCAGGTTACATTTGGAGTTAAAATATTTTCCTGAAATGCCATCCAGTTCTTCTGCTAAGCTCAGGTACAGGACGGGAACGGCACCCTGTGCAGGAGTCTTGAGTGACAGCAAAGGGAGGAGGGTCAGATATGAGAGTCACACCCAGCTCAAGGGATCCAGGGACACATCAGGGTGGGGGAGTATGGGGTGGGAGAGAAAATAATTCCTTCTAATCCATAGTAGAAAGATTACACTTGTCTTGGAGTAGGGAATCCTGAGTATTAGTCTCAGCTCTCACACTATGTTACCCCTTCTCTCAATCTTAGTTTTCCCGCCTATAAAATAAACAGGGATAATAACACACTTATCATGAAATGTTGTTGTGAGACAGATGCTTACATGTTATAAAAGAGGAAATTATTATCTAAATATGAGTTATGATTCTTCAGAGGCTATATACCTTGCTCTGGGATCTAAGGGAGAGGGGCAATGCTAGGGGATATACAGAGACTGCCACCTCCTAAACCCCTGACGAGGACATGGGGGACACCGAACAGAATGCACCTTCCAGCATCTCCTCACCTTTAAGAAGACACTCAAGAGCCAGAAGATACTGCGATATAACCAGGTATGATTCTTCATAATTTCCGTCTTTACAATCCCTGGATCCACTGAATTCACTGTCACACCTGAAGTACAGGGGGTGAAATGTGGGTCTCCAGGTGACAGGGGATGGATGTAAGAAAGTGTTACAATATGGAGGTTGGGAGCTCCCTATCAAAGAAAGCCCCACTTCTTTCCCTTGTGCTCAGAACTTTCTACAATTCAGTTCAAACCTACTTTTCAAGTCTTATCTCATTTTCCTTCCAGCCCAAACTGACTCTAGTCAAAATAGATCCCTCACGTGTCCTAACTGCCCTGCCTTTTCTCATGCTGTTCCCTGTACCTGGAATTCCCTCTCCCCTCATCTCCACCTTTGGGCAGTTTAACAACCATCCTCCAGAGTGACAAACCCCCTGGGAAGTTTTCCTTAATCTTTTCCAGCTGAAAGGAACCTTTCTTTAACCTGAACTCATAGCACTCTGGCCTCCTCTTACATACACACTTTGGACTTTCTGGGGACTTTTCTGTGTCTGTGCTTTCCCAGAATCAGAGAATTTCAGGGGAAAAGGGAAAGATTTACCCACTCCTCTCCCCCATCCATTTGATGTAGTCACAGGTCTCAGGTTTTAATGTGTCAGTAAGACATTAACAGCCTTTTAACCTGTTACCCGTTAAGAAGCATGACAGTCTCTCTGAGTTGGAAAGGAGCAATCCCATTGGACAAGGAGGAAAACAGTTCATGCCCTTGTTGGCCTTAGTTCTGGAGACAGCAGAAGTAAGCCAGCCACTCAAGGAGGAAGCTAGCTCTTCACCTTTTGGGGGAGGGATATAAGGAAGTGATTTTTCTCCCTTTCCCCTTCCCTCACCCCATTGATCTTGGGGTCTAGCAGCAGAGCGCCTCCCCCAGGAGGAAACATCCTATCCAGCACCTAGAGAGGCAGATCCAGAGCATTAGAGGCACAATGGAGGTGACAGAATCCTAACAAAGCTGCCCCCAGACTCAGTACAGTCATTGCCCCTAGCTAGCCACTGCCCCTAGACCCAATTCTCATATTTGAACAGGTGTGTCCTCATACTCAACTACAAGCACAGCATCCGTTTAGCCCAGGACAGGACCACAATACCTAACTATCCATCATCTTGACCAGGCAGGACCAGAAAATCAGAAAACAGCATGACTAGGATGTTTGACCACCAAACCATAGAAAGGACTCCTCCCCATTACCTAATTCCTTAACAAATCCCCCCTGACTTTTTAATATTCATAATTTCTGTTGTGTAATCAGCATCATTATGCCATAAATTTGCCTGCGTTGTCTTACTAAGTTACTGATTCCTCTTTGGAACCTAGCTCCCTCCTGAGGGGCATCAATCCTCAATAAATGCCTATACCTGGATTAGAAGTGGTCTGACTCTGAATTCTTTGAGATGACCCCACAACACACCATGAAACTGGAGCTCAAGGTTCATACATAAGAATCCCCACCACAATATCACCAGATGATCACCCAGTCATTGCATAAAAATCCCCATTGGGGGGGCAGCTAGGTGGTGCAGTGGATAGAGCACCAGCCCTGAAGTCAGGAGGACCTGAGTTCAAATCCAGCCTCAGACCAAACACTTGACACTTACTAGCTGTGTGACCCTGGGCAACTCACTTAACCCAAATTGCCTAAAAATAGAAAAAGAAAAAAAAAAGATCCCCATTGACAGGCAGCTGACAACCTCAGAGGTAGTTCATCCCACTTTTAGACTGCTCTGATCATTAGGAAGTTTTCTTTACATTAAACCCGAATCTGCTTCCCAGAAACTTCTACCCATAGTTCCTAGTTCTGACCTCTGCACTTAAGAACAGGTTTCATCTCTCTTCCTTAAGACAATCCTTACTAGAGTGTGAGTTTCATGAGGGCAAGAGCCATGTCACATTCAGCTGAATGGAGGAATATATAAGGAGGTGTTGGAGTGTGGGAAGAATGGGCCATGGAGGTACTTTTAGAGGATGAGTGAGATGGCCCTCCCTTTATCTCTGGCCCGTCAATCACACCATTACTTATTCTTGGAATGGAGTACCTTCACAGGACCTGAGTATTAAAGGTCATGTCATAAAAAAAAGTGAGAAAACAAGATCAAACATCTTTTGTGGATATAGCTAGGGCAAGAATTTTTAACCAAACAACAGCTAAGCTCAATCACAAAAGATAAAATAGATCATTTAACATGTAAAATTGAAGTTTTTACATGAAAATTAATTTATCTAGGACAAAGAAGGGGAGTGGTTGATAGGAGAAAAAAATCTTCATGCCAGATATCTCTGATAAGATTCTGACATCTAAGATATACAGGTAACTAACATGAATATGGCAGCTAGGTGGCACAGTGGATAAGGTGCCAGGCCTAGAGTTGATATGACTCATCTTCCTGGGTTCAAATCTAGCCTCAGACATTTACTAGCTGTGTGATCCTGGGCAAGTCAGTTAATCCTGTGTGCCTTGGTTTCCTCATCTGTAAAATGAGCTGGAGAGCAAAATGGCAAACCACTGTAGTATCTTTGCCAAGAAAATCCCAAATGCGGTCATAAACAGGCAGACACAACTGGAACAACCAAACCACAACAAACATAAACATAGAGAGGAGGATAGTGGTTGTTTTTGTGATTTCATTAGTAAAGGGGATCTGGGGCTGAGGAACCTCCCATTACTAATAGTTGTTGTTGTTACTGTGATAAGTAACTGTGTCAGTGTTTATTTCTGTTTCCCCATGTTCAGTACAATGCCCTTCCACGTGGGTCAAATGAGGTATTGTGTGAAGCACTGTGCAAATCTTACATTTTTATTGCTATTATTGTTGAAAACTTGATAAGTATTTCTAGAAATATTTGTTAAATTAATGAAGTAAAAATAACTACACCTGTAACTAGGGCAGGGCTACTTGGGCTTTGCACTGAGGTACTGAAATTTAAAGAGCACAAAATTTTGAGGAATGGATGCCTTCGACAGCTTAAAAGCCACTGTAGTAATGAATTCTTCCTCTCAAGCAAGTAAATTTGTCTCAATTACTTGTATTATTTTTACACTGTAAATTGCAAAGTCGATTTGAGGGTATATTTTGGCCTACTTGCCCCAGACCCATTTCAGGCTAGTCCACTCTAGTTTACTTGCCCCAGACTCATTTTAGGCTTTCTCAGGTACCATACAATGGTTCTGGACCTGACAATAGGTATTCTGTGATGTGAAATTATTACCCTCTTGGAGCTCACTTTTTATCCCTGTAATACATTTAGTATGTATTGTTGTATACTGTTGCTATTGCGTTTGTGTCTCTTCCTTCCGCCAGACTATTAACTCCATGAGGACAGGCACAGTGACTTATCTCAGCTTTGTATTTCTCAACTCCTGGCACAGAGGTCCGTACATACTAGTAACTGAAATATTTGCTGAGTTGAATTATATTGAATAGAATAGCTTTGGCGGGGGTGGTGCTGGAGTTTGGGAAATGTAGAAAATAGTACCAGTGGTTTTCTTTCTTCCAGTTTTCCCTTACTACACACTATACATATGTATGATGTGGGTACATTCTGGAGAACAGAGCTAGGGGACATGTTGATGACATAGTAACATAGGCAGATGTGGAAGCCTGTGGTAGGAGAGGAGAATATTGGAAATGGAGGGAATTGTGGGTTAGTACAGGAGTGCAGCAAAGAAAGATGGTAGAAGATAAGATTGAGGAGGTATCAAAAGACCATTTAGAAGTGAAGTGGACAGGACTGTAGGGGTAATGTAAGAGGGAGAAGCCAGGAGAGATGTTGGGACTATAGTTGAGGAGGTATAGAGGGGCTGTGGGATGAAGGGGTGGATGGTAGACAAAACTCTAGAGGTGGTATAAGGGTAAAGGCATGGTTACCTGTCCCTTGAAGTCTCTGGGCAAGCTCCTTAGTGAAAAGGATCAATAGCAGCTTGGAACAGTCATAATTCTGGTGTTCGGGAAGGGGGTCCCCAGCCCCTACCAGGTGCTGTTCATTCACAAATCCATACTTGTGTCGAAAAGAGCTCACATTCACCACTCGGGCTGAGCCTGCCCCGAGTAGGCCCTCTGAAATAAAAGAAGAACTCTCCTTACCCCAACACTCCAGAGATGGAAAGTGACTTGCTCAGGGTTCTACAGTCAGTAAGTTAATCAGTGTAAGAGCTGAGACTTGAACCCAGATTTCCTGATTCAAAATTCAGTTCTCTTCCCACCTTTTAACACTGCCTCTTCACTCAGATATTCTCATCCAAGAAACCCTTAATGCCTCCCACCATCTACCATCCGCCCTAGGAGTAACAACAGCAGCTTCTTGAATGGAGGTCATGTCTCCTTCAGACTGGAGAACCATCTCTAGAAAGAGCACAGAACTTAGACTTAGAGGATCTGAGTTTAAAGGCCAACCCTGATGTTTACCACTATAAGGACAGAGAGAGGGCAAATAGTGGTGAGCCCCACATGTGCAGGGAGGCTTTACCTGCTGGGAAAGATATTGCCCTTGTGTGTGGCTTGAAGGGAGGCAGAAGAGACATCTCTAGCCTTTCCCCCCCCTTCCCCATTCCTGCCAGGAAGGGAAGCAGGAGGTTGGGGCCAGAGGCCACTCTACTATCATCACAGAGAGAATGGGTACTGGGCTAGAATGATATCTATCTGCTCCCTTAAATATTGTTTGTTTGGGGCATATGATTGGGTTCTATCTAACCTGTGATTGCTTTATTATTTGGAGGGGGAAGGGGATCCCGAGCTCTATATCCAAGGCTTGACCTATCTCCCAGCTAATACCAGCTTCATGAGGAAAATGGGGCAAATGGCAAAGAAACTCATTTATCCAAATCAATGGCAAAACAGACATTAGAGAAGGTATACATAGAAAGCTATATACCAGACAATACAGAGTAAAGGAGCTCTCCCATTGGGAGTGAGATAACTCAGCTCAACCAGGAGAAAGGGTCTTGGATCTCACCCAAGGGGAAACTCCCCCAAATCTCTAGAGTAGCAAGCTGGATACAGGGACATGATGAGACTGCCCACTCCTCTCATCTTCCCAGAGTTGTTTCCCCAGCAACCTGAAATGGGATTGCCATCTTCCATCTTCTCTCTTGACGCTGGAACCAGGAGCACTAGAAGTGACTTAATGCTTGAAGAACAAGGCTCAAAGCCTGATGAGTCCCCAAAGGGGACTGTCACTTGACTCAAAGGGGATTGCAGCTTTTAACTTTTGAGCAGGGTAGAGCCTTCAGCTTTGTCAATGAAGAGAGAATCCCACACCAGTGGGTTTTGGGACAGGTGGTTACCCCATCTTTAAATGAAGTTGTTGGAACTTCAAGACATAGCTCCTGGTTTATACAAGTGGCATGCAATCTTTTCACTAAATATCTCTCTTTGGGGCTTATTTTGCCCCGGCTTGAGATCTGCTCTGAGAACATGAGCATTTGGCTTACTTCTCGGCCTCATAGAAAAAGACCTTCAACTTGCATACAAGCATTCAGGTTACTTCAGAGCCCTAACTGGGGGTGGGAAATTTAGCGTCTACTCCAGAGCACTAACATGGGTGGGGAGAGTGGGGTGTCTGACATCATTTACACAGCTTTTGCAGAGACAAATGAATTTAGCACATAGTTAGCAAGAATAGTTAAGCCAGGAAGCTACTGGATACCCCTCTTTTTCCCCTCCAACCCCCTAGAACTCACACCCTAAGTGAGCTTTTCCCTATCTTGCCCTGTCCTGCTCCATCCCCACTCCCACCAACCTGGCAGTCTCCCCAACAGTTGTCTCCAGGTATCTTCAGGCTTCTGCTCATGGGGACTACGTCCCATAATCTTTTTTATCCCCTAACTACAATGTCTTAAAAAGATGATTTGAGGATATGCTTTATGCTGCTTGCCCCACGGTGCATTTTGTGTAGCTTGCTCCATAAACGAAAATGACTGAATGTGAAATTTAGCTAACACAATGTCAAATATAGGACAGGTTTTATATAATCTGACAAACACATTCAGTAGCTTGTGCCTAAAACAATGAAAATTTAAGGCAATATTTGTCCCCCAGAGGTCCCACCTTGATCAGGGGCTTTTGGACCACCATGCTCACAATAAAGGCTTCACTTATGTAGGCTTTGGGTCCCCATATTCTGGTAAGTTGTGTTCATGTACAAGCTCTTCTCCAGGGAATCTAGTCTGTCCTGTCTGGGTGTCTCCCTCCAGTTGGTTGCTCTGTTCTCTGTGCTATCCTCTGGCTCTCTGAACTATTTGTGGTTTCCCATTTGTTTTTTCAGTCAACAAAAGGGTCCAGAAACTAGAAACCAAAGCCAGAAGCCCAATGGTAATTGGCCCTATTCCTAGGGATCATGAGTGTGACCACATTTTATGCATGATGACAAAAAGGAGGGCAGATATACTCAATATTTCTTTAACTGCAGTTTTTGCTACCTAAATGAATGATGGCTTTCTCTACCTAGATGAATGATTGATACAGACAGTGTAGTATCATGAAAGGCCACTGGATTTGGAAGACTTAGAAATTCTTGGTAAATTCAAAACACATCAGGTCTTAATGAATTATAACTGAGAACACAGAAAAAATTGATGAATGCAGTTGGTGAGCTGTTGTTAGAGATCTCTGAAAAAAAGCCAAACAAACAAAACTGAAAAATAAGACAAGAAAGCAAGTCTCAATTTTCAAGAACAGGAAGAGAAAAGATTCTTCGAAGTATACGTTGATAAGTTTGACTTTGATTCCTGACAGAATTTCAGAATATATCATTAGATGGACAGTTTGTGAGCATGTTGAAGGGGAAAATCATTGATCACTAAGAGGTGATATGACTTAACTAGGCTGTGCTCAATTAACCTCAGTCCCTTCTTCTGATACAGTTAGTAGACTGGTAGATCAACTGTTAGATCAAAGATCATAGGAGCCTAAGTTGGAGCTGGAAGGGACATTCTGGGCCATGGAGTCCAACCCTTTCATTTTACAGATAGGACCCAGAGCTAGGATTCCAATCTTGGTCCTTTAACTTCAAATCCACTATCCCTTCCATTGGATATCTCTGCCTCCAAAAGCCATACTGTACAGGCATTGGAAAAATTTATTCATGATATACTTGAGGAGAAGGTAGAGAATAACAGGCCAGATGATATTATAATTAAATGGATTAAGAATTGATTGAAAATGGCCAAAGGATATGAATAGGCAGTTTTCAGAAGAAGAAATCAAAGCTATCTATGTCATATAAAATGCTCTCATTACTATGAATTAGAGAAATGAACATTAAAACAACTCTGATGTACCATTTCACACCAAACAGATTGGATAACAAGACAGAAAAGGAAAATGACAAATGTTGGAGGGGATGTGGGAAAATTGCACCATGGGTGGAGTTGTAAACTGATCCAACCACTTTAGAGAGCAATTTGGAATTATGTCCAAAGGGTTATAAAACCATGTATACATACCTTTTTACCCAGCAATACCACTACCAGGTCTGTGTCCCAGAGAGATAAAAAAGCAGGGAGAGGAAGGGACCTATTTGTACAAAAATATTTATAGCAGTTCTTTTTGTGCTGGCAAAGAATTGGAAATTGAGGGGATGAATAATGGCTGAACAAGCTGTGGTATATTAATGTGATGGAATACTATTGTGCTATAAGAAATAACAAGCAGGATGATTTCAGAAAAACCTGGAAAGACATATATGAACTAATGCAAAGTGAAGTGAGCAGAACCAGGAGAACTTTGTACACAGTAATAGCAATATTGTATGATAATAACATATGAATAACTTAGCTGTTCTCAGCATTACAATGATCCAAGATAATTTCAAAGGACTCACGGTGAAAAATGCTATCCACATCCATAGAAGAAATTTGAATGCAGATCAAAACATACTTTTTTCATATTACTTTTTTCACTTTTGTTTGATCTGTGTTTTCTTTTACAACATGACTAATATGGAAATGTTTTGCATGATTGTACATGTATAACCTATATCAAACTGCTTACCAGTATCAAAAATGAAAAGAGTGAATTCACCACCAATGAAGAGGAAATTAAAGCAGTAACTAGAAGCTATTTTGCCCAACTGTATGCCAATAAATCTGACAATCTAAGTGAAATGGATGAATATTTATAAAAATATAAATTACCCAGATTAACAGAAGAAACAATAAAATATTTAAATAACCCCATTTTAGAAAAAGAAATTGAACAAACCATCATGAACTCCCTAAGAAAAAAATCTCTAGGGCCAGATGAGTTTACAAGTGAATTCTACCAAACACTTATAGAATTGTAGGGTATAAAATAAACCCACATAAATCATTAGCATTTCTATATATTAACCAACATAGTTTAGGAAGAAGAGGTAGAAAGAGAAATTCTATTTAAAATAACTGTAGACAATATAAAATGTTTGGGAGTCTACTTGCCAAGAGAAATCCACAAACTATATGAACACAATTACAAAACACTTTTCACACAAATAAAGTCATATCTATACAACTGGAAAAATATCAATTTCTCATGAGTAGGCTGAGCTAATATAATAAAAATAACAATTTTATCTAAATTAATTTACTTATTCAGTGCCATACCAGTCAAACTACCAAAAAATTTTTATAGAACTAGAAAAAAATAACAAAATTAATTTGGAAGAACAAAGGGTCAAGCATATCAAGGGAACTGATGAAAAAAAAATGCAAAGGAAGATGGACCAGCTGTACCAAAACTATATTGTAAAGCAATAATCATCAAAACTATTTGGTCCTGGCTAAAAAATAGAGTGGTGGATCAATGGAATAGATTAGGTACACAAGACACAGTAGTAAATGATTAAAGTAATCTACTGATTGATAAACCCAAAGATTCCAGCTTCTGGGATAAGAACTCACTGTTTGACAAAATCTGCTGGGAAAACTGGAAAAGAGTATGGCAGAAACTAGGCACAGATCAACTTCTCACACCCTATACCAAGATAAGGTCGAAATGGATACGTGATTTAGACATGAAGGCTGATACCATAAGCAAACTAGGAGGGCAAGGAATAGTTTACTTCTCAGATTTATGGAGAAGGGAAGAATTTATGACCAAACACGAGATAGAGAACATTATGAAATGCAAAATGGATAATTTTGATTACATTAAATGAAAAAGTTTTTGCACAAACAAAACGAGCAAAACCAAGATTAGGAAGAAAACAGAAATGTTGGAAATACCTTTATAGCAAGTGTTTCTGATAAAGGCCTCATTTCTCAAATATATAGAGAACTGAGTCAAATTTATAAGAAGACAAGCCATTCCACAATTGATAATAGTCAAAGGATATGAACGGGCAGTTTCAGATGAAGAAATGAAAGCTATCTCTAGTTATGTGAAAAATGCTCTAACTCACTATTGATTAGAGAAATTAAATTTAATTAATTAATTAATCAAAATAAAACAACTCTGGGGCAGCTAGGTGGCGCAGTGGATAGAGCACCAGCCCTGAAGTCAGGAGGACCTGAGTTCAAATTTCAAATCTGGCCTCAGACCAAACACTTGACACTTACTAGCTATGTGACCCTGGGCAAGTCACTTAACTCTAATTGCCTAAAAACAAAAAACAAAAACAAACAAACAAAACAAAACAAAACAAAAACAAAAAACCAAATTAAAACAACTCTGAGGTACCACTTCACACCTATCAGACTGGCTAATATGGCAGAAAAGGAAAATGATAATTGTTGGAGATGTGGGAAAATTGGGACACTAATGCATTGTGAACTGACCCAACCATTGGAACTATGCCCAAAGGGCGATCAAACTGTGTATACCCTTTGATCCAGCAGTACCACTACTAGGTCTATATCACAAAGAGATCATTAAAAAGGGAAAAGGATGTACACGTACAAAAATATTTTTAGCAGATCTTTTTGTGGTGGCAAAGAATTGGAAACTGAGGGAACGCCCATCAGTGGAGGAATGGCAGAACACGTTGTGGTATATGAATGTAATGGAATGCTGTTGTTCTATAAGAAATTATGAGCAGGCAGATTTCAGAAAAGACTTACATCATCCGGTGCTGAGTTCAGTGAGCAGAACCAGGAGAACATTGTATACAGTAATAACAACACTGTGCAATGATCAACTATGATTGACTTAGCTCTTCTCAGCAATATAATAATCCCAGACAATTCCAAAAGGTTCATGATGGAAAATGCTATCCACATCCAGAGAAAGAACTATGGAGTCTGAATACACATTGAAGCATACTATTTTCACTTTTCTTTTTTGTGGCTTTCCCTTTTGTTCTGTCACCCCTCCCCTCTCTTCCCCTTACCTGAGGGTGTTCTGTGCAAAGGAAGGTAAATTTTGATGGCTGAAACCTACCTAGTTAACTTGGGGTCTACTGGCTAAATTTCTTTCTTAAACACCATGCCTTAAACCCAACTCACTTTGGATCTCATGGATTGGACAACAGCAGGTCTCTGCCCATCCACCACTTAATGGTTTTTTTTGGGGGGGGAGGGTGACCCTCCTGGCTTAGGGTGAACGTGAATAGTAATTGTTTTTCTTTTGGTCAGCAACCTTGAGAGTCTTTCCCTCCCTGTTGAATTTTTTTTTTTTTGAGTAAAGGGGCCATCCCTTGACTCACTTCTTAAAGAAGCCTATTCACTGAATGGGTATTGCCCCATTTAAAGTGAGAACTCGAAAAGACATTAGCTTAAAATGGCCAAAGTCTCCCACTGCATCCCGGGCCACCTCCAGTCATTTTGATCTATATCTATCTGGCCACTAGACCCAGATGATTCTGGAGGAGAAAGTGAGGCTGATGATTTTGCACAGCTCTCCCTCACTTAAATCCAATTCACTTGGGAGTCAGGTCATCATCTCCCTGATGTCACTGTCTTCTCCAAGAATGAAGGATAAACCACAACCACAATGGGGAAATACGTTTACATGACTGCACATGTATAACCTATATAAAATTGTTTGCTACTTTGGGAGGGGGGAAGGGAGGTAGAGAGGGAGAAAAAATTTGAAACTCAAAATCTTATAAAAAATAAATGTTGAATGACCAATGTGAAAATATGTTTAACAGAAATGTACACGTAGAGACTATATCAGATTACATGCCATCTTAGGGAGGGAGGCAGGGAGGGAGGGGGAGAAAAATTTAAAACTCAAAAGTATATGGAAGTGAGTGTTGAAAACTAAAAATAAATTAATAAAAAATGAATGTTGAAAACTATCTTTACGTGTAATTGGAAAAAATAAAATACTATTTACCCAAAAGAAAACTGTTTACCAGCTCAGTGAGGGAACAGGGGAGGAAGGGAGGGAGAGAATTTGGAACTCAAAATTTTAAAAAATGAATATGGAAAATTATTTTTACATAAAATTGGGAAAATAAACAAAATATTATTTTAAAAAAAAGAACTGATGTAACAGCTAAGATGGCAGAGCGATCAGGAGCAAAACAATCTAGCACTCCCAATTCTAGCAAGGGTGAAATAAGAGCACAAGACCAAGTAATAATCAAGAAACCTAAGACGCAATTCTACCAAGTATATCTCTTCCTTCCCAGGTCCACACAAAGAGTCAGCCAGAAGGCACTAGGAAAAGAATCTAGCCACAGCATTCTACTATGTGGAAAAGGGGCAAGTCATGGAAACCTGGAACACGCATTTGTATCCCTGTGAACCTGGACTGACATCAGGATCCTGCAAAGCTCAGCCCAGTAGGGTAGTGTTCAGATGCCACCTCGGGTCAGATCACTGTCCTCTTGCCCTAGGGCACTGAAGTTTGCAGCTTGTTTGCCAAAGACCTCCCTCCTAAGGTGCTTGAAGAACAGAAAGTTCAGTAACTACAGATAACTGGCAAGACCCCAGATAATACCCGTCAGGACCAAACAAGACCCCACCATTCTTTTCAGAAGTGTGAAAAGCCTAGCCCTGACGCAAAAGCCAAATTAAGGAAGTAAAGCTGGAAAAATGAGTAAACAAAAGAATATACAAATCATAAAGAAATACAAATCCATAAAAAAAACAGACCAAGAAAATAATTCCACAACAGGTACAAGTGACAGTTTCCCTGTAAGATCTATTAGAATTCCTGGAAGGAATGAAGAAAGAATTCAAAATGACATTATAGATGAAGTGAGAGCCTTAGAGGAAACAATCACAGAAGCCATGTATTAAGAAGGGGATGGACAAGATGGAAAGTATACAGGTGACAAATGGAATGGTAAGGAAGCTGGAGAATAGGCCATATTGAAGACTGCTCGAAAGAACAGAGGAACTTAGTTCAGAACTTAGTCTAGAGAAGAGAAAACATAACAGGGTATGATCACACTCTTTAAGTATCTGAAAACTTGCCACAAGGATGAAGGATTAGGTTTGTTCTGGTTGGACCCAGAGAATAGCACTAAGAACAGGAGGAGAACATAACAGGGAGGCACATTTCCTTTTTTTTTTTTAAGGCAATTGGGATTAAGTGACTTGCCCAGGGTCACACAGCTAGTAAGTGCTATGTGTCTGAGGCTGAATTTGAACTCAGGTCTTCCTGACTTCAAGGCCGGTGCTCTATCCACTGCGCCACCTAGCTGCCCCCAGCACATTTTCTTTCAATACCTTTCTAATAATCAGAGCTGTCCAAGTGGAATGGGCTTCTTGGTGGTAGTGAGTCTCCTAGTACCGGAGCTCAAGGACAGATTAGATAGGCATTATGTAAGAGAGATTCCTATTTAGGTAACGGTTTACTAAATTAGTAAGTTAGGGTTAGTTAAACCTTACCCCTTCAATGCTTCTTAAACTGGGTCATGACTCCATATGGGGTTTAAGAAGCGCTGACTCTGGGGCAGCTGGGTGGTGCAGTGGATAGAACTCTGGCCTCAGAGTCAAAAGGATCTGAGTTCAAATCCAGTCTCAGACGCATGACACTTACTAGCTATGTGACCCTAGGCAAGTCACTTAACCCTGACTGCCTCACCAAAAACCAAAACAATAAATTTAAAAAAAAAAAGAAGTGCTGGCTCTGAGGTCCCTTCCAACACTGAGATTCTATGGGTTTCTGAGGCCTGGCTTTGTTCAGAGAATAAAGGTCTGGGAGGAGAGAAGAGAACGGGGGAAGGGTGCACTTTTTCCTTACTCAGTAACAGGTTTGTGAGCAGAAAGTGCCCAAGGTAGTTGGTCATGAAAGTCAATTCCAGGCCGTCTGAGGTAAGAGTCTTGTAGGGCAGCCCTGGAAGAAAACAAAAATACAAAGACCCTAGAGGCATCACAGAACCTCCAAGCTGAATAATATGGGAGAAGGTGAAAAGGATGTGTGTTGGGGAACTTGGATGGAGCCTATGAGTACCAGACCAGACCAGGGCGTCAGATGCAACAGCAATTTTGAAGTATGGCTACTTAGGAGGGGAAAGGGTTAGGGTGGGTAGTTGCCTTAGGGTTTGGAAAAATTTCTACTGTGGGCAATCTCTAGACCCGGAATGTGGGGGAATATACCGGAGACCCCAGCATTGTTGACCAGCAGGTGGATGTGGGGTTCCTCTTGAAGAAGCTTCTGGGAAAAGCTCTGGATGGAGGCCATAGAGCTGAGGTCCAGCTCCTGAAGCAATAACTCTCTGCTCCCAGTGGCTTTCTGGATGTCTGCAAGTGCTCTTTGTCCCTCAGGCAGCCTCCGGCAGGCAAGGACCACACGAGCCCCACGTCGGGCCAGCTCACAGGACACAGCCTTCCCTATACCTGGGCCACAGGAGACACACTGGGATTAGAAGTTGGAGGGGAACAAGGATGGTGAGGGGAAGAAGCTAGAACTGACTTTGTGGTTTCTCCCTTACCTCAAATTTAACAATACAACGAACATTAATTGGGCACCTATAGTATGCAGAGCCCTATGCTGAGCACTGGAAGAGGGATAAAATTTAGGTCAGAGCTAGTTGCTGCTCCTGTGCAGTTTACAATCTAATGGTGAAGGTTGAGATAGTGACAGGAAGGGGCAGCTTGTGGCACAGTGGGTAGAGCACCGGCCCTGAAGTCAGGAGGACCTGAGTTCAAATTCGGCCTCAGACCAAACACTTGACACTTATTAGCTGTGTGACCCTGGGCAAGTCACTTAACCCAATTGCCTTAAAAAAAAATACTAATTGGACCCAAGCCCAATAAGAATTCCTGGAAGAATTAAAGAAAGCAATAAGAGTGGTAGAGGGGGAAAAATGGGAAAAGAAATGAGAGTGATAGTGATAGGAGAGATTCTCACTGCCATCCCTACCAGTTCTTGGATTGGTGCAATAGTTTAGGGCCTCTTGCCTCTGCTGTCTCCCACCTCTGATCTATTCTTCAAAAGCAGCCTTAACAATCTTTCTTATCACGTTCCTCACTGCCAAAAATTTTCAGTGTCCCTCCTGAGTAGAATTCAAATTCCTTGGCCTGGCATTCAAGGCCCTCTAAAATTTAGCCCTATTCTATTTTTCCAGTTTTATTTCATGTAGTTTCTCTTCATGTACTCAATGCTCCATCAAAACTGGGTGCCTCTTGGGGCAGCTAGGTGGTGCAGTTGACAGAGCACTGGCCCTGAAGTCAGGAGGACCTGAGTTCAAATCCGGCCTCAGACCGAACACTTGACACTTACTAGCTGTGGGACCCTGGGCAACTCACTTAATCCTAATTGCCTAAAAAAAAAACCCCAAAACAAGAAAAAAACTGGGTACCTCTTTGCCCCTATGATAAACAATAATAGAAATAGCTACCCGTTCATTTTAAAGTTAGCAAAGCCCTTTACAAATATTATCTCATTTGATCCTCACAACAACCCTCTTCTTGAAGTTGATGAAACTAAGGCAGTTCAGGACTTCTGCTTCCAGGAGCCAAGATGGCGGAGTAAAAAGGTGGTCGCTCTCACCCTCACCTATCAACCTCTGAAAACCTGGAAAATATCACCCCAGGAAAAACCCTGGAACAGCTGAACCAGAAGAAAGATGGGGAGCAGCAGTGCAGTAGCCCAGGTAGCTTGAGGGATTAAAGGGGAAAGTCCCTCTTACCCTGGTGGAAGGGGAGCAGTATGGAATGGGAGGTGCCCCAGCCAGCTAGCAGAAAGCCGCACTTTAGCACACCAGGAGGACATCCTGGTGCCCTGGCATTCTACAGCAAACAGGTCTCCCAGTGCCTCAGCAAAAATAAGGGAAGCAGCACTACAAAGGGCCCCAGGCGGATAAACATCCTGAAGCATTCATCTGAAAGAAGCTGAAGAAAGCAACCTAGAGTCACCCTAAAGTTCCAGTCTTGTTGATTCTAGCCCAATACCAGGTAAGCTGTTAGAATCCTGAAGCCTCCAACTGCCAACCAGGAGGAGATTCTGAACCCCAGGTGGTAGAGCAGGCAAACATCAACACCTGGACCTCTGAGTGCCTCAGTGAGGGTGGGGGAACCGGTGGAAACCAGCTCAGAAAACCACCAGGTGCCTCAGCATTCTACAGCAAAGGAGCCTCCCAGTGCCTCAGCAGATCTAAGGGAGGCAGCACTTCAAGGGGCCCCAGGCAGATAAACACCCTGCAGCACCCATCTAAAAGGAGCTAAAGAAAGCTAAAGGAAAGGAAAAGCAGGGAACCTGGAATTGCCTGAAAGTTCCAGCCTTGCTGATTCCAGGCCAACACCAGGTAAGCTGCCAGAACCCTACAGCCTACAATTGTCAGCATAAGAGGCCCCAGCACACAAAGCCAGTGACCAAGACCTAGGCTCCCAATACAAGAAACTTGGGTCAGTGCCCTCTGTATTGTTGGTGGAGCTGTGAAATGACCCAACCATTTTGGAGAACAGTTTGGAACTATGCCCAAAGGGCTATAAAAATGTGCATACCCTTTGACCCAGCAATAGCACTTCTAGGGCTATATCCCAAAGAGATCATACAAACAGGAAAAGGATCCACATGTACAAAAATATTCATAGCAGCTCTTTTTGTGGTGGCAAAGAATTGGAAATTGAGAGGACGCCCATCAATTGGGGAATGGCTGAGCAAGTTGTGGTATATGAATGTAATGGAATACTATTGTGCTATAAGGAATGATGAACAGGCTGACCTCAGAAAAAACTGGAAAGACTTCTATGGTCTGATGCTGAGTGAGGTGAGCAGAACCAGGAGAACATTGTACAAAATAGCAGCCACGTTGTGAGATGACTAATATGGATAAACTTAACCCTTCCCAGCAATAGAAGGATCTAAGACATCTCCAGAGACCTTGTGATGGAAAATGCTATTCCCATCCAAAGAAAGAGCTATGGAAGTTGAATTGCTATTTTTTTCCCTCTTCTGTTGAGTTTTGTTTCCTCCTTCTGATGGTTCCTCCTATTGGTTTTAATTTTTACTTACAACATCACTAATGTGAAAATATGTTTAATAGAAATGTAAATGTACAGCCTGTACCCGATTATGTGCCTTTGGGGGAGGGTGGTGGGGAGGAAGGGGGAGAAAAATTTTAAACTCAAAAGCATATGGAAGTGATTACTGATAAATCAAAATAAGTTAATAAAATTTAAAAAGAAAAAAAAAGAAATGCCAAAAAACCCCAAACAAACAAACAAACAAACAAACAAAAAACGGAGGCAGTTCAATGACCTCTTCAGGGTCACAGTTCTAGAAAGTTTTGAACTTTCTTTGAACTCAAGTCTTCTGGACTCTAGGTCCAGTGGTCTGTGTACTATGATGCTACCTAGTTGTACTGTGTCCTGTTGTCTTCTTTGTTTTGAATCTTTGCTCACATTCTTCCTTATTTGTGGAGTAACCTGCCTCCCCTTCCCCCCTTATTGAACTCACTTCAGAAGTTCAAGTTAAATACTACTTCTTCCATGAAGTCTTCTCTGGTGTTCCCTATTTTACCTCAAATAACACTTTATTTTGTACCTGTCTAAAGAATATATGTATATGTGTGTATGTATATATATGTAAACCTATACATATATTTGTGTGTCAGCTAGGTGGCACAGTGAACAGAGCATAGGGCTGAGAGTCAGGAAGACCCATCTTCCTGAGCTCAAATCTGGCCTCAGACACTTTACTGTGTGACCCTGAGCAAGTCACTGAACCCTGTTTGTCTCACTTTCCACATCTGCCAAATGATCTGGAAAAGGACATGGCGAACCACTCCAGTATCTTTCTAAGGAGACCCCAAATGGGATTACCAAGAATTGGACATGACTGAAATGAATGAACAACAACTTCTGCATGGAGT
Source organism: Phascolarctos cinereus (assembly GCF_003287225.1). Lineage (NCBI taxonomy): Eukaryota > Metazoa > Chordata > Mammalia > Diprotodontia > Phascolarctidae > Phascolarctos > Phascolarctos cinereus. Next base: position 203,037,362 of record NW_027556402.1, on the reverse strand, counting down.
GGAAAATTAACAAATGGTTGTTTTAATGGGTAAACCGATGAATGAGGGAAGGGAAAGATAGACACTCTAGACTGGTTTATGGGGAGTGGTGATGGTAAGGTGAAGGAAAGATGAAGCTCTTAGAGGAGGACAGTGGTGGGAAAGATAAGGACCCTGGAAAGAGGGGGAAATGGGGACTTTTACCCAGATGGAAGTATGGAAGGAATGGAAACCCTAGGACGGTGATGGGTGGTTCTGTATATATGATGGGGGACAGGGTGCAGTGGGGAGGAATGAGAACATTGTTTGGAAGAGAGATAGGGAGCCTGGAAAGGGAAGGAATGAGAGGAATGGATTCCCTAGGTGGTGAGAGGGAGTTCTCACCTGAGTTGGCTCCGGTCACTACAGCAGTCTTCCCAGTTAAGTCTACAGGGCAACCCTGGAGAGTCCAGATGTTTGACCCCTCTCCATACAGCCTCAATAGCACAACCAGGAGGAGGAAGAGGGAAGGAAGGACATAGCAAATAAAACTGCCCAGACTCCAGGCCTCCATGCCCAGCAATGCCAGCAGCCCCATGAAACTGGCTGGAGATCTAACCCTTTTAAGAGCTGAGATGAGACACCCAAGGCTACCCCAGTGTCCAGTGTCCTTCCTTCTGACTTTGAAAAGCTCATTCTTCCCTTATTTGGAGAGGGTGGAGTTTATAGTCTGGCAAAAGAAAGGAGTGCCTAGGACTTTGACCAAAGCAAAACTGAAATGAATCGGCCAAGCTCAACTGACCTGACCACAGAGAGAATGAAGGTGGATGAATTATTCCTGCCTTAGCCCTTTATCACCTCCTAGATGGCAGAAAGATTGCAAAAAGGCCGCATGGAATACAAGAATGAGCCTGGCAAGGCATTGCCTACCTCTGAGCCTCATTTTCCTGATGTGTATGAAGCAGGAAGTGTGCAGGGTGCTAGGCTAAGCCAGGAGTAATGCCACTCAGAGCCAATATCATCAACTCCCACACAATTTACAGGCTCATCTCCTTGCAACCTTGCACTGAGAAATTACTAAAATGACTTTTATTCTCGTACTCAAGTCGAGCCCAATGGGTTGGCTTTCTTTATCGTCAATCTTGAGCTCCCCAACTCAAAAGAGGAAGACAATAATCAATGCAAATGACTGTGTTTGAACAGCAGAATGAAACAGCACACAGACAGACAAACATTAAAGCAACACGCAGCCTAGGGATGGCAGCCAGGGACACAACGTTCTTTCCTGCTTGCTTCTCCTCTCAGTTGGTCTGAGGTGGTACAGAAGAAATGCAGTGGTTAAGGATTTTTCTACTATGCCTCTGTCTACATACGCTTTCTCTTAGACTGTTGCCAATCCCTGTCCCTCAGTCTAACAGCAACCCAGTTCTTTCTTCCTGTCTTGCTTTGGTTTCTATTCTATTGTTGGTTCATCCTGCCCTAGACTGGAGCTTTGCTAAAGGTTCAGCTCCCTAGCAGACAGAGCCCCCCTGACGGTAAGAACAGCTCCCTCGTCAAACTGGGGGCTCTCTGTGGCTTGGGTTCTCTTTTCCCTCAGAATAAGGGCTCCCTATGGCCTCTCTTCAGCCAAGGGCTATGCAATAGTGTGAGACCAGCACATTGACTAATTTAGATGTTTATAGAAGATGTATGTGCAGCCTGCAGCTCTGCTCTTCCTCATCTCTTTGGATTGTTGACACCTATTTCTGGAGTAATGCTTGCCAGCAAGACTGGGAGATTTGGGGTGACCTTGGTATAGGAGAGAGGGATTACATCTCATTCCCTCCAGTGGAGATCATGGTGGATTCTCATTTGCAACAGGGGCTAGCTCCCTCATGGGAAGAAGGAGGATGAAATCTGTACATTGCAGGACTAGGGGTAGGCTCCTCTTCATTCAGCTTCCCTTGGACATGGACTTTCTGCCTGCCATGAGGGCTAGGGAAGTAGTGATTGGTGACACATTGGGAAGTGTGGAGATAACCCCCACTAGCATTGTGGGAAAAGTCCTGATCCTGAGAGTGAGACTATTAGTGTCCTCAAGGAGAGAAGACCCCAAGCTGCTAAAATGGCCAACTACTGTGAATCCCATAGGGCTGGAAAGTTGAAAAGATTATTTCCCTCATCATCTCTTACCCCCTCCCTTTTTCTAGTCTGTGATCCTAAGAAAGAGTTTGAATAACTCCTCTTCCTTCCCTAACAGTCTCAGGTACGTATCCTCTCTGCTGTATCCAAAGATCTCGGCTGACCAGGAGGCAGGTTAGGAAATGGCTAGAAGTGGATGCTTTCATATGAGAAGCTTCATCTATTTCCTTTCTATTTATGAACAATAAATTATGAGATCACAGCAGGGTAAGTATCTGAGTGCTGGGTACACAGGAGCCTGATCAGAAAGGCGGGAGCCTAGAAGATGTGGTAAGGGTGAGGAGGTGGTTATGAGCTAATTACAGACTTATTTCATTTCATTCCCCAGACTAATTTCAGATTCAGCCAACAGAGGTTGGTTCAAATTGCTTAGCTCTGCCTACCAAGCATTGCCAGATCAGTGGGAAGACAGTTCGGCCATTTGCAGGCTGGCCACCACCTGGAGGCAAGCAGGAATACTGCAGCCTTTAGGAAGACATTCATGTAAGCAACAGAAATGGACTAGCTTGTTGGACTGGTGGTTCAAGCAGAACACCACCTGGTCAACAACTCAGTTATTAAATTCCCTTGAGGGAAAATTAATATGGTGACAAGCTATGCTATAACTAATAATAGCCAGCATTTGTATGGCACTTTGAGGTTTTCAGAGCACTTTAAAGATACTTTATTTGATTCCTCCAACAACTTTGTGAGGTGTGTTATTTTCTCTTTTGCAGATAAAGAAACCGTGGCATGGAGAAGAGACTCCTTACTCAGGGTCACACAGCTGGTCTCTGGGGCAGAATTCAAAACCAAGCTTCCTGAATCCATATTCAGAACTCTATTTCACCACCAAATTGCATCACCTATACCTGAGGCTGTGTGCTTTGTCCTTCATTCTCAAAGAGGACCATGACATCAGGAAGATGATGCCATGACATGCAAGTGAACTGCATTTAACTGAGGCAGGGCAGTGCAAGTTACCAGCCTCACTCTCTCCTTGGAAGCCATCTGGGTCCAGTGGCAAGATATAGATCAGGACAACTGGAGATGGCACCATACCTAAGGCAGCACTTGAGCCAAAGATGCCCAGGTGGAGGGCCAAAAATGTCAAATAACTCTCCCATAGAAGATGTCAGCATAAAGGATAGAGTGCTAGTCTTAAGAGTCAGGAAGATGTAGGTATATAGCAGATACCAGCTATATAACTAGGAGTCACTTACTCTTCTCAGTGCCCCAGGTAATTTTTTAAGACTATAAGTTATAGAGTTGCCAAGCTGTTGATCTGGTTGGGTGGAGGGAATTTCCACACTGAGAATTCTCCACACTGATGCAGTCACATGTTTGGACTCCCACAGCACCCCCCCCCAAGAAAATGGAAACAAGGACAGATAAAAGAGATGAATACAAAATAGTGGCATGGTCCTCAACTCTCCAATTGCTCAGATATTTGAAGTGCTCAGTCTTTCTGCCAAAAGCAGAACAAATAATTTCTTGGGTTGTCTTGATGGTAATTTCACTCTTCAGATGCGGAGGAAGTAGTGAAAGAACTTGTACTCTCCCAAAAAAAGCAACTAGTGACTAAAATAGAAATGGAGTACCTTGGCTATTTGGGGAAATATCTACTTCATTTTGGAATCTGTGATAGTAAAGAAGAAATCCATGTACATTCTGAGATGCAGTCTGGGTTTTTGGAAAGTAGCTATCAAAGGATTCAGAGAAAAGATGACTTGTTCAGCTTGTCCAAAAGATGACATTAGATCTGTCCAGCTATTCTAGAAAGCAATCTGGAACTATGCCCCAAAAGCTATTAAACTGTTTGTACCCTTTGACTCAACGATACCACTGTATGGTGGAAACCAAAGAGGAATGTCCTATGACTCCACAGAAAAATATAAACTACCTTGAATAAATGTAAATGGCAAAAGAAGCTCCAACTATCCCATGGGAAAACTTGCACACGACCCTGGGTCATCCTGGTACAATGTCTTCTTTGTGTTTCTACATGATACCTGACCTGGTCTAGGGTTTGTTTGGGGATCCAAGATGTTAACTTTGTCCTGATGCTGCTCAGGATGACGGCCTCTTGTGAGTAAACTCTCCCAATCGACTTAATTAACCCTAATAAAACCTATTAATAACCAAGCTGGTGTGAGCCTCTCTTTCTTTGGTATCTCAGTATTCTCTCAAGTGGGTATGCCACCCTACAACAGGCGTAATTAAGGGAGAATGATTTTTCCCCCTTACATTCGGCATAGTAGGCAGGATACCAAAGACATGGGCTTGGGGAGTGAGGCTTCCACAGGGGGAATCCTGGCCAGTCTCATCCCTGAGAGCCCCACAAATATGGGGACACCTGGAAAATTCACTTTGGCTTGTGCCATCATAAGCTTCATGCAATTGAGGAGTGGGGTAAACCCTGTTTATGTTGCTGAATGGAATGGAAAATTTATAGTCTAGGCAAAAATGAGAACTTTCAGCCCTATTAAGACAGACCTTGAAATGGCAATTACCCTCTATATCACAGGATAAAGATCAGAGTTTCTTTTTCTCTCTTCAGTCCTCTCATTCTGACTGCTTCGATCAGAGAGAGAGGAGAGAGGCAGGAGAAAAACTAGGTGAAGATTATTTTGTTTGTGATTAATAAAGTGTCAGATCAGACTGTGCAAAAAAACAAGGGAGGTGAAATTTTTAAAGGATAATAGTTTCTTAGGCTGTGTGTATATTTGTGTGTGTGTGATAGACAGCATGACCTCTGGAGACATCTAGGAGAAATAACCTTTAATACTGGGACCACTGTCTTAGTTGCTGGTTTGTTTATATTTGTTCTGTGCCTATGTTTGTCCCTCAGGGAGTGTAATTGTGTGCACAGAGCTCAGGAGGAAAAATTTTGCCAGCAAATCCTCTTGTTAACTAACGTGTACCTCTACTAAGTTTTCAGATTCTTTCTCTGCCTTTACATTCCTGAACTGTGGCCAGATTCTGCAGTATAGGACAGATAAGAAGAAAAGGTGGTGAGGGAGGGAGAATCTTTTCCCCTCAAACCTATATCGTGGTTTGTATGTTTTTATGTTGAAATAAATGCTAGCAAGTAATTGTGTTAATATTATTTAGAATTCATTTTAGGGGAATGAAGAGCATTTCCCACCACCCCTAGAACGACAGATTTATTGTTTTACAACTAGAGGTCATCTTACTGATTACAGAAATTGCCAGTGAAACTTCAGAAGAAGAAAAAAATAGACCTGGCACTTAAAAATTGCTGGCCTATATTATTAATCTCTTTCTGGCTCATGAAAGAGAGAAAAGGTTTGTGAACTAGGAAACAATCAAAAGGTAATTGAGTTTGACTAAAACATCCAATTAGATACTAAGGGAATCTTACAAACTAAAATACTGATCAAATTAAAAATAACTTTAAGTTGGTGTCTTGAAATCAGAAATTTTGACTGTAAAGTATGAGACTCCTTCCCATTTTTGTAATAGATTATGTTCAATTTTAATTTTAAGAACTGTCTTGCTTCCTCCCTACAAAAAGAGAAACTTATTTAAGGGAGCTGGATGGACAACCTTGAGCCTTTCTAAGAATTCCCAGATAAATGAGCTGCAATAGCTTTGGGAAAAAAATCCTACCATTCACGTTCATTACTGAGGGATGAGACTCAGTAAGGACTAGAAACATTATGGGGGATAAAGGGAAAAATTGGTGATTACTGTGTGTACAAAGAAAAGATCTCTCTTGCAAACTTGCCAGGGTCCTAGAAACTATCTGTTTGGGCAAGACTATTAGCCCTGTGAAAATAACATATTATGGGTTATGGAATTCCTGAAAAATGAAATTGGGTTCCTGAGAATTTACAGGTTTGTTTACACCACTTGTGGGGAACCTGCAGCCTCAATGCCACATGTGGCCCTCTAGGTCCTTAAGGACAGCTCTTTGACTGAATCCAAACTTCACAGAAGAAATCCCCTTAATAAAAGGATGTGCTCTGCAAAACTTAGACTCAGTCAAAAGGCCGCACCTAAGGACCTTGAAGGCCACCTGTGACCTCGAGGCTACAGGTTCCCCACCCCTGCTACGCAATAGAAGTGATTTCTAATGATTGATCTTTACACCAGGATCAAATTTAAGGGAAAAAAATGAAATATGCTAAGTGAAATCTCTTGTGTGTGAGTCCTGATAAACTTTTATTGCTTATTGCAACATCATGAGTGAAAACAATTGTATCTAGCCCTAAGATATGATTTGGGACTGTAGCTGATATTGTTTTGGTTTTGAATCAAGGTACAGTTGTCTGACAGATCATTCAGTCAGCAATCCATCATTAGGGAGATTGGCCACAAGTTACTCAGAGGGACTGTGATTCTGAACTGTTACAGGCGGTCTGTACCTGAGAAAAAGCAAAGACAACACCCTTGGCATACTGAAGGTAAGATCCGTTTGGCTCGGTTTCCCCATTGTGTTCATTCTTTTCAAACAGGAGCATTTTCCACCTGGTTATTCCTGAGGCTGGCTATGAGGTGGACTTGTTATTGTGTGATTGCTTGTCAGTTTTGATCCTTACCTTTAGTCACACAGAGCTAAGGATGTTTTGTCCTGCCATGTATGTGTTGAATCATTCTGTGCCCTTAGGCTTAGGCCTGAAGGACCACTTTTATGCTATTAAAATCATGTCCAGGGGGCAGCTAGGTGGCACAGTGGATAGAGCACAGGCCCTGAAGTCAGGAGGACCCGAGTTCAAATCTAGCCTCAGACCAAACACTTGACACTTACTAGCTGTGTGACCCTGGGCAAGTCATTAAAAATTTTTTTTTAATTGCTTTAAAAAACCCATTATCCCTGCTTTTTCTTTTATAGCATCTTTTTATAATCAGAGCAAGTGGTCAGTGGAAGATATGAGCACAATGTAATTACGTAAGCTCTTACCGTTTTTTGTTTGAGTATGTGGTCATTCTGTTTCCCAAACAACTAACTGAATTAATATGGACTTGCTATCTAGCTGCTAATACTTATATATGTGGTATGATTCCTTTTCCTTACAAGCAGATCAGGGGAATGCTTCAGAATTAGTATACATATAGTATAATATGCTTTATTTCAGCAAAGCATTTGACAAAGTATATCACACTATTCTTGTAACAAAATTGAGAGATGTGGTAGACTCCATATCGTACATGGAAGTTTTCAGAACTGGCTAAATGACTGACCCCAAAATGTAGTCATTGACAGGCTGTCAACTTTGGTGGGGGGCCTCTAGTGAAACTGTCTAGGTATCTGTATTTGGCCCCATATTGTATAATATTATCAGTGTCTGGATGATGATGTAGATTTGACAGATGTTATGCATCTATTACATGCAAGGCACTATAGTGATAAATATGCAGATGACACAAAGTTGGGAAGATGAGTAGACACTGATGTCCAAATCTCAATCGAAAAAAGATCTCTACAGCTAGAATGATGGACCAAGTCTATTAAGATGAGACTTAATGAACACAAATTCCTAAACCTAAATGAAACAAAAAAACAAAACTCCAACAAATTACCACAATCTTGGTCTTGGAGAATTCCTCTCTGTAGACACAGGGGTAAGGAAGGGAAATTACAGGAGAAAACTACTGTATCTTTTGACATACACAGTTGATTTCTGGCTAGGCTTGGCTTAAGCATTTGTGTTTTGCACAAGGAAGGATTCAACATGGTGGTGGTAGACTGGCAAATAACTATAAAAATAAAACTATTAAAAAAAACACCAAGAAGAATAAATAAAACTTTTTAAAGAACTAAGTACAGGATAGGGGAGATATGATACCAGTTAGTATAAAATCTAGGCATTTTAGCAAACCTAGGCTTGAGGTAAGTCAACAGCAAGACATAACTGCTAGAAAAGCTAATGCAACCCTAAGCTACCCAGAGAGGCCTAGTGTCTAGAATACATAAAAAGAGCCCACTTGGCTTGGTTAGACCATGTTTGCAGTCCAGTTCTGGGGACCATATATTAGAAAACACACTGTTAAACTAAAATGTATCCAGAACTAGACAACCCAGAATAGCAAAGTTCATACCATATAAGAATAATTGAAGGAAATAGACCTTATCATTTTCCAAGTGCTGGAAGACTTCTAGTATAGAAGAGCAAATAGACTTGATCTTGACTCCAAAGGATAGAACTATGAACAAGTGAAAATTGCATTGGCAGATTTTGGCTTGATGTCAAGGAAAAAGTTCTTAACATTGCTCAGATTACAAAGTAGAATGAGTTAGTAGATTCTCCCCTCCCTAGAAGTCTTCAAGTAAAAGCTGAATTGTCTTTAACATCCCCTAAAAGGATGTTAGAGGTACTCTTGCCTTGATAGATTTGTCTGGATGGCCTCTGAGGTATTTTCCAACTAAGTCTTTGATTCCTTTTCAGAAATAGGGTTTCCCAATGTTAGAAGTACCTCTGACTCAGTCTGGGGACTTCCTAGGAGTGTGGGTATTTCTCCTCTCAGTCTTTAGCCTCCTCATGGCTGTGTGTGGAAAGGCTGTCTCCTTTTTCAGAACCGTCATTTCATAGCCCAGAGGATTAGTATGTTGTGTGGTGGAGTGATTTCAAAAGAATTCCTTATCTCTGACAATAATGTGCCTGCCAATATTCACATTTGGACACAGGATGGATACTCTCTCTATATCCCAACTGGGATATTCTCTCTCTCTCTGAGAGAAGAGGTCCTATGTACCAGTATTCATTTAGAGTGTCCCTGGCAGGGAGGCAATGTCTTTTCCATCTGAATGAAGGCTACCTAAAATCAGGGCATGGGGAAAAATGTCTTTGTTAGAGAGCCTTTGGACATGAAAGAGTGATCTTCTTTTGAGGGATTATCAGGATAGTGGTCAGGGATACATCAGTCTAACATTTAGGGTCCCACAGGTATTTATTGCAGGGAAGCAGGCATAGTGGGATTTGGGTTTCAGAGTGTTGCTGGGTGGGGTTGGAATGTCATGGTAAGACTCACAGCCTTTCTTCATTCAGGACTCCTCAGGAAGGGTGTTGCTGACTGTGTTCTGAGAGGGAAGGGCCCGAACTTTGGGTGGGGAGCCCTTTAGCAGCTGAGCCACAGTAACCTGAGGGGTAAGTGCATGGGTTTGGATGGGCTGCTGTTCAGAAGGCTCCTTAGGCAATGGACCAGGGGTCTGCCCTCTCTCTATGTGGGAAGGAATACAACCACTTCGATGCATGTTTTTGCTTGGATTCCAGAGGCTCACATGAGGCTTCAGTTTCATTGAGTCCAGCAGTTGGGAAGGTTTCCATATCAGCTGGGAAGTGGCTTCAAGGACTCTTGGACCATGGTGAGGAAGCATACTCAGATCAGACCTTGGCATCTGTCCTGACCCCGTCCCTGGAATCAGACTTGAACCTCCTGGCTGCCTCTGCAACAGACCTGTTTCCCCCTCTAGTCCACAAGGCCACTGGACACTAGACCACCACTTCAGAGGAGTGAAGGGCTGGTTCCGGAGAGGCAGCTCAAAGCCAGGGGCTGGGAAGGGAAAACCACGATGGAAGTGGGCTGTGGGGCGGCCAGGCAGCTGGAACCGGAGCTCGCTCCCATACTTCACATGCTTCCTTTGCTCCCTGTAGGACTCCATTGGATGGACCTCTGCTTCAGGGACCACAACTTTGGCCAGGGGGTGAATCTGGTGCTGTGGCACATGAGTAGGATCTGGTGGATCCATGGCTACGATCTGTCCCATCTTGTCATACGCCAGACCCGATGCTAGGTACGGCCGCCCCCCCTGTAAGCGCACGAATTTGGCAGAAGCAGCAGGGAGCAATGAGGGAGTTAGTGAAGTTTTGGGGGCTGGGACAGGCTGGGCTCTTGGGAGGCCCCAGGGAGGGCTAGCCAGGAATGGTGGAAGAGGCACTGACAGATAGTAGGGGGAAGGTACACCTGTCTCCTCCACCTGGCTTGAGCTGTCCCCACCCCCAGTGCAATGGAAAGGGGGTTGGGGACTCCGTGAAAGAGATGGAATATAACCAGGCTGTGAAGTTAGGGATGCCTGAGGACTTGCCCATATGGACATATCTAGAGAGGGATGTGGACTCACTAAGCTGCCCATTTCCAAAGAAAACTGGGAACTCTCCCATATAGAAGGATCCAGAGAGGGAAAACTGCTCAGGAGAGGGACTGAATTTGGACAGGGATGGGACAAGGCAAAGTGTTGGGGGCTCTGTGAAGAGGGTTCTGGTGTTGGGGGGGGGACCTGGGGTGGGCCTCAACTCAGGAGGTTCCCAGAAAGACAAGCTCTCATCCTCAGGGACTGAAATCCAAGTCTTCTGATGCACAGGGAGCTGCTCCCCACTCTCAGCGCCCTGGTGGGGGAGGAAACAGGAGAGTGAGGGCTGTGGGGTTGCTAGGCTATTCATTTCTACATCATCAAAGAGGTAGTCTAGGAAGGGGTTTAGCCATTAGGAAAGTATCTGGGGGGTGATCTTGGGGGAAGGTTAGATGGGAGGAAGCTGGAGAAGTTCTGGAGTCAGCTATAAACTAAGGGAGAATAAGGTGGCGAAGGCATTACCTCAGGTTGGGAGGAGGGTTCAAGTCCTGGGGGAACAGCAGGGGAAGGTGCATGCAGCACAGGCACAGAGCCTTGAGCCCAGGTGTCTGTGGTGCTGGCCCTAGGCTCCTCATCTTCCCCCCATGTGGGGTCTTCAGCCCACATCTGTTTCGCCCTCATCCCTCGCAAGGAATCGCCACTCAGTGATCTGCAACATGGCCTCTCGGGCCTGGCTGATGGTGAATGGGATGCACTGTGGAGGAATAAAGGAAGGCAGAAGAAAGAGTATTACTGGGCTTGGGAGAGTGAGGAAGAAGGAGCAGAAGAAATATAGTTTAAAAAAACAGACCTGGGAGTCAAATGACATGGATTCAAATCCTAGTACTTCCTAGATGTATAATAAATGTAATAAAACATTTGCTGAATAACAGATGTGTGACAATGAGCAAATTACTTAACCTGAGCCTCAGTTTCCTCATTTCTAAAGTTGTGATAACAATACTTGTTGCCAACATACCTCTTGGGATAGCTGTGAGAATCAAATGACAGATGCCATATGTGAAAATACTTTAGAAACTGTAAACCTTTACTTAAAAATAGCAGTTATAATTATTCCTTCTCCTGGGCAAAGGGAGAGTAGATGCCCACCTGATGGGTCAGGTAGACCTTGAAGGCAGCATCCATCACACGGGCCAGCAGTTCAGCCAAGACATCCCCTACCACATCCTCACCCTCCTCAATGCCCATAAGTGAGATCCATTCAGATTCGTTCAGACGGCCAGGCACAATTTCTATCTGGGGCACAGGCACTGTAGGGGGGCGAACCTTCTCTGCCTTGGCCCTGGCCTGCCCTCGGTCTCTGCCGGCTCTCTGTAGGAAGAATAATGATTACTAATAATAGTCATAGCTGACATTTCTATAGAGCTCTGTTAGCCCTATTAGCCCATTTGGTTCTCACAAGCCTGTCAAGTCGGTAGGTTCTAGAAGGGTCCTTGTGGAGGGTCTCACTCCACTCCCATCTAGCCTGATCCCTGTACCCTGACTAGCCCCCACCCCGATTTGTGGCACACCTGGGTAGGCTTGAGCAACCCCCTCTTCTCCCCTGCATTCATCGATGGAGGAGTTGTTGGCCTGAATCATCTCTAACAACCCTTCCCGCTGTATTACTTGTAATACTCATTGAGGTCAGCGCTGGGCAGGGAGGGGGCCCGTTCTGTGACTAAAGAAGGTCCGTGGACGCCCTAGGCTGCTGCTAAAATCCCACAAGCCTGCGGAGCTCACCGAGCCTTCATGCGCCATGGATGGCCGCCGGTGGAGCCTGGTGGGACTGGGGCTTCCTTTATGGACCTCCACATTAGTCCCCTCAGCGGCACTGCCCCCACCGACGCTGCCTAACAGTCACCCGGACAACCGTGGGCGGTGCCGGGTGCAGACCCGCGCGCGCCCCCGCCCACACTGAGTCGCGGCCGGCCCAGCGTGTGACGTAGACACCACTGCGGCGTGCCCTGCGTCGTCTCCATGGCGGCGGCGGATGCGGGGACTGACAAGCCGAGTGAGGCGCGGTGCCGCGGCCAGGAGGAGGGGAGGGGAGTAGCGGGGAGGTATGGATGGGATGTCTAACCCGGGCGGGGGAGGCAGGGAAACATCCGGGGTCTGGTGGGAACGGTGTGGGCCCTGATCTGCCTTCCCTCTTTCCCCTTCCTCAAGTCTGATTCAGGCTCCTGCTCCCGCATCGCCTTCCTCTAAGCCCCGACCCCTGCGTGTCGGAGGTACCCCAGCGCTGGTTCTGCGGCGTCTCGGGCCCCCATCTGTCTCGGGCCCCCATCAGTCTCGGTGTCCCTCCGCGGTCCTACTGCGCAAGTGTGAGCCCTCCCGGTGTCCCTCCGCGCTCTCGCGCTGCCCGGCCGTGTTAGGTCAGACGCCCATGTCCTTCTGCCTTAGCGTCCCCCAGGGGTGGCGGTGCTCCCGGGTCCCCTCTGCTGGTGCTCAGTGCCCTTGAGCTACAAACACTTACTGTCCAGGGACTAATCCATACTGACCGTCCTGCACCCCTCTGTGACCCTTGTGTGCATTTCTAACCCCGCTCCGTTCGCCATATCGCCATACCCCAAGCAGACCTCCTGCCCCTTTGTCCCAGGTCTCCCCCAGACACCATCATCACCCCAGGTTTGTGGTGCAGTGGCTAGAACTCAGCACCTGGTGTCAGGATGATCTCAGTTCAAATCCAGCCTCAGATGCTTACTAGCTGTGTGACCTTGGGCAAGTCACTTAACCCTTGTCTGCCTCAGTTTCCTCCCTGTAAGATGGGGGATAATAGCAGCACCTAACTCCTGAGGATCAAGTGAGTTAATATCTGTAAGGCATTTAGCACAGTAGCTGGCATATAGCAGGTGCTATATAGAAGTGCTTATTCCCTTCCTCCCTTCTTCCCCCCACTTCCCTCACCATGTCCACTGTATTTGTATGCACGTCCTCGTGCATTTCCCTGCCTCTCAGACTTGTGAATCCTTGTGTGTTTTCCCTAAAAACTTACCTGACCTCCCAGTGCCCTTCCATATCCACTTGTCCTAGCCGCCCCCCAACCCGAGGCTCTCTGCCTGCAGGATGTACCGCAGAGAGCAGCCTGTCCCCACGCAGGCCTGCCCGGCAGCCCTCTACAACAATCTTTGCGTGCTGTCCCTGCCAGCACCAAGGCTGACCCAGTTTGCATTGGTCCATGGGCTCAATGTCCAGCTCCTCAGTGCCACCTCTGATGGCCTTCCCGTGTCCCAGCGGCAGCTGCACGCGAAAGAGGGGGCTGGGCTGAGCTTTCCTCTCATCACCCAGGTGAGTTATCTGACCCAGAGGAGAGAGCTGAGCCCTCCAGAGAGAGGTTCGTTCTAGGGTATGCCCTGATGCAGACAGGTGCCCCTTCCTCTCGGGATTCCTACCCCGGGTTGCTGTGTCTGCTGATCCTGTTAATGTCTCTTCTTCTAACCCCCCCAGTGTCTCAGTTGCTTGTGAATATTTCCTTCTGACACCCACATTGATTTCTCCTCAGGCCTACTGGTGTGTCCTGCCTTTCCGGGTGTTACTAGTGTTGACTTCACAGAGAGGCATACAGGTGAACAAGAAAAGGGCCATTTCTGTCCCTTCCAGGTCCCCCTCCTCCATCCTGTCCCTTGTACCTGACCCAACAGTTCTACATGGGGACATCCCCAAGAGCCATGGCTTCATCTTTTTATCTGTTCTCACAACATAGTTCCACTTCTGTCGTTCCCCCACTCCAGATGTATGAGTCAGATGGCTCTGTCATGGTCTATTGGCATGCCTTGGACTCTGGTGATGCCCCGCCAGGTATTGCAGGGCAGGTGGTGGTCTGGGTTGTTTAAGTGGAGAACTGGGAGGGAAGAGAGAGGGGCACAGACTGGACTTCTGGGGAGCAGCTGATGACCTTCCTATCTCAGCGCAGGCCCTGTTTGCCCGAGGAATTGCTGCCAGTGGCCACTACATCTTTGTGGGTGAGGAGGCCTAGGGGAGGTGACGTGTGAGGGGTCTGGGTATGGAGGGAGGGATGCAGGAGCCACATTGGTGAGTTCAGTGGTAGGAAAGGCTCCAGGGGCTCAGTTAATTGAGGGAGTAAGCGGAAGCCTGGCCAGGGTGGAGGGTAAGAGACACGGCTGAAGACATCCCCTGAGGTACACTGTGGTCCTGCCCACAGGGACGTGGTCTGGGCGGGTCTTGGTGTTTGATGTCCCAGCCAAAGGTCCCAACATTGTGCTGAGCGAGGAGCTAGATGAGCACCGGGTGCCAATCACGGACATTGCAGCTGAGCCTGCTCAGGGCCAGGTAAGGGACCCTTCCTTGGGGAGGGAAGATCCCAGGGCTTTTTACAGATGAGGAAACAGGCACAGAAAGAGAGCTCAGGCTCACCCAGTAAACGTCCAGGCTGGGATATGAACCTAGCGCTTCTTCACTCTAAATGCAGCATCCTCTCTGCTAGGCCACACGTGCCCTCCCTAAAGAGAGCCCTGGATGAGGAGGCCTGGGTTCTGCTCCTGCTGAACAGCTCATAGCGGTGGCACGCTAGGCAGGCCACGTCTCAGGCTGGCTCTTGCTTCCCCATCTCTAGAGTGAAGGGGTCAGCCTCTAAGTCCAGTGGCACTCTTATTCTGCCGTCTCTTCTCTCACTTTTTCAAAACCTTCCTGTGGAAGGGTGATGACCCCATCTATGTCCCACCCTTCTCATCCAACCTCCCCACAAGAGTTCACATTGGCCAATAAGGCAATTTATACAACCTCTCCTAGGAATGGCTGTTTTTCACTTAGTGTCAGTGTTCTACAACTTAGCACTTAATAGGTCATCATAGGACACCTCTGTCTCCCAGTATAGACCAGGGGGGTTTACCCTGGAGATTTGGAAACAAAAGGCATATATGTATCTTGATAACCATATTTAAGTATAATTGGTTTCTTCAGCAATTCTGTTTTATTTTATGTGTTTAAAAACATTATTCTGAGAAGGAACCCGCACAGTTTCAGCAGACTGCCTGGCCAGTGGATCACAAGGCAAAGGTGAAGAGCCCCTGATATTGAGCTGTCAGAACCATGGCTAGACTTTCTGTCTCCCCCACAGTACCTGGCACAGAATGGAGCCCACCTCAGGTTGGGGATGGGGGAAAGCTCAGTAAATATTTTTAAACTGATTATTTACAGTTCAGGAAACCTGGGTTCTCATTGCAGAGGCCTCTTAAGTTCTTTTCTCTCTCTGTACTTCATTGTTACTTTCCAAAGGGGATAATGATACCCACCTTCCAGGGGTGTTATGAGCCCGGTTCTGAAGCTAAGTATTGCTGCTGTGAGTCTGGCTGGGAAAGCGATGTATCCAGAAGACTGGTTGTTGGTACTGCTGTGCATCCCTTTTCCAACCTCCAAAGCCCATTGGACCAGCGGTCAGTGGCTCACAGATGCTCCCCTGCCCCTCGGATGGGAGGTGGCCTTGGGGGTGACCTACTGTCTGTCTTCCCTCAGGACTGTGTAGCTGATGTGGTGACAGCTGATGACTCAGGCCTTCTGTGTGTCTGGAAGTCAGGTCCAGAATTTAAGCTGCTGACCCGAATCTCAGGATTTGGGTATGGGAGGCTCAAGAAGGGGAGGTGGATCAGGGTGGGTCAGGGGTTAGATGGGAGGTGAGCTCTGGGAAGGCCAGCCCAATGTCCTCCATCTCCCCAGGAGTCCCTGCCCCTCAGTCCGATTGTGGCAAGGCACTGTAGCTGCTGGTTATGGGGATGGGCAGATCCGTGTCTTCGAAGCCAGCTCAGGGGCCCTGCATGTCCAGATCAATGCCCATGCCCGTGGTGTCAGTGCCCTGGACTTGGCACCTGAGGCGGGCAAGGTGAGTCTACCCAGGCCCTGTAGCATCAATGGCCCACCTTGTGAGAACCTCTTTCTAGGTCTCAATAGGGAGCCTTGATGGAGGTATCTTCCTGGGGATCACCCCAGGGTTAATTCCCCTTGTGCACAAACCAGGGTTTCTCCTGTCAGCCCCTTAGCTCCATTTCCCCTCTCCTACAGCTGCTCTCTGGGGCTGAAGACTCCTTTGTGCATATCTGGAAGCTAAGCAGAAATCCAGACAGTGGCTGCATTGAGGTCTGTATCAAGCCCAGGCAGTGTCACAGCGGGGAATGATCCTAGCACTCCAGGCCCCTCAGGGAGCACACAAGCCCTCTTTTCCCCCAGGGGCAGAGCCCTAACCCTCCCTCCCCCTCCCCCAGGTGGAACACTGCCATGCAGAATGTGTGACCGACACCCAAGTGTGTGGGGCCCGATTCTGTGACCCCAGGGGCTCTTCCTTCGCTGTGACAGGCTATGACCTGCCAGAGATTCTAAGATACAGCTGTGTGTGAGGAGAGGAGGAAGAGGAGGAGGCAGGACTGCCTGATATGTCCCCCAGGTTCTGAGCCGGCTTGTACTGGGGGCTTTCCCCTTGCATTTCACATCTGTGAAACAGTGTACCCCACTGTTGTATATAAAGGTATGACAGAACCCCTAACCCCTCTGTGTCTGTTTCTTTAAAGGAGTTAACTACAGGACTTTACACAGAGGGACTAGAAGTGAAGTCAGGTTTATAGAAGCCTGGGAGCTGGCTGCTCCTCCCACAGTAAGACACTGGAGCTCAACTCCACGATGTTAAATAGACTTTAATTGACCGAGTTGGGGCGAGCGATGGGTGCAGGCGCCCTTTCTGCAGTTACAACTCCCTCCTCCCAGAACCTCAAGGGCTGCCTGCCTCACTTTTGCCCAAGGTGGGGATAGTGCAGTTGGGCTGGGAGTGTTCCAGTTTTCTCTCAGGAAGTGGCCGGGGTCCACCAGCCAGCTGTGGACAAGGTCCCCTTGTGGTGGCCCCACAGTTAGGGAGGGGTTTGCACTCCCACCAAAACCACAGCAGAGCCAGGCATCAAGGTGGCCATCCCAAGACCCTCATCAGTGGCACCACTGACCCTGCCCTGATATCACTCCCTTGAGTGACATCAGAAGGCATTTCCTCTTCCAGCATTACCCTGTTTCAGTAGCACCCCCTCCTACAATGCCTCACACAGGTGACTGGAGCCAGGGCCGGGCTTTTGCCCGGAAACCCTGGGCTGGTGGGGACCGTTGTCGGGGGGCAGGGCTTCCAGAGCCCGAGCTGGAACTAGAGCTGGAGCGGGGAGGAAGAGGAGGCCGGCCTCGGGGAGCAGCATCCAGGGAGAGGGTACGGGGCCGGCCCCAGGGAGTGGCTCGGGGGCCTGGGCAGGCCCGGGGTGGAGAGGGGCTTCGGGGTGCGTGGATTGGGAGCTTTGAGGTGGGCAGCTTCTCTGTAAATAATGCCAGCCAGTGTGGGGGGACATCCAGGGGAGGCCCCTCCCGCTTGGCCAGGATGTCCGTCACTGCTGCGATGTCATCTAGAGGTTCAATAGCTGTAGCACCAGGAGGGGATTGGGGGGGTACACGTCAGAGCTTCAGCCCAGACGTTCTCTGTGCCATCCCAACCCCCCAGGCCCCCTCCCAGCCACCAGGCCAGCTGTCACCTTTCGCTGTAATAGGAGGAGAGCAGAGCCCGAATCTCGGCTGATACAGCATTATCCTGGAGCAGTAGCCCCTCACCTGGGCCCCCTGGGACCAAGGCTGAGGAAGGGGAGGGAGGGGGAGAAGGTGGCGAGGCCCAGAGAAACCAAAAAAAGGGGGAAGTGGTCCCCGGAGCCAAGACCAGCATGAAGAAGGGGAGACAGAAAAGAAGATATTAGGAAGGGAAAGGCCTGAAGAGCCCTACAAAAAGAAACCATTTTAGGGGGAATCTAAGAGCAGAAGGAGAGGTCTGAAAACAGGCCTAGGGAGGAGAAGAAAGGCAGACCTTGGAGGGAGAGGGGGGTGGGTCTGAGGGGAGGGTCAGAGGTGACAGTGGGGGAGGGACTGGGTCTGAGAAAAGGGTAAGGGGTGACAGTGGGGGAGGGGACTGGGTTTAAAAAGGGTCAGAGGTGACAGAGGAAGAGGGGAATGGGTCTGAGAAGAGGGTCAGAAGTGACAGTGGTCTGAGAAGAGGGTCAGAAGTGACAGTGGGGGAGGGGTCTGAGGGGAGGCTCAGGGGTGACAGTGGGGGAGGAGAGTGGGTCTGAGAACAGGGTCAAAAGTGACTGAGGGAGGGGAGTGGATCTGAGGAGAGAGTCAGAGGTGACAGTCGGGGAGGGGAGGGGATCTAAGGGGAGGCTCAGGGGTGACAGTAGGGGAGGGGAGTGGGTCTGAGAAGAGGGTCAGAGGTGACAGTGGGGGAGGGGAGGGGGTCTGAGAAGAGGGTCAGAGGTGACAGTGGGACGAGGCAGTGGGTCTTCTGAGAACAAGTCAAAGGCAGGGGGAGGTAGGTGGGTCTGAGAACAGGACAGAGCTGGAGGTGAATGAGTGAGAAGAGAGGGGCCAGACAGGAAGGAGAAGCAAGCTGGATATCATTTCTGCTCAAAGATGATGTGCCCACTCCTGGAGACCCCTTTCCATCTACCTGCCTCCATCCTCGGGGCCTCCTGCAGCCACCTCCCTCCTGTTCCCATGCATGGAGTCTTCCTTACCCATCTCATGGTAGAGCGAGCCTTGCTTGGCCAGTGCAGGGGGTGGCTTTCGTGGAGGAGGGACTTCTATCTTCATGAGTTCATCACAGCATTGCTTCCATTGGCCTACAGGAGGGGAGAAAGAGGGTGCTGGCCATGATGGGTCCACTGGGTGCCTCGCCTTCACCCTGGCTTCTTTCTCTAATAAACCCTCCCTCTCAATCACTGGTCAGAGAAGGGTGTCAGGCTAACAGGACGATGCCAGGCTGTCCTCCAGTCATAGACTTGGACTGCAATTTCTCCTGCCACTTAGAGCCTTCTTGGAATTCTGTGGAACCTGCCCCATGGTCCCCAGGCCGTAAGAGCCCACAGAAGCAATGCAGACCATGAAGCTTACCTATGGAGCCTCCCAGGAGCCCCACAGGCCCCCTGCCCCACCCTCCCCAGGAGCACCCTACACCACTTACTCATGTCAAAGAAAAGCTGCCACAGGGCCTCCATCCATCGCTGTAGGGCCCCCCGGCTTTCCATCTGCAATGTATGGGTCACTTCATCCCCCCCATACTGGTTACTGATGCTGAGGGTGAGGGGTGCCCCCAGGGTCTGGTCCCGCTCCCCAGCCCGGACCCGAGTCTC
The DNA here is from genome assembly GCF_003287225.1 of Phascolarctos cinereus. Lineage (NCBI taxonomy): Eukaryota > Metazoa > Chordata > Mammalia > Diprotodontia > Phascolarctidae > Phascolarctos > Phascolarctos cinereus. The sequence continues at coordinate 203,018,018 of NW_027556402.1, read as the reverse complement.
CTGGGGAAAGGGAAGAGGTTCAGATCCAGCCCACGTACCAGATTCACCTTCCTCCTCCCTGTTCCTTCTTTTGCAGGCCCCATGGAGGGCCCTGCCAGGTGGAGACATAATCAGTTACTAGCACATCCTCCTCTGACCAGAGAGGTCAGTGACCCTACGGCCAGACAGGATGCAAGGCTGAGGGAAGACATCGGACAAAGAACCTCACATGACTGGTGGTCAAAATAATTTAGGACAGATCTACAGCTGGACCCTGGCAAATATCAAATCCAGCCCCCTGCCATCCCTTCATTTTACAGATAAGGAAACTGAAGCCCAGATTTCACAAAACGTCAGAAAGTGAGAGGCCAAAGGTAGAGCTGGATAGAGCCAAACATGAGGAAAAACGGATAGGGCAGAGTGGAAGAGAGATCCGCTGAACTGAATATCTCCTAAGGTCCTAAAACTTAGGGTCCCTGACCTTGTTTTTAAAAAAAATACTGAAAAAAGTATATTGATAACTATTTCAATAGAACTGGTTTATTTTGTTATCCTACATGCTTTATTTTTTGCATACGATACTCTGACAAGGGGTCAATGGGTTTCACAGATGGCTAAAAGGGACCATGAGGGGCAGCTAGGTAGTTCAGTGGATAGAGCACCAGCCCTGAAGTCAGGAGGACCTGAGTTTAAATCCAACCTCAGACTAAACACTTGACACTTAACTAGCTGTGTGACCCTGGGCAAGTCACTTAACCCCAATTGCCTAAAAAAACATAAAAGGGACCATGGCTTAAAACAGCTAAGGAACCCCTGTTCAGAAAGAAGGGAGGAAAACCTGAAAGAAGAGTAAGACTAGACCAAAAGACAGAGTAAGGTTAAGTGCTAAAAGACTGACAGAGAAGCAGACAAAGGAAAAGAAGGGGGAAAGAGGAAGGGAGGGAGACCTCTAAATAAAGGACAAATGACATGGGACCCGAAGTCATTTCAGAGATGAAGCTGAGGCCTCAGGACCTAGTAAGGACCCAGATCACACAGTAAACGTCTCAGGTGGGATCTGAAGCCAGAGGATCTTGGCATGAGCCAGTCATGAGCATGGCTCCATTTCCAGGAGCTGTTCTGCTGTTTTGGGTGGAGGCAGGTCAGGCTCCCTGTAGTCTGGGGTCAGTGCTGAGCAGTGTTTGTCCTTAAGGCCTATGTGAGTGGGAGCCCCGTTTCTGTACAAGGTCCACGTCAGAGGTTGGAAAGGGTGTCCTCCCATGTGCTGCTGAGGATCCTCCCCAGCCCCCCACTGCTGAGGGGTCCCCGAGCTGGCATCATTACCTTGTTGATTGCAATGGTGAACAATGGATCTTCCTGAGCGTTGGCTTCCCCAGGATGTCGATAACAGAAAAGGTTTGTTCCTTTCAGGATGCCATGTACCTGGCCCCAGCTCTATGGGCCAGGGTAAACAAACCAAGTTAGAAGTCACTTTCTACCACCACTGTCCTCCCCATCCTTCCCAGCCCACCTTTACCCTCACCTGGTACCTCTCAGTAGCACTCTGTCTCATTTATGCCTGAATTTAAGGTGATGATTGATTTCCCCACTTATCTACTTCTGATCCCACAGATCCTGTTCTGACAGCTTGATCCTCTTTTCTAGCCTTTCTTCCTTAAAACAATTCCTCTACACAACTGTCTCTTCTCTCTCCTTCCCCGCCTCCTTTGGTCCTTCCCTGTCCTCACCTGTACCCTGAGGGTACCACTCATGACAGGCTGGGTCATGCAGAGGGGCTGAGCTGCCAGACGACAACACACGCTGCCGTAGAGGGGTAGCCAGGCTGGGCTTTCCTCTAGAGAGAACAGAGTGATGTTGGGAAAGGGAAGGGGGGGCCCTTTAACTGGGCCCCTCTTTTCTCCATCCAGAATTAGACTTCACCCCCATCCACCCTCGCTCACTCACCATTACTAGTGAGGGTGAGGTCATGGGTGCGGAAGCCATCCTGTACTGAAGCCAGAGTCAGGACGGTCTGGGCCAGGAGGTGGTATCGGGGACCCCTGTGGGAGGGACAAAGAAACAGATAGGAGAAAGAACGGAGATCATAACACAGGAGGAATCAAATGACCACAGGGTGAAACAACTCTCCTCTTCCCTTCTCATTGAGGGTTTTCTGAGGCATTGCTTCTTTCACTAGAAATCCCACTCCAGGATCACCACCCTTCAAGGCCTCTTGAAACCACTCTGAGCCTGGCCCACCTTGCTGTGAATCACCTAGACACATCCTGGGCAATACACATATTTGTAAATGGTTATCCTTGCTCCCCATGTCAATGTTCTTTGGCGGTATGCCTCTACCCTTCTTCCACGGTAGCCCAAGGAGAAGCTCAGAGACCACTGGAGAGAGCCATAGGGCCCAGTGACAATGTCTTACCCCACAGCTGGAGTGGGGAGCAGGATGGGGCTGGCCGCACTGCTACCTCCAGAGCCTCCAGCACTCTCCAGTGAAGCCCGAACACGCCTTCCTGAGGATCGGCCCAGAGAATTACTGAGCTTGCTGGCCAGTCTCCGGGGGGCTCCAGCCAGTGCTCCCTCCTCTTCTACACAGGCCCCATACAGCTCCAACCGCAGCTCAAAGTCTGGTCCTGCCTCAGTACTGCAAAAGATGGGGCTGAGATGAGAAAGGGGTCTGGAGGGAGTACAGGGAGACCCCAGGAGAGTTGTGGGAGAGGGAGAAGAGTCCTACAGCATCGCCCATATCCTGCCTTTCCTCAGACACATACCCTGGGCCCCTCTCCCAAGGATCAGGGCTAGGTTGGAGAGTAGGGAAGGCTGAGTGGATTAAGAACTCACAAAAGAACACTGCTCTGAAAGGAGATGTCTGTTAAGGTCCTGTCTACCAGGACCATCTCTGTGTCCTGAATGTTCCCTCCCAGTTGCAGCAGCAGGAATACGGCCCATCGATGTAGGTCTGAAGGTAGAGAAGCCAAATGTCAAATAGGAACTGATAGACATTGCTAGGAGCCCCCCCCCCCAACAGAGCAGATAAGAGTCCTTGGGGTCTTTACCCAGCTCACTCCCCAGGGAAAAGATTGCAGTCCGTGAGACTTACCTCCCTTGTTCTTGAAATATTCTGTGTCCTTCCACATGAGGGGGATTCGGATATCTAGAGGAGAAGGGAACCAGGGTGGGTTGAGACAGCACAAGAGGAAGGGAGGTACCCCAAGAGAAAATATATTCACTTGGACAATATTCTTTAGCCCCAGGGACAGAGCCTGTGTGCAGGGAGAGTCATGGAAGGGGATGCCAGGATGGGGTGAGGTAAAGGGTCAGTGAAGATGAACCGGAGGTTCCTTACCAGAGATACAAATTGTGCCTCGACATGGGGAGCGTTCATCAGGGGGCCCAGTGTCTGAAGGCCTTGGGTGCAGGGGAGGAAATAAGCATGTTATGGTAGTTAAACACCTCTCCTTTTCCCCCTCCAACCTCTTGCAGAAACACAGGGATTATGGACCATCCTGATACCCAGAATTCCCTCCTGTGCCTGGATGACAGCTTACTGACATGGCAGATATTGGGGGCGACCAAAGGATAAAGTACAAGGAGCTGTATGGCCCTAAGAATTCCATTATCAGTTATCAGTGCCAGCGATCACTTAATATGCTTCCACCCCTGTATATGCAAATGGTTACAGAGTCCTGTATAAACTTATACACACTCTTTGGCACAGATGCCTTGTAAGAATAACAATATTGCTTTATTGGGTCCCTTCCTCCATGGTAGGAAAGTGTGCCAAATTTAGGAATAAGAGAGAATTCAGTTTGAATCCTGCTCTCTGGCACTGGCTCTATGACCAGAGGCAAGTCACCTAGCTTCTCAGAGACTCAGTTTCCCCATCTGTACAATGGGGATAATAATACACATCATACCTACCTCACAGGTATCATGAGTCTCAAGTGGGAAGTTTCCAAACAAAATCGTTCTATAAATACCAAGGTTTTTTTTTCCTAATTAATCAACTAACATTACTCATCTCCTTCCCCACCCCCCACATCCCATTAACCCTTCCTTTTTATATATAGATGACATGTATTTGGATGTGGGGGTGAGGGAGGGTTGGGAGGCAAGAGTGTAAAGAAACACATCAGGCAATTAATAAGGAACTCCTGGTGGGCTGATTAATGGGAAAAGCATTGAAGCTTATTTTTGATGACCTGCCACTGTATTCCAAGGGACTATGGTGCTCTGGATTGGCAGTTAGAACTTCCAATGGACTTGGCTAGGAATCTTGGCCCTAACATTTACTACCTTTGGGACCTGGGGGAAGCTGCTTCACCTTTCTCAGTTTCTTCATTTTTAAAATTAGAGAGTTGAACTAGGTCCCTTTCAGGTCAAAATCCTACATTGATCCTCATGCCAACTTCTCCTTTACCCTCCATACCATGTAACTAGTGCCTTTTCTCGATGCCATTTGGCAAATCAGCTTTCCACTACAGTGATCTAAACTCTAAGGCTTTCCCCCATCAACACTTATCTCCAATACTTTGGAGTCCTACCGTGCTCATCAAATTTTACCAATTAGGATTACAGATTTAAAGTTGGAAAGGACCTTTGGGGTCATGTACAGTAGTCCATCCACACCCCCCCACCACCACACACATTTTACAGATGGGGAAACTGAGCTAGTCACCACAGCTAGTAGATGTCTCAGGTGGGATTTGAACTCATTTCCCCGCAAGCCCAGTCCTTGATTCACGGTGCCATGATGCCTCTCATGCAGAAAGTGCACTGCATGGACCCAGTCTCTTTCAAACCCTGTTGTCTGTAGTCTTCAGTTTGCAGCAGCTTTGTGTCTCTCCAACACTGGACCCCAAATCTTTGACAGCACAGATAGCCTCCCCACTAAATCCCCTACAACTCTGGTTATTCCAATAGGTCCCAAAGCTTGAACTATTTCTGAAAGCCTGCCACCTTCCCTTCTTGCAGTTACCCCCTTTAACATTCTTGTCAAGAGCTGGTGGGGATCCTATCAGCTTCCTTGCTTAGAACATATCCAACTCCATGGAACTGTGTTCTGTGTTCAAGGCCACTCTGGAAGAGCTTGTGGGGAATCCTGTCTTATAATGTCACAGCCAATGAGCAAACCAGTTCGTGATGCCTGATGTGATTCTGGGCACAGGGCTGTTCAGGCATTGGAGTACAGTAATTCCAGAGGGGTCCCTCCATCCATTCCAGAGCTCCTAGACACCACATGCACCAAACTCTTTTTGTCAGCCTAATACTCCCCATGCTAGCCTGTCCCGTTCAGTCCTCTTTATCAATTGGGCATCACCGCACACCCAGCCAACACTCAATATGTATCAGTTAAATGCATCTTTGGCTCTAGACAGTATTTGCTTAGTGCAGGAGCCACCCCTGTCCCCAACTTGTCTTCTCCTCTTCCTCCCCCTGCTCACCGCCTTGCTGTCCTCCCCAGCACCTGTGCTTCCTTTCGATGCTGCAGTTCCCCCATGTAGCTGAGGATGCGGCTGCTGCAGACCAGCAAGCTCTTGGTGGCCTCTAGGGCTTGTTCCCGTTGGGAGCAGGCAGCCAGCAGCTTGCAGGCTCCTTCTCTCATCCGGATCTCATGGTCTAGCTTCCGCTGCAGCTCTGTATCCTGGGGGAAGAGACATAAGTAGTAGAACCGGAGAGGCAGGATACCCCTACCCTCTCCCCTAATATTAGAGTCAAGGAAGGCCCTGGGAGAAATTGAGTTAAATAAATAATGAATTGTCATTGTGGCCTCCTAAATTTGTCTCCCTGCCTCCTCTTTCTCCTTACTCCAATCTATCCTAAACACATTGCCTAAGTTAGGGTCTTAATCCATTGCTTTGATCTTTCTAAAGCATGGAGAAGCCTCCCCTTGCTTAAAAAAATCTCCAATAGCTCCCCCATTGCTTATAGCATTCAAAGCCTTCCACAATCTATTAATACCATACTCCAACCTACCTTCCCAATTCTGCCTATTAATTTCTGTTAAACCTTCATGGTACAGCCTGATTCCAAGGCCACATGCTCTGCTGAGACATCCTCAAGGGCAGAAATGATCTCTGAGTACTTCTCTTATGCACACGTCACACACTGCTCCCTCATCTCCCCCTCTTAGAGAGTAAGACTTTGGAGAAAAGGGAATAGACTGTGTCTTAGTTATCTTTGAATCTTCAGACCTTAATATTATATTGCATAGACTAGGTACCCAACCACACACAAATAGTATTGAATGAATGACTCAGGGTTAGTTGGGTACTAGGGGAATCACCAAATCACCAAAGAAATGACATGTCCCTTTCATCTGCTTATGGCAGCTAAGTGGCACAGTAGATAAGAGAGGTGAGCCAGGAGTCAGGAAGACCCGAGTTCAAATTTGGCCTCAGACACTTACTGTAGCTCTGTGACCTCAGGCAAGTCACTTAACCCTGTGTGCCTCAGTTTCCTCATCTGTAAAATGAGCTGGAGAATGAAATGGCAAACCACTCCAGTATCTTTGCCAAGAAAACCTCAAATGGGGTCATAAAGAGTTAGGCACAGACTGAAATGACTGAACTTTCATCTGCTTATACTCTAGCTGGGAAGCTGAACCCACTGAAAAGATCATGGGAATTGCCACAAAGCAATACATGTTATCCTGTAACACAGAATGAAGGTTTAAGAGTTGTGAGATGCCAGACCTGGAGGGCAACTCTGTGGAAGGAAGGAATCTCCTACTTTAAATCTTTTTTTTTTTAATTTTTTTGTGAGGCAGTTGGGGTTAAGTTACTTGCCCAAGGTCACACAGCTAGTAAGTGTCAAGAGTCTGAGACTGGATTTGAACTCATGTCTTCCTGACTCCAAGGCCAGAGCTCTATCCACTTTGCCACCTAGCTGCTCTCCTACTTTAAATCTTACAAGGGTGGGAAGGGGTCTGAAATTTTGAGAGGATCCCTAAAATATGTTGGGGGGGAAGGAAGGGGAAAAAGTTGGGAAGGGGCACTACAGACTCCTCTGGCCCATTTGACCTACAGGTCAGTCTGAACCTAGAACTTTAGGGCAAGAAGACCTATCTACCCTGAGCCCAGTTCTGTATTCCGAAGAAGGTGGGGGAGAATCTTAGTTAAATTCATCTCAGGAAGTGAAAGTAGGAAAAGCATAGATCTTTTGATTAAGTTAGATAACGGGAAAACAATTCTGAGGTACTACCTCATATCTATTAAATTGGCTAACAGGACAGAAAAGAAAAACGACAAATGGTGGAGGGGATGCGGGAAAAATGGGCATTAATGCACTGTTGGTGGAATTGTGAACTGATTCAACCATTCTGTAGAGCAATTTAGAACTATGCCCAAAGGGCTATAAAGCCATGCATACCCTTTGACCTAGCATTACCACTACTAGGTCTGCACCCCAAAAGAGATTTCAAAAAGGAAAAGGACCTATATATACTAAAAAAAAATTGAGAGTGAGGCAGTATAGATGAAAGGAAGAGTGAAAGGAATATAGGAAGATCAGGGAGAGAAGGCAGGAGGCTTGGTTAGAGTAGCAAGGAATAATAGAATGTTAGAGTAGAAGGGGGCTTAAAGAACCCCCTACCCACTTTACACATGAGGACATTGAGGTCCAGGTGGTAAGCAGGATCCAACCAGCAAAGCAACTACTATGTACAACTCACTGTACTTGGGTGCTATGGGAGCTATAAAACCATGGAAAGTGTGCTTTCTGTTCTGAAACTCACTGGGGAGATCCAGACATACACACACACCTACAACAGAAGGCAGTGTGTCATAGGTCTGTTAGACAAATATTAAATGCTATGTAAGAATTTGGAGATAATCAAAAGCCTGCTGTTAACTGGGTCAATCTGATAAGTTTTTATAGACGAGGGAAAATTTCAGCTGGGCCTTGAAGAATGGCTAGAATTTTGATGGGAGGAGGGCAGAGAGAGACCAGTTTCCTGGTGAAGTGAACAAGCAAAGGGTCTGCTTGGCCTGGACCAAGACTTTTCTACAGGGGAGTAGTGGCAGAATGCAGCATGTGAGGACCTTGTGTGCCTTTATCCCACAGCCAGAGGGGAACCATTACCGGTTTTCTTTTGTTTTTTTGAGCTAAAGTTAGTGAACTAAGCCCAGGTCCCCAGGATCTTGGTCTGAGAAAGTCCAAATAACATCCCCAAAGGTCATCCCTCAGCCTTCACTTCTCATGCTGCCCTCATTCTCCATCTCTATCTCATGCTACTCTCCACACCCAAAACTTTAGGCGGGCAGCTAATGGAAGAGGAGGGTTCTCCCCCTGTGGAGTTCCTTGACCTCTACCTCTATCTCTTCCCTCAAGCTAATCCCCTCCGCTAGACATTTCAAACTCAGATTTATGGGGCCCCTCCCCATCTTCCCAACTTCAGCTTCTTTTACTTTGGCTAAGCCAGTATTTTTTCCTGAGTCCCTGAGTCCCCTACCTACTGATCTTCAGCCCCCTTCACCCCTGATGTCTCTATCTGGAATTCTCCCTTTTCATTCCTCTCCAAATAAAGTACCTTTCTAATCGTCTTCTCTGAGAAAACCTCGGGGAGCCAGTTCCCCCCAAGTCCATCGGGATTTACCCATGTGTCATTGCTAGCTGCCTGCTTGCCCTGGGGTTGGCCATGCTGTGAGCTCTGCAGTGGTGGGCTATGCAGGGGTGTGTGGTTGAGTGGAAAGGGAATAGGATTTCCTTCGTACCTAAAACACGGGTCTGTTCCCAGGGCCTCTCTCCTACTCGGGTGTCCTCAGGCACAGACCACAAGACTCTAGGTGGAAGTGACGGGGCTGCGAGGCTGAAGAGCCTCCCTCCCGGAATGTCTCTCCCTTGGGCATCACTTACTCGTCCTTCCTCGGCTCCATCCATTCCGCCGCCGGCTCTGGCCCCCGGACTCTGACTGGCCGGGCCAGGACAAGTGAGGAGCTAGCTAACCCGGGCTGCAGGCCGGAGGGCCAGCGCCGGGCCGGCTCAGCAAGGCTCTGCCGGAATGCTCCCGAGTCCTCCTCACGCCTCCAGAGCTCAGGAGCTCCGGTGACATCAGCTCCAAACCGACGCGAGAGCAGCTGCGGCGGGGTGAGGCCAGGGTAGCAGGGACATATGTCCAGCCTTTTACCTCTCTCAGGCCACAGAGCCATCATCCCGGGGTCTAGGCAGTCCCCTCCTCAAATGCAGCAGCCCCCACCCACAGCATTCGGCCCGACAAGTCCAAGCCCCGCCCCACCCCATGATGGCCACGCCCTGGAGCTCCACCCCCACCCCCCCATCTCCACCCTGGCTAGGGGAACTGGGTACTCAGTCCCAGACCAGCCACAGTAACCCACCGGGAAAAATGGAGGGAAGGAGGGCTGTAGCAGTAGGCCACTAAGGAGATAGCCCCTCACCTAGAGCTTGCTGCCAATCCACTCTCACCCTCTCCTCTCTAAAGGAGTCAGGGATCTATGGGCAAAGTTCTACCTGCTGAGCACAAGGACTGGTGTGGAGGGGGCAGAATACAGAGGAAGGATTAAACAAGATCCTGCCCAGTGCGTGGAGACCCCTTCATTTCACCTTGGAAGCTATTCATTACCTATAAGAACTTCGAAGTGGGGAAAGAAGGTAGTAGAGAGAACCTTTTGCCCAGGGCAAACAAGAAGGGGAAAAACATCTTACAACCTACACATTTTGCTTTCCAGCTTTGGACCCTGAAGTCGGACTTTGCAAGGTCTGTAGACCATAGTCTCAGCCCAACATCGGAAATGACTGCTCTCCTTTACGGCCAGCACAGCATGCCATTACCTTTGCTCCCCTATGCCTCCTCACTCTCTGCCCCAGGTATATAGGAGAACCCAAGAATCTTATTTTTTTTTTAAATCTATATCTAGCTCCCCGTTTGGACAATGGATTACCTCTTCTAGGACAGGTTCTCAAATGCAGTTTCCCCAGATTTTTCTGAGACTCCCTGCTGTTAGTCTCCAGTGGTCTCCCAGTAGCACCCCAAGCTTCAGATCTGACTGCTCCTTTCAGTGTTTCCAGTACTGTTACTTTTGGTAGACTTCTGTTTCTCGACTCAGATCCTCCTCAGGATGATTCCCCCACCCCCATCCCTTCCATCGTTTGCCCTGGCTGCTCCACATATAATAACAATACAACTACTAGGTCACATTTCTATGACCTCAAAGGTTTATAAAACTTTTCACACAGCAACTCTATGAGACAGACAGGTAATGCAGGTAACACTATCCCCACTTTCTAGGGGAGGAGACTGAAGCGCAAAGATCTTATTTGCTCAAGATCATAAGTGGCTCAAACCCAGGTTGGTGACATGTGTATATATAAATGTTTTTCCTATGCCTCCTTCAAACAAACATTAAAGTCACCTCCAGAATTTGTCTTCTTTTCCTGATTAATTCCACCCACTCCAGTCTTCTTGTCCAAGAAGCACCTTTCACAAGTCCCTCTCCACACCCTGCCCTACCTTGGTGGAGACCAAAATGCAGGAGAAAGGAGCTCTAAGCCATTCAATTCAATTTAACAGTAATTTTCTTAGGCCATGATGGTAAGCATAACTCACAAGGGATAAGATTGCAAGGAAGAGACGGTCAGCAGAGATGATGTATATGATTTCAACGGGTAAGGAAGGCCTCCTGGATATACAGTGGGTGAATGGGAATGGGCATGTACAAGGTTGTACTCCCCAGGCCTGTTTCTTCCCTTTGTACCCCAGCCCCAGGTTGTGTTCATAACCACTGGCTGTCATGCTTCTGACCACCTCCTAATCTGTCCTATCTCAGCTAGCTTCCTTACTGTCAACTTTAGAGTTGCTCTTTCTGGAAGGAATTTCAGAGGCCACCTGGCCCCAACCTCCCCTCCCCTCCCTGCCCCCATTTTACAGATGAGGTAACTGAGGCCCAGGAAGTGACTTGCCCATTTTCCACTCCACGGTGCTGTTTCTCCTCTTAATCCTCACCGCTCTCCTAGTTTCCAGAAAAGCCACATGCCAATATCCAACTTCCAGAATGTGTGGGGGTGGGGAGTGGGAGAAAGGGCAGTGAGCAACACAATGTGATGGGAACATAGCTTGGGCTGCTCTCTAGATGGCTGTTTGGGGTTGGGGCAGACACAATGAAACCCACTCTCATGCAGCCTACGGATATATAATCCTGCAAGGACTCTCCTTTCCCCTTCCCCAATCTCCAGCAGACTAGAGTTCTGTGAGGCTCAGGCACATGCAGATCGACATGCACCCCTGGCGGGTGGGGGTGGGGGTATTACCTCCAGGCTGAGCGCCATCTGCCGGATATACAGCATGTTCAGGTCTTCCAGGATGTGCAATCTGTCCTGCATCTCTGTGGCCCTCAGCTCTGCCCTGAAGCAGTCCTGATTCCTCCCTTCAACCCCCTAACTCCCTGGAGTCAGGCCTTTTAGGCTGCCACGACAAACTTTCTCCACTGCTGCTGACACCGCCCCAGGCGGGAGCAAGGGATAGAGGGAGGGGAAGGGAAAGGAAGGTGGGAGGGGAGAAGGGAGGGTCTGGAGAATTGACTGAGGGGAGGGGGGCTAGTGGCAGAGGGGGCCCCTAGGCAGACTTGAGCATCCAGTTTGGGTCTGATGGCAGCTGCTTCCCCAGCTGTGGAAGAGAAAGGGCCTTTCATTCCCTCCCTAGCCCCCGCCCACATCACTGGCCCAGTGGACAGAGGGCCAATGTGTACAAGGATGGGGGTGAGGGGTAATGTGATGGCATGGGGGGGGGAGAGGCAGAATGGGGATATTTTTCAGAGGGTGGGGGGGTGGTCAAGCAGCATTTGGCTGCAGGTTTCACATGGTTGTTAAGGGTTCTCAAGGAGCAGATAAGGAAGGTTGGAGGCTTCCAACTAGAAACCTGGCTCTGGTTCAGCTTTTTAGTGGGGAGGATGGATGTGTGGAGAAAGTGAGGCAGCTACTGAGCCCGGGAAGTGGAAACGGGTGAGTCGCAGAGAATAGCCCATCCACTCCAAACTGCCCCTCCCATGCTCTGCTGTGCCCCGCCTCAGTCCAGCCCAGTCCAACTCAGTCCAGCCTCCCCAGTTACCTCACTCTGTTCCAGCAAGGAGAGGGGGCTAGGTGGGTAGGGCCTGCATGTAGCTCTTTCCCCCCTGTACACATACTCCCTTCTCTGGGCCCCTTCCCTTCCAGACAGGAAACCAGCCCGTCCCCCGCCAGCTGCAGCTCTTGCCCCCCTCCCACTGGAGCACACAGTGACCCAGAAGGTCACTGTAATCCAGGCCCCGCCCTATTATCCCGGGGCCAAGCCCAGCCCCTGTCTCTCGGGTCCAGAGTGTCCTCTAGCCTAGGACTGTGTTCCCAAACTCTGCAGCCTAGCTCAGGCTGGCAGCTGTCTTCATTTTCAGCTCCACCCTCAGATCCATGCTCCACCTCTTGGATTGAAGTTTAGGGTGGCCTCAACTGGTAGGAGAGGACAGCCTTTTCCTTCCACGACTTAAAAGTTTTACCCTAATAAACACCTCAGTAATTCCTAGGCCTTAGGATTCTGACTTTTGGGTCTACCCCGTCAGGGTTGGTGATCCTTTGTATACAGAATCTTCGGGTGGCATTTCAGAGTAGTCAGCCCAGCCCTTCCCAGCCCTTCCCTTCCCAGAGGCAGCAGTGCTGAGAGAGAAGAGTAGGTGAGGAGAGAGCAATGAATAGGGCCTTTGTTCCCAGGGGGAACAACCGGAATCTCTGCTGGGAGTAGTGGGGGGGGGAGTGAAGGAATGGGCAGGTGGAGCCATTATATGTAATCCTTTTCAGGTCCGGAGGGAGAAGGAAGCCAGATACTAGATAGGAAAAATATTACATCTTATTTTCACTAACCTCTGGTTTCCTTTGTAATTCTATGTATTTTATTTTATGCACTTTAACACGTTCCCAAAAGGCCATCTTTAAGTTTCACCAGAATTCCAAGGGGGTCCATAAAACAAACCAAAAAAAAAACGGTTAAGAACCCCTGATTTAGTACAAGGATGCTGTTGATGCTTGGTTAGGAAAACTGAGACCCAAAAAGAGGAAATCACTTGACCAACATCACACAGGCAGCCAAATCTGGCTAAACACAGCTCCTCTAACTAAACTAAACTTTCACCACGCTATGAAACCTTGGAGTGAAAGGCACTGACCCTAGGTGGTTGGAGACCTCTTCCAGGGATTTTTCCCTCTTAGTCCCCCAACAATCAACAACCATACACAAACACACACACACACACACACACACACACACACACACACACACACACACACACACACACACACACACACCCTACTATAAAGACAATCCCCATTCCCCTTCTCTCTCTCTCTGTATGCATGTATGTAACTCTTCCAGATAAGTATCCCAGACTATGGCTTGGACATTTAGGATCATCCCTGGTCCAACTCCAGCCTTAATTCCTAAGAATGAACCCATGGAAAGAGCCTAATCATTTAGCAAAGATGGATAGTTGGTGAGGGGAAGTGGAAAGGAACTGGTGTCCCCTATTCTCTACCACACAGCTACTCCAGCTCCTGGAGCTAGGAACTATTTACATCTCCATTTCAAGCATCTACCACTTGTCAATTCTACCTAAATCAGTCTCCAGACTGGACGTAGAGAGGGCTTTCTGAAGTCCAAGAGAATTCTAAGAACCAGGCCTAAGAGGGTGGTTTTGGTGTGGAGAGGAGGGTTCCAGGTATCCTGAACATGATGGAAGGGTTGCAGGTGCGTGAACATGGAGTGGGCCAAGAGGGACCAACTTCGGGAAGTTTTGAAGTCTTAACTGGGGCCACTGAAATGGGGCTCAACCTGGATATTTTCCCTGACTGGGCCAGCCCAATCGAACACAGCAGAGGCTGGGAAAAGTCGGCCAGGGCCGCAGTTAGTACCTTTCTAAGCCAACACCCTTGGTACCCTGATTGTGGCACTTGCAAGGTCCACCCCTTGCCCCACCCCTTACTGGCGAAGGGAAGGGGGGCGAACCGTAGGAGGTAGCGACAGACGCTGGGAGGGGTGAGGAGGGTCTCCTACCTCTGGGGTGTCGCAGAATAGGCTGAGGCGAAAGCGGCCGCGTTTGAACTCCATCTCCAGGGCAGAACCCCGGGCTACAGTGACCCGACTGCGGTGATTCCGGGAAAACATTCTTCAGTCTAACACTGGAATGGACCAGACCCTTTCCCTAGTTCTTTTGTCCCGGGCCGCCTGGTCTTTAGGCTTTTTTTGTCTGCTTGATCGATTGTTTTTTCGATTTGTTTTCTGTTACCAGCAAACCTCGGGTTTCCCTAATCTCAGTTCCGGACTTCCTCTCATCTCCTCTGGGCTCCTGTCCTGTCCTGCCTGGCTTTGTCCCGTCCCTTCACGCCCAGCCACGCCTGGCCCAGCCCCCTCACCCACTCTCAAAGCCCGGGAATCTCCCAGTTACTCTATTGCCAAACTTCACCCGCCCCCTGGCCTCGGGAGGGACACCTAGGACACGAATGAGAAGGAACGCTCAGTACAGAATTACCTCGAGAAGAGCTCCGCCCCAGAGCGGACACCTGAGCTAACCCCGCATTAACAGTGAAGTTGGTTAGGACAGCATCCCATCTGAACTAAGGCTTGGAGACGGTTTTTGGGGACCGAGAGGGAGGTCGGCTTACCTGAAGCAAGGGCGGAGCCAAAGAAGCATGTTTGGGCTGCTGGCTCCACCCCCTCTGCTAATTGGCAGGAGATGGCTTCTTCCCAGTTCCCAAGCGGTCCAGTTCTCTGCTTAGGGACACCCTAGAGAAGGCTCTAGGACTGCAAAGCAGAAAGTGAAAATCTGGGAAGAAACTGGTGTGGTTGAAAACTCTGCATTGTAGGTGCTGCTGTGGATGTACGTACAGGTGAACGCTGGAATGAGGGGAGCGTTGCTCTGATTGTGGATACATGTGTGCATGTGTGTGGGGCAGGATGGTTATTTACACATGTGTCGCATGTGAAGTAAACAAGAATTTATTAAGCGCCTACTACGTGCTAAGCACCAGAGATACAAAGAAAAGCAAAAACAGTCCCCTGCTCTGAAAGAGCATAGGAATGGGTATAGGGAAGAATACTAGAATCAAATCAGAACTGAAAAGGACATTGGAGCTCTATCTTCTCACTCTACCGAGGAGAAAACTAAGGCCGAGAAACAGGAAGTGAAAAATCAGATAATTAGATGCACAAGCTTTTTTTATTAAGCACCTGTTTATGTTCCAGACACAGCGTTAGGTGTTGGGGAAACAAATGCAGAAATGAAAGTCTCAACTTCCGGGAGCTCAAAACGTGAAATTTTGGAAAGAGTACTGAGTCGAGAGTCTGTACGGGGAGAATTCTTGTTTGTCTTTGGGTCTAGGTCTCTCACAAAAAACAAAGAAAAAAAACACACCTATGCATGGGGTAGGCACTTAATAAATAGTGTCCACAAATCTTAGTGCCATTTTAAACTGTAATAGCTTAGTTTAGTGGCTTTAATAGTTGCAAAATTCTAGCGTGGATTTAAAGCGGCACTAAGATAACACCCTGTATTTATTGATTTGGAGTACATCTACCCTTACGTTCCCTAGCTGTGTGATCCAGTGTACGATTCAAGACGTTTTCCCTCAGTCTTCTCGTCTGTAAAATGGGAATAACGATACTTGCACTTCCTACTTTACAGGCTTGGCTTAAAAAAAAACCCCCAAAACTTTAAGAATTATACTTTTTTTTTCAACCCGCAAAAATCTGCCTTCGGAATAAGAGTTCCTCTCCACCGCATTGAGCACAAAACCTCTCACCCGAGGTTGCGGTAAAGAAATAGGTGTTTCAGGTCTACGGGACCGTGGAGTGGGAGGGGGATACGTGCGTGTGCGAATGCCGAAGGTGGATCCCTGGGGCCCCGAGCCGCTCCCCAGCCCCGCCCCTCGGCCGCAGAGAGGAACCCAAGTTGGACCCCCAAGGACGGGCTCTGTTTCCGCAGGGGAGGCATTTGGGCGCAGGGGCAGCCCCGCACGAAGATGGCTGACAGCCCTGGGCACGAGCGGAAGGGGAGTAATTTCACTTCCGGGAGCAAGCTTCCGCGGGGCGGAAGGGGGTCGTTCGCGTGTGTCTCTGTCTTTTCCAGTCCGTATTAGCTGCGGCTGCCCATGAGCAAGCTGTGGAGACGCGGAGGCGCCTCCGGGGCCGCCGAGGGGTCTGAACCCGGTAGGTGGTACTTGGGAGGGTTCAGGCCCAGGTGGAAAAGGGCCTGCCTCCCAGAGATTCTGGGTCCGCAGCTGAGGCCGTGCGGGGGGCAACGGGGGTGGGAGCCCGAAGCGCTTTTTCCTAAGAGCCCGTACGGGTCGGGCCTGGCTGGGTTGGTCGGACTGGGCCGACCTGCGCGCGATCTCCATAGCAACGGGAACTCCTTCCCCCCTTGGCGCCTCCTTGGTTGCCATGGAGACGGCCCGGCCTAGCCACAGCCCCCCTTCCATCCCCTCCCCGAACCCCAGCTCCCGGGAAGGGCCCCCGATGCCTGCCCAAATTGTGTGCCCCGGGTGCTTCCCCTGCCCGCACCCCCATCTAAAGGCGCTGACCCCCAGGGGAAGAGCTGGAACTGAGTGGCCACGGCCACGGTGGCCACAAGAAGAAGCATAAGAAGCACAAGAAGAAACACAAGAAGAAGCAGCATCAGGAGGAAGGGCCCGGCCCCCCCCTCCCCAGCACTGCTTCTGGTCCTGCCCAAGCTCCAGCCCAGCTTAAGCTCAGGATCAAGCTGGGAGGCCAGGTCCTGGGCACCAAAAGGTAAGTGCGAATTTGTGTGTCTCCAGGGGAGGGTAGTAGTGTCATGGGCTCTGATTTGGGGTGCTGGGGAGGGGCTGTCTGGGGATTTCCCTCCCAAGAAAGGACTCAGGATCCTGGGACGTTATGGGCAGTGCTGAGTTCCCAGATTGGTACTGTGTTGGAGTTGTGTGTCCTTTTGGGGGGAGGGAATGAGCTCTTAGTAGGGCTATACTGCATACTGGTGTGGGAGATTAAGGAGTTAGGGAAAGTTAAAGAGGTCCCTCCTTATTCAGACTGGGAGGAGGGTCTGGTTGACTTTTGAGGTGAGGCCAGCTCTTGTTTTTTGTTCAGTTGTTTCAGTGCTGACTCTTTGTGACCCCATTTGGGGTTTTCTTGGCAAAGATACTGGAGTGGTTTGCCATTTCCTTCCCCAGCTCATTTGACAGATGAGGAAACTGAGGAAAACTGGGTAAAGTGACTTGCCTAGGGTCATGCAGCTAGTAAGGGTCTGAGGCTGGATTTGAACTTATGAAGATGGGTTTTCCTGATTCCAAGCCCGATACTTTATCCATGGCACCAAAATGAGCCCAAGGTGGATGACACTGGGAGGAAGCAGGAGGCTGGGCTGGATGATACAGTATTCATTAGAATATGAGCTCCTGCTTGAAAGCAGAGACTGTTTTTGCTTTTCTTTGGATCTCTAGCACTTAGCACGTGCCTGGTGCAAAGAAGGTGCTTAATAAATACCCATTGGGGGCAGCTAGGTGGCACAGTGGATAGAGTACCGGCTCTGAAGTCAGGAGGACCTGACTTCCCTCAGACCAAACACTTGACACTTACTAGCTGTGTAACCCTGGGCAAGTCACCTAACCCCAATTGCCTTAAAAATTTTTTTTTTAAAAAGGAATAAATGCCCATTGATTTGACTTGTTGACTTAATTTGGTATCCTGAATGTGGAGAGTAGGAAAGGAGCTCATAGGAGGAGCCAAGAAGGAAAGGCAGGTTTAGCTTAGACAAAAGGAGAGGGGAAAGGTAAAGAACATGTTGACCAGGTGTCTCACTGGAATTCTGGGGTGGGTCCTTCTTCTCCAGCGTTCCCACCTTCACTGTGATCCCTGAGGAGCCCCGGTCCCCTTCTCCCCTCATGGTTGTGGACAATGAAGAAGAGCCAATGGAAGGAGTCCCCATTGAGCAGTACCGAGCCTGGCTGGGTGAGAGAGAGATTCGGGGGCTGGGGGAATTAGCTCCTGCCCGGAGGCCTTGCTGGATTGGGCTAACCTGTGTGACCCCGAACCTTTGTCCCCAGATGAAGACAGTAACCTGTCCCCTTCCCCTCTTGGGGAGCTGGCTGGAGGCTTGGGAGGCCGAGAAGATGAAGAAGAGCAGCGCTGGTTGGACGCCCTGGAGAAGGGCGAGCTGGACGACAACGGGGACCTGAAAAAAGAGATCAACGAGCGACTGCTCACAGCCCGACAGGTGGGTGGGTGGTGGCTTTCCCGGGACGGCAGCGGGGGCGGGGAAGGGGCCAGGGCAGCCCGGCCAGCTTGCCTCTGACCGTCGGCCCCTCCTCGGTGTCCCGCAGAGAGCCCTGCTGCAGAAGGCCCGCAGCCAGCCCTCGCCCATGCTCGCCCTACCAGCGGCCACAGGCACGCCGGCGCTCACGGAGGAGATGCTGATGAAGCGGGAAGAGCGGGCCCGGAAGAGGCGCCTGCAGGCCGCCCGCCGGGCCGAGGAGCACAAGAACCAGACGATCGAGAGGCTCACCAAGACGGCAGCCCCCAGCAGCCGCGGCGGCCGGGGGGGCGTGCGTGGGGAGCGCCGCGGGGGCCGGCCGCCGGCCGCCACGCCCATGGTCCGCTACAGCAGTGGGGTCCGCGGCGCCACCCTGTCCTTCCCCGTGGGCGTCCCCACGCCGGCCCCTGCCTCGCCGCCCCCTCCGCCTCCGGGCCCTCGACCCCGCTGCTCCGTTCCGGGCTGTCCCCACCCGCGGCGCTACGCCTGCTCGCGCACGGGCCAGCCGCTCTGCAGCCTGCAGTGCTACCGCATCAACCTGCAGCTGCTGCTCGGCCTGCCCGAGGGCGCGGGGGCTGCCCCGCCGGGCCCCCTAGTGGCTACCTGAGGACTCCCGCCCTTCCCCCTCCCTCACCCCTGCTCCTCGGTGTCTCCGTCTTCCCCCGACATCCGCTTCGGGCTCTCCTTTTCCCCACCTCCTGCGCATGTTGCTGAGCGAAGCTCAGCCAATCCTTCGAGACTGCTCTCCGAAAAAGCGGCCTTCTCTTGAGGCTCAGAACGTTAGTTGGTGGGCTTGGTTCCCACGAGGCGGGACTAATGCCTCCCATTGGTTGTTGGTGCTGCTGATCATAGTCTTTGGGCTATTGCTTCTTCACTCTTTGTCTCTGGGCTCCTGTTGTCTGGGTGAATGGTGGAGACGCGGCAGCGCATTGGTCTCCGGAAGTGCCTTAGAAAGCTGTCTCCATTGGTCGAGTTTCGAGAAGCAGCCCCTGATTGGTGGCGATCTGACGCAACTCCGTTGCTGATTGGCTGAGAGGCTCCGAAGCTCGGTAGCTGTGAGCCCGGATAGCGATGGCGGCGGTAGCAGCTATGGTCTGGGCCGGGGCTGTGGTGGTTGCGGCCCGGAAAGCAGTGGCAGGCTGGCCGGCGGAGGAGGTGGCACCCTGCCCGGGCCTGTAGGCAGCGGCATGGAGCGGGCCGGTTCCGGGAACGGCAGTCGCGAAACTTGGGGGGCTCTCCGGGTGCGGCAGGTATCGTGAAGCTAATGTCTGCTGTCGCGACAGGCCAGTAACTTGTCACGACTGGCGATCCCGTCCTCTTTCACCTGGCTCCTTACGGGGACTGAGGATACCTGGAAGTACCTTTTTCTTTGCTCATTGGGAAACACGTTGGGTGTCGCGATAGGTGTGGCCCATCTAGCTTCTATGTCTTTGTATCCCATTTGGTTTCAGGGCATGGGGAGGGTGATGGGCGTTTCTTGGGGATCCCACCTGGGGGACTCAGTCCAGTCATCTTCGGGGGGCTTGTACGGCCTGCCCAGGCTCGCGGCAGGAGGTAGAGGGAGCTCAATGTGGCGGGAAGCCTGGGGAGTCTCTGGAGCTATGCTACAGACGCTGGAGCTCCTTTCTCTTGTTGACATGAAGCTCACTTATCGAGGCTTTCACTGCTGGACAGCTCTAATAATTAAAAGTTCTTCACTTATGTCCAAGGAAATGTGGCTTGTGCAGTTTTTCCTCCTTGCTTAGTTCTGCTCCCTAGTGATGAGACAAGTCTTATCTCTGTTCTTTGTTACAGTTGAGTGCCCTCTCCTTCACCCCCCCCCACTGTAGTTTCCTCTGACTCCATTTCCTCCTCCTAGCTTAGAGAGCTGTGCCCGGGAGTGAACAATCAGCCCTATGTCTGTGAGAGTGGCCACTGTTGTGGAGAAACTGGCTGCTGCACCTACTACTATGAGCTCTGGTGTGAGTGTCCCAGGGAGCCTCCCATCCCCTTCCCAACAAAGGATAATTGTCCTTTATTGTCCCAGGGACAGCCTGGGATTCCACAGGGATTACTCCTCTTCCCCCACCCGTCCATTCCCACTTCACCTCCTGTCCTAGGAACGCCTAGTTTCTCCAGCTCTCTTGGGTCATTCTCTGAAGCTTATGCATTGCCCCTCACCCCTCATCCCAACAGGGTTCTGGCTGCTTTGGACCATCCTCATCCTCTTTAGCTGCTGCTGTGCCTTCCGCCATCGTAGAGCCAAACTCCGCCTGCAGCAGCAACAACGCCAGCGTGAGATCAACCTGTTAGCCTATCATGGAGCCTACCATGGAAGTGTCCCTGGCTCAGGGGGCTCCATGCTTGACTTACGTAAGCCACTGACCTTAGGGTTTCCAAGAGGGTAAAACACTCCAAGTTTCCTTATGCAACCTTATCCCACTTGGCCTAGGCACTGACCACCTCCCATTCCCTGCATATCAAATCACTCATGGCCCCTGACTTATCTATTCTTTTTCAGGTGTTCTCACCTCTTTCAAGCTTCCTGCCTATGAGGATGTAGCTTGCCGCCCTGGAACTCCACCTCCCCCATACAGCGTGGCCCCTGGGCCCCCATCACCCAGCACCAGTGACTGCACCAGCTGTTCCTGTGCCTCCAGCTGTCCCCCCTCCCCACCTGGTCCTGTAGGAGTCTCTTCCAGGACCCACCCACAGGGGGTAGAATGGGAGAGTGAGGCTGGAGTGGTTGCCCAGGGTCAGCCTGGGGATGTGAGGGAAGGAGAGAGTCCAGCATGCCCAAATCGGTCCTGCCGCCATCGAAGGCTGACTGGGGATTCAGGAATTGAGCTGTGTCCTGGCACCTGCCATGGTTTAGTTGACCAGGGTCCTGCCAAACTGGGGTGGGCAGAGCCACTCCCACTCCAGGGTAGCAGTGTCTGTTCCATAAATTCAGCCCTTGCCGATCCTGTTCCCTGCGAATTCCCAGTCTCCTCGGAAGGGCCTGGGCCCAGGCAGAGCTGTGCTCTGTGAGGTCCTGGAACTTGGGTCACTCATCCCTGATGGCGTCAGCCAGAAAGGGGTTAGGAAAGTCTGGGCCCTGGGGGAAGGGATTCTGGCTGTGGCAATTACATATAGGAAAAGAGTGGTGGTTGCCGTCCCATACACATACTCAACACCTCAGGTTTCCTTATTAAAGAGATTTAACTAGCCAGGTGTGAATTTGAATTATTTGTAGCTTTGGGTTAAAGGCAGCAAAAGATTCAAATGAGGGGAGTTTAGAAGAAAATAGGGGATCCTAATTGACCAGAAGTCACAGGAAGGCAACTTTTATTTTAGAAAAATAAACTCTTGACTTTACCACCACCTGCCACCAAGACTACTGGAGATGAGTGGGGCAACACCTGAGATGAAGAGTTCCAGGCGTGGGACCAGGAGCTTTGGAACAGAGGAACCCGCCCCCCCCCCCCCCCCCCCGTCTCCCTCCCCTGCACCACACATGAGGCTCTTGATCCCCAGCAGCAGCAAAGAGGGACTAAAGGAATGGTGGATTAGTCAGTTCCTAGCAAGGCCAGGATGGGTGGCTGTGATTTTGGGAAGGCTGGCCAGTGAGTTGGTCCTGAGTCAACATGGGAAGGGGTGTTTGGAGGATGGGGGATCAGTAGTCCTCGGCCATAGCAAGGAGCACAAGACTGGTCCAGCCATGAAATGGCCGGGAGCCCATGCCATGACCATCTTGATCACTGTACTGTTCCCATAAAAAACCTGTATCCCGGTACTGGCGCCACACATTTCCCACAAGGTTGGTTCGAAGTTGGGTGTGGAGTTGAGAAGCATGGGCTTGGTGGGGGCCGTCTAGGTGCCCATAGTGATCGAGCGCACCCAGTGCTAAATAGTTGACATTGAACCACACAGCCCCTCGCCAGTATGGTGGGTCATGCTCTGAATTTCGCTGTCCATAGAGAGGGCTGGAGGCAGACAATGATCGCAAACCAAAAGGACTCCATAATTGTCTGCTGTCTGCCAGCAGGTCCAGCAGGGGTCCCAGGTGCGGAGAGTCAGGGCTCAGCAGTCTGAGGAGCAGTGGAAAGAGACTGACATACCCCAATGCATTAACATACTGCAGGTGGGGAGGAGGACGCCCTACCACTCGCACCAGCCCCTGTGGACCCCTTGCAAGGCGGACAGCTCCAGTATGATTCCCAAAATCAGCAAAGGCACCCAACTCAGGGGCCCAATGCAAGGAGTCCAGACCATTCTCATCCCTCAATTTGGCTGCAAGATCAGCCAACTCAGTCTCTGCCCGGGTCTCACCAAGCTTTTGTGCCAGCTGGGTCAACACACTGGCACCAAAAGCCACCCAGCAGCGCAGGTCCAAATGCCGCTCATCTGGTGACGGGTGTGAAGCTCGAGGATAGTCATCCAGACCTGAGGGCAACGTCTTAGGGTTCAGCAGACCAGCAGCAGCCTGGTCCCGTCCTCGCCAGCGGTAGGACAGAGGGAGCGGGCCTGCCTGGCTTTGTCGGAGCCAAGAAAACCAGGCCTGGAGGCGGGGGAAAGCTGTACGTAAGAAGTCCAAGTCAGCAGTGTCTCCACCATCCAGCATGCGCATCACAGGCAGCAAAAGGGATGGGGGGTTGGCATGGGCTGCCCTCTGCACCAGGAAAGGCGGGGGCACACGGGCCCTGGCCTCATCTCCCAGCACCTGCTCTCGCCCAATCCAGCCATCAGCATTAAGTAGCCCAAGCCAGTGGCCCAGGGCCTCCCGAGTCAAACGTGGCTCCCACTGATGCACCACAAGCTGGTGGAAACCTTCATCCCACAGAAAGCCACGAGGGAAGAAGGATCTTGAGGGGACAGCTGTGAACAGTGGGGCTGGAGGGAAAAGGGATGGGGCTGTGGCTGGCTCCTCAGGCCCTTCATCCCCAGGATCTGGTAACACCAGGCCCTGTCCATAGAAATACCCAATGCCCCCCAACAGCCCACTTAGGGCTGCTCGGCCCAGCGCCTGCTCTCCTGAACTCAGGCCTCGTGCTCCCAGCCTGAAGGTCTCCTCAAATCGGTGAGTGAAGGCTGCGGCATGGGTATCCAAGGCCTGGGACAACATCGACCCAGCCAGACGACCTCCAGGGCGAGATTCCCCCGAGCCCATACTTCCTGATTCAAAAACCAGCTCAACTCGGAAGGGAATCTTTAATGTTAGCTGCTGGACCACAACCTGTCCTCGCACTGTGTGGCCTGATTGAGAGTTTTCCCCTTCCCACTGAGACGACACAGGGAGGCCCAGGTATCGTTCTGGGGAACCCCCAGGGGGCCGGTGCTGGAACCATCGATTTAGACGGCTCTTCACAGCTTCAGTCAACAACTGCAGCCCTGGGCTGGGCATCCAGAGGACATTGTAGCTATGAAAGACAAGAGCATACAAGTCAGTTGGCAAGAAGAGAAACTAAATAGGATAATGGGACAAGGAAAAAGTATGAGGGGAAGGTTAGTAGGTACATGGGTTGACAGGAAAGGACACAATAGAGAAATGGGCCAAGGTCTTTAAAGGGGCCAGAAAGACTGTCTTAGGAGAAACTGGAGTCAAAGTCAAAGAGCTGCCACAGGGCTTGAGGGAGAAGGAGACCCTTTGTTGTCATTACCTGCCATATTTCAAGGCTGTCCCTTTGGCATTGGTAGGAGGAAGAAGGACGAGCCGGAAGTCACCAAGATCCTCAGTGTGGCCATCAATGCCTTTCAGTTGCCCCCCTGTCCCAGGATCTGGCCTCACTGTCCCCTGCCCATCAGTGGCCACATAGAAGAACAAAGAGAGCAGAGGAGACACAGAGCCCTCTAGGGACTGAAAGGGTGAAAATCGGGAACAGATGTCATCAAACACTGGTTAAAATGTATCACAGCACCCATCCCCCTGGTTGTGATATCTACAAGGACCCCAAGCCTGAAAACCTTATGTTAAACAGCCAAAGCGTGATGTTGTGTTGGTGGCAGTGGTGGGGGGAGTCAGGGAAAAGGGATGCAAGAGAAACCAGGACATATAGGTTACCTAGTGCTAGAATCTGAAATCCCACCTGCCAGCCCTTTCCTGCTCTAAACCTGTGAAGCCCTGAGTCTCTGGCTGGGTTCTGAAGGGCCTGACCTGAGGCTCAGCCGTGATCCTCCAGCTCCATTCTCCGCCGTGGCTACCCCCGGGCCTCTTCACAAACTCGGTGGTGAGCAAGAGGGGCCCGTCCTGCAGCCGCTGCCTCCCGAAGCTGACCCCGTCGTGCAGCTCCCAGCCGTAGGGGCCCACGCCATCGCCCTGCTCGCACGTGTGCCGGAGCTGGCCCAGCGTTCCCGGGGTAGCCCCCTGCTGCAACCACATCAGGCCTGGGGGAGGGGGGACCGGGAGGGTCGGGCGGGGTCAGCGGCCAGTCCTCCTCCTCCTCCGCCCCCCCACCACCACGTTGTCCTCCTGCCCGCCAGGTCTCTCCCACGGTTACCGGTGACCGGCGCTCTCGGGCTGCGGGTCTTCATGCCAAAGTAGACATGGGGTCGGTAGGTGCCCCAGAAGAGATCCGGGGAGGCCGCGGCGCTGGAGCTGTTGGGCGGCAGCGCGAGCGGCGCCGGGTGCAGGGTCACGGCGCGCCTCGCCCGCTGCCACGCCAGGATCCCGCGCCACGACAAGCCCAGGCCCAGGCCCAGCGCCAGCGCCAGGCCCAGGGCGACCAGCGCCGCAGACCCCGGTCCCTGGTCCCCGGCGCCACGACCCCCAGGCCGCCGGGGCCCAGCGGCCGGCCCTACCCCAACCCGGCCCTCCCGCCTCCTGCCCGCACCGCCACGGCCCGCCTTGTCCGGAGCTCGCGGCCCGGGGGCGTCTGCGAGAGGTCCTGCCCGGCGCTTCCGCTCGCCCCGTGCCATCCTGGGCGCCGAGGCCACCAGATGGGTCAGAAGACCGCCACACACCGGCAGCCACCTAGACCGGAAGTCTGTGGGCCTACGCAAGCGGACGTGGTGTGCACCCCGCCCACCGGCTAACGTGCTGCGTTTCTCGAGTCAGTAGTGTCCTTGCCCTCCCTCTTTCGGAGCCCGGAAAGACACAGATAACAGGCAGAGACCGTAACGACTTGCTTTTATTTACTCCATCCCTAGCCCCTGCCCCCATCCTCCCGGAGGCCAAGGCCCTTAACCCTTCTCCCCGGGAGAGGTACGGCTCTTGGCCTGGACTCGGGAATCGAAGGCTGCGAACATCTCTTGCACCGTGAGGTGGGCGCCGCGAAGGATCAGCCGGTCTCCGTCTCCTGGAGAGAGAAAAACGGCGGTGAAGTGGGGGGATTAAACGGGGAGAGGGTGCCGGGCAGCGGGTGCCGGGGCTCGAACGCACCGAAAAGTACGTCAACGCAGGGCTCGGAGCCGTCGTGCCGCACGTCCACTTGCACCGTGCAATTCAGGTTGGAGGCGCGCACCTTCTCGCTGCTCACAGCCTGGAGGAACTTCCTGCGATCGGGAGGAAGAAAAAGCAGAGGGCGTGAGAGGGGACCCGGGGGAAGCGGGCAGGGCAGGGATCGAGAGCATCCTGTTACCTCGTCGCCTCCACGTTGCTTTCAAAAGGACAGAAACGAACCAACACTCGCTTAACCGCCTGCAGCCCCAGCTTCCTCCCCGCAGCCCCCGCCATGGCGCCCGCGAGAACTGCAGTGGCCGAAGCATGCTGGGAAATGCAGTCCGCACCCAGAGCCCGCAAGAGGGCGGGGCTGGCAAATCGGCCTTGAATGCGCCTTCCTCCCGCCCCCCACTGCAGCCACATGAGGAAGTGCTTCTGGCCCGCTCTCCTGGCATCGGCCGTGCCAGCCTTCTACCATCTCTAGTGGTCTTACATCTGTGTCTGAAACCAAGTTCGTTGTTTTCTCGTGCTCCTCTACCTCTTCCTAGTTTATCCCTGGCACCATTTACCTACCCCCAGGTCAGGCTTGAAACTAGTACCTTCCTCCTTTCCACCGCTTGGCCACCAACTTCTGTACAAATTCTCATCACCTTTACAGTGGCAATCACTCTTCTTGTCTGCACTGTTCACCATCCGGGAGATGCTGCCAGATTCATCTTTAAGCCTCTGCTCAGATTTTTCCAGATCTGTGGGACAAAGTCCAAACTTCAGCTGGGCATTAAACCTGGCCCAGAACCTGAATCAAACCTACCTTTCCCCTGCCCAAACCCGTATCACTGTTCCTTGCACAACTGTACCACTTTCTGATGTCTCCTGACATGTGAAAATAGTACCTTGTTTGTGGCAAAGAGAAGAGGGCTGGTTCAAGTTCAGAAAGAACACATCAGCCCTGAGGTGTTGGGGCAAAGCGCTGAAAAATGAGGGCAGCTCTTGGCACTTACATATGCAGAATTTTCTGGTTCCTCCCCTTCTGTTGCTGCAGTTACTTGTCTAGGGCATGAGGTTCTCAATGTTTAGGTCCACATGAGCTCAAATTTCTTTGGATTTGTAGCTCAAGGGCCCAGTGTTTTTGGTAGCTGGTTCTCAAACCTTGGGCACCTTTGGGTTCTAGGCTCTCGATATAGACCCTGGGCTCCTGTTGATTCTGGGCAGTGGGCTCCTCTAGATGCTTCTCTACTTTGAGTCCAGACTTGGCTCCATGCTTCCCCTAGTTCCAGGTTCTAAGCTCCTCTGGACTTGGTTCAGATTCCAGTGTCAAAGATTTCTAGGCTCCTTCGGATTTATTGTTCTGGCCTCTCTATTTTCCCATTTTCCATATTCTGTTTTCAGGGTTCAGGACTAGTTCGCATGCAAAGAAAGCCAGGTAGATGCCATCTCGAGGATCGGTGCTGCCGAAGGGCCAGCCAGGCCTGCTGGCTGCCTGCCAGGTAGGCCTCGGGGCTGGGTCCTCCACCCCGAAGAGTGCTGAGAAGCTGAGCCGTTTGAACAAGAGTGACCCCAGGATGCAGGGGAGGTGGTTCTAGGTTCTCTAGGCTGTTTAGGCTGCTACTGGGTAGTTCAGGAGTCTGGATCTTGTTACAGGAACCTAGTGAGGTTAGGGGTAGGGTGAAGAACAGGTTAGTAAATGAGTATGGGGTGACCGGCAAGTTTTCGTGTACGCAACAGGGAGCTAGGAAACAGCTTGATGGATCCAGAGGCCATAGGTACAAGTAAGACAGAGGCTGAGAATGGGTTATTTGTCCTGGGGTAGCAAGTGGGTCACTGTGTATGCTTATGTGGAATAAATACTGTGGCCTGAAGGTAGTAGTAAGAAACACTCACAACAGCATGGGGGCCCTCTGTAGGTACGGCTCCCAGGCACTGGCTGCTGCAGCAGACACAACAGGGCCCCATCTGCCCGCTGGAAGACGCTGAGTGTGAGCAAAGCCTGACGAAGTTCAGGGGCCAAACCCCACTGCTCCTCTTCTAGCAGACCCCGAACCACTGCAAAATCCTGCTTCAGCTGCAGTGCTCCCTGCAGGCTGAGGGCCAGAGCAAGGTCAGTACCTAGACCCAACTCTTTCTCTTCCTAGCCCATCTCCTTTCTTCCACCCCTGGACTTTCCACAGCTATTCCCTACCCTCTCCCATCCCAGGCCTACCTGAACCGGATCTTCTGAGTGAGAATGTGGTTGAGCCAGGCGTCAAGAAGTGCAGTCAAGGCCTGTGTGAGGGGGGGCCCTTGGGCCTGGGGGGGCAATCCCTGGACCCCCTGCAGCACAGGCCCCAGAACAGCTCCCACGACCAACTCTGCATAGTCACTGGGGATGCTGGGGAGTTCTGGGGAAGGGGGGAGGGCAGAAACTGAAGCTCAGCAGTCCCTTTGTATGATTTTGGGTGGGGAAGAGAACCATGGAGACTGAAGTGGGATAGGGAGAAAAGGCCACAGGGACAAAGGTTAGGCCAGGGACAGAAAAGAATGACGGGGGAGTTACAAGGCTTATTGGAAGACTGGTTGAGGGAATTCTAGGCCCCAGGGGGAGGAGTTACCAGATCGGAGCCTGAGCCTCCAGTGACGACCCTGGGGCATATGGAGCTGGAAGCCCTTGGCTGCTTGTCGTCCACATTCTCGGGAGAAGACACACAGAGACTCCTCAGGCAGGATCTGGGAGGGTGAGGGAAAAGGGTTTGTGTGGGCTCTGCCCCAGCTCAATCTCAGACAGCTGTGCTTCCCTTTCTTTGCCCTAGAGGGTGGAAAGAGGTGAAGCCTAAAGGTTGTAATGACTAGGCTGGAAGGGGCCTAAAAGATCTGACACAGTTTCCCCTTTCCAAACCAGTGGCCTCCAGTTGAAGACCTCCAGGGAGGAGACCCCATCCCCTCCAGGGCACCCTGGAGCACCACTCCTTGTGCCTAGTTCTCCCTTCTAGTGCCAAGCAGAAAAAGCTAACCCTTCTCTGACGTGACCTGTGAAGTGCAAATCGGGCCTCTAACACGTACTAGCTCTGTGACCCTGGGCTACCACGTTAGCCTGTTTGCCTCAGTTTCCTATACTGTATAATAGCACCCCCCCCCCCCTTGCAGGGTTGTTGTGAGGATTAAAGGAGTAACTGTAAAGCACATAGTACAATGCCTGGCACAAGCAGGCATTTAATAAATCGACCTTTCCCTTCACTAATCACTCCCATCCTTCAACTGATCATAGGACGTCAGTATCTTTAGTGGCTTCACAATCCTGGTCACCCTCCACCTTGCTAACATCCCCCAGATGTGCTCTACAGCACCCTTCCCAGCTCCCTTCTCCAGGACCACAGGGTTCTTTCTCCCTTTTTTAGGTGGAGTGGGGAGTAGGGTGAACAGGACCTGTGATTTCATCGTGTATGGTTAAGGAACTTGGTGCCAAATGTAGACTAGGCAATTTGTTCTTTGCCAGAGTTACACATCCAGGGTCACACAGCCAAGACATGAATAAGCGCAAACTATCCATGACCTTAATTTTTTTTTATGACCTTATTTTTAATGCTTTAGTAATTAAAAATTTTAAAAAAGTAAATTAGCCTCCTGGCTATCGAAGTGATAGAGAGGATAAAAGGCAGGAACGCTCTGTGGTAAAAGGACTAGGGAGATTATCAGGCTTAGGGCACACTAAGACAGCCAGGAGAGCTTTGAATCAGTCCAGACATTCTAGAGACAATCAGAATTCTATGAGAAGTAATCAGTGAAGCCGTCCCTCCCCTTGGATCCACGGATTCTCCATCACGGAGCACATATCTTGATGCAGCCAATGACAGAAAGATCCCAAATACTGACTTTGTATACGTGCCCAATACTTTCTTATAGTAGGAGAACTGGCAACAAAGTGGGTGCCCGTTGGTTGGAAAATGGATGGCAGAGTGAGGAACATAAATGGATGGGATTCCTGAGAAACAGTGACCTCATGAAGAAGTCGGGGAGAAGTAAAGAACTTGAGTGTATACATATGAACTTGTCTCTATGTGGACAAGACACTAATGTAAACGACCAGAGAGACTCCAAGCAACTCTTCTTTTTGCCAGCTGTCATTAAGTAGTAGACTGTCTGTAGCAAGAGTTTATTTTCTTCTGTTTTAAGCTGTGGGCCAGAAACATAGATGCTGTTCTCAAATACTGTCCCGTCCCCAAACCGTGCTCCTCTCCTGCAGCCTCTTGGTGGCCCTGCCCAGGGCCCTCCCGTTCCCAGCCTCCCTCTCCTCTCCTGGGCTGCCTCTGTTCTTTGTGCTCTCCACATGCAGATAAAATGGAAGGCTTTGCTCTCAGCTGTCTAGTCTCGTCTAACTCCTCCCCTTGCTTCCATCCTCTATGGAAAGAAATCCCAGTCCTGCCTTCTCTTACAAGCTCCAGTCTAGCCATCTCCAAATCCCTGTCTGGCAATGGAGTGTGACCTAAAAAATACTGGACGGATGGGCAGGAGATCTGGGTTCCAGTCACAGCACTACCACTCACTGGCTAAAGGACCTTGGATAAGTCCTTTCTCCAGGCACCTCAGTTTTCCCACCTATAAAATTCTTTCTAGCTCTAAGCTTCTACAACCCTAGTATTGTCTTAGATACAGTCCCTTAATGAGGATCATCTTTTCAAAAAAACAAAACAAAACAAAAACCAGCTACCCTCTGGCTCCCTCATTTTGTCCTTGACAGGACATTATTTTCCCATTCAGCCATCTGCTCTATACTCAGCACCACTGGGATATAAAGAACCATGGAGGAGGAATTTACCAACATAAGGTAGATCAAGAAGAATCCTAACCATTCAGGCAGTCCCATTCCAGTCTTCAAAGATGCAACTGTTTTCACAATGACATCCCCCTTTCTCCCAATCACTCTTTAGTTCTCACCTGGATCTGAGCTGTCAGTCTCTGAATCTCTTTGCCCAGCTGCCAGTCCAGTTCCAGGACAGATGCCCCTTCAGAAACCAAGGCTGCCAGGGCCTCTGCCTCACAGAGCAGAAGCTTTGGAGGAAGCACAAAGATTAGAGTCCAGACTAGATCTCCAGTTCACCTGCCTGACAGTTCACAGTCCCTATCACAATCTACCCATCCTCATACTTTGAGTAACTTTCTTTGGGAGATACTCACAGATTCCCCCTTTTAACAATCTTAGGTCTCACACAAACGCAGGAAAATCTCCTTTGTCATACTCTTTCAAAATCACTCTCAATTCTAAGATTCCCCCTTCCCTAGATCAACACTACTTACAAATGGTGACACTCTCACATGCTCAGATCCTCAAAGTCGCTTGCACCACCACTCCCCACCAAGGCTTCACAAAGACATTCCCTTTGGTAACATACATACACATTCTTTGCTTCCTCAGGTCTCACAAAGAGACCACAGCAGTCCCTTCTCCCCTCCTTGCCCTGAACAGGAGATACTCACAGGCAGTTCCCTTTGGGTCAGCAGCAGAAGAGGTCTGGGGGCCCACAAGGCCAGATGCTGCTGATATTTGCTAAGAAACCAGAGGGTGGCAGCCTGAAGCGTGCAAAGCCCAAGGGCTAGGGGTGATGGCCCTGACCCTGAGGATGAAAAAGGCAAAATATCAGAGAAGGGTAGCCCTAAGATTGGCACTTAGAGAGGCCTGGCATCCCATCAACTCCAGATGCCCTGCCCTCACCTAGAGACTGGCAAAAAGCTGACCCTTGTTCTTGAAGGGCAGAGGTGAGTGGAGGAAAGAGTTGTTGGAAGAGGTCAGCAGTACGCATGCAGAGAGTGCCATCCCAACACACAGGCATAATCCCATGGTTTCCACGAGCAGATCCCAGGGCTCGGCAGAAACCTAGGACAGAGGAAGCAAAGGGGCAGTGTTGGAATATGGATGATCTCATTGCCTTAGGGCTCGATACTACCACCTCCCTCAGCTCACCTTGGTCCCATATCCGGGTCAGGGCCTGTCGGAGCAGATAGTGGCACAGAGAAGTCAGCTCCTTCTCACATTCCTGTGGCAGGGATGCTGTGGGAAGAGGGTGGAGGTGGCCATGTGCACCCAGGTCTCATATAAATCATACAAATGGAAAATAGATCCTCCCCCATCCAGCACTACCTTTCTCCCTCAGGTAGTGACATCAGAGAAAAGGGGACTGTGGCCTTCAAGACCCTCTCAGGAAGGAGAAAGGAAAGGTTATAGCTGTCACCCACCCCCCTCAGTCACTCTTGAAGACAGGCTAACCAGTCAACTAAGAAACAGGCCTTCCTCTCTCCAATACTTTTAAACATTACTTCTCCCTAGTTACTTACCCTGATCCAGTGCCCCTCTCAGCTGCTGCACAGCCTTCTGAACGTCTTCCCAGGGACCCAGTATCTGACCAAGGTTCTGGGCACATGCTGCCCAGAAGAGACTCCAATACTGGCCCCACAGCTGCCGGGACCCTCCCAAGCTCCGAGAACCACTCCCTGGAGCCCCAGGGTCTCCCAGCAGGCCCAACAACCAAGGAAGCAGTTCTCGTTCTTCCCGGCAAAGCTTATGTAGCTGTGTCTGAAGCTTGGATTCCCGGAGACCCCTCCAGAGCTTCTCCGCTCCTTGTCTACCCCGTTCCCTGGCCAATAGTCTGAGCACTCGACTAGGCGGAAAGGGCTGGGCTGCTCTTGGGACAGCCCCCACAGCCACTGCCAGCACCTGGTGGTAGGCAGGGAGAACCTGAAGGAGCTCACTGATCTGGGACACCAAGGCAGGACTGGGGGAAGCCTGGCCCAAGACCTTCAGTTGCTCTTCAATGGCCATGTCCAGTCTTTGTATCACTAAGCCAAGCGGAAGTGCCAGAGGCCGAAACTGGGGATCAGTGTGAACCCCAAGGCACAGGGTGGTCCCATGAGGGGTGTGTGGAAGCAGCTCCCGGCACAGCTGGGACAGGGCAACAAAGGGCCGGGGGGCTTTCAAGAAGCATAGCGTGGCCTGAAGAGAACGAGCGCAGTCCCGGGCCAGGAGGAGCTCCTCGCGCTCCCTCTGCAGCCGAAGCAGGGCTGCTCGGAGCCGCCCCAGGGCCGAAGGCAGGCGGGGCCCAGAGAAGGAAGCCTGGCTCGCTCCTCTCCCGGACCACGCCACCAAGTCCATCTCTTCTCCTTCCTTGATGGCCCCATCCTGCCCCTTAATTGCCCGGGTCCACCACAGCTGACCTCTGGGAGGCCACAAGGGTCCAGGCTCCAACTTGCCGTCTTGCCAAACGCCACCTGAAACGGCCACAGAACCCCAGGCCTGACCCTTCGGTCTGAACAACCGCGTTCCGCCCCGCCCCGGCTCCCGCCCCCGAAGGCCGAGCGTAGACGCCTCCCCCGAGCACGCCCATTCTCACCTGGCTCCCCAGGAGGCGGCGGCCACAGCGGGGGCAGGAAGCCCCCAGACCTGGACGTCCGGGACATAGCGGCAGCGGGGTCAGGGCCAGGGCGGCTGGAGCGAGGACAGGGTGGCCGCTGGCCTAGAGATCGACACCCAGCCCGGGACAGGTGCAGCACCTGTCAAAGACCTCACCGCACCCACAGCACACCGGCCCCAGAGCCCACCCTGTCATGTTCTAGGGAGGAGACCCCAAGTGACCACCCCAACCCCACTAGGACCGGGCACCGACCCCAGGCCCTCACTTACAGCAAAAGAGCTCCAACGCTCCCGGAAGTTTGTTAAAGAGGGACACGTGATAGGGAAATTCCCAACGGCCATGCATCACGTGATCAGGGTCAGCGCCGACTTCTGCTGCATGTTCTCCGTTCCCCCGGGAACGCTCTCTGCCAAGAACAAAGATGGCCACCCGGGCACTCCACAGGATCCCTTCTGCCCCCAATAAAGATGGCCGCCAGGTGGGCCGTGACTGTGCCTTCAGTCTTATCACGAAGGCTGTCCTCGTCACGTGCCTCGTCGAGGGACCTCCCAGCCCCCAACAAAAATGGCCGCCCAGGTGGGCCACAGCCGACGCCCTTTGACGCCCTTTGACGCCCATGACTCTAGCTGAGCCTGCGCTTGCGCCTGCGTGCCCAAGGAGCGAGAGCTTCGTGTAGTCTCGCACCGCCCAGCTTTGGCCCGGGCTTTGGAGCCGAGAGATTCCCTCGTTCTACTTCCGGGGCACAGGAGGCGGGAGATGGCGCCGGTTCGAAAGAACGACGGGCGCTTGCATCTGGGTGAGAGGGTGTAAAGTAGGGGGGAGAGGGGATGAAAAAGGGAAGGCCAGATTATGGAGGGGGCTGATTTCCCTCCCATCTCCGGCTCTCACATAGGGACCACCTTCCCACGCGTGGTTCTCGCTGTCCCCCGAATTATTTACCTCCCGTTTCCGCTTCCGAGCGGTGGGGGCGGGGCCAGGAGAGGAGGGACTGGGGCGGAGGGGGAAGGGGGAAACGGTAGGGGAGGTCGGGTCGGGGGTGAGGAGAAGTAACTTGGGGAGGGGGCGGGACCTGGGAGCGGCGGGGGCGGGGCCTGGGAGGGTGAGGCCCCTGACTGAGCTCCCCCTCTCTCCCTGCAGCCTGCCCCATCCAGGACAAGCCCCCTCCTTGGGATGCGGACCCCAGGTTCTGCCGGGAGTTTGGGCCTGAGGATTATGGAGATGAGGTAGAGCCTCATAGTCCAAGATTCCCCGTGTGAGCCTGGCCCCATTCCCTCACATGTCTGTCAAGTGACGATTATGTAATGTCTAGACCCGGTATCGGTCCTCCGCCCCTCCTGCTCTGTTCTAGATCCAGATTATATTATCGTTCACTGTGGTCCTGGGAAGGCATCCTAGAGGAGGTGTGACTCAGTCTGGGCCCCGGATGACCGTCAGAATTTAGAAAGGGAAGAAGCAGGCCGGTGTGACAAATGGAAGGAGCACTAATTAGGACAGAGCAGGCTCCTTAGTCCATGCCGGGATGCCAAAAGATGAGAAACGACCTAGTTCTTTGTGAGCTTTTAGTCTACAGGAAGCAGTAATCGTGTGGTCTCTGCATGAAGAATAGGCCTATGTAGGAGAATAATAGGGGATCAGCCCCAGTGCCGGAGAGCCTTGAATGCTGGAGTCAGGAACTTATCCTAAAGACTTTGGGGTGTCACTGAAGATTTGAGAGCAGGGAAATGATGGGATTCAAAATGTTATTTAAGGAGACTAGTCCAGTGGCGTGCACAGGATCGATGAAGGGGAAGCAGAGACCAGCTAGGAGGTGATTGCAGTAGTCTACATGTGAGGTGATGAAGATTTGTACTAGATTTGAACAGTGGCTTGTGGGGATGGGAAGGCAGCAGTAAATCTGAAACATTTCCAAGAAGGATCAATAGAACTTGGGACCAGATTGGATATAAGGAAGTTTAGTTGTTTCTGCTTTGGTTTGTATTTGGATGAGAAAGAGTTGGAGTTAAAGGCATCTGGGTGACACAGCAGAAAGTGCTGGGCTTGGTATAAGGAGACTTCTAGTCCTAATTAGCTTTGTGGTCCTAGACAAGTCACTTAACCCCTCTCAGCCTGTTTCCTTGTCTCTAATATGGGTTAATAATGGTACCTATGTCGCAGTGCTATTGTGAACCTCAAATGAGATGATATATGTTAAGCACTTTGCATACCTTAAAATTGTTATGAAACATTATGGAAAGCTGTTACTATGAAGCAATTAGGAAGCATGTAAGTGCCTGCTGTGTGTCAGGTACTACCAAACACTGAGGCCTTCCCATCCCCACAAGCCACTGTTCAAATCTAGTACAAATCTTCATCACCTCATATCTAGACTACTGCAGTCACCTCCTAGCTGGTCTCTGCTTCCCCTTCATCATTTCTGTGCAGGCCTTTGGACAGAAATGAAACAATCTTCGCCCTCTCAGGGAGCTTATGTTGTTTCAGAGGATGCAACATATATACCTATAGAGTATATAAAGTTTAGAGAAAGCAAATAGAAGGTAATTTCAGGGGGCACTGAGGGTATCAGGAAAGGCCTCCTGAAGGAGGTGGTGCTTGAGTTGACCTCTGAAGAAAATGAAGGGTTAGTTCATTCCAGGCATCTCATCTCTCTTGGAATGTATGAGGTAATGTGAACTAATGAAGGAGAATCTAAGAGGGGGAAAATAAGCTATTTAGGCTAAGAGGTAACACCCTAAAATAATTATTATTTGAGTGAGCTTAGGAGGCAAAGAGAGACAAGTAATAGAACTCAGCAGCCTAGGTCCATATTCAGGTTAGGCAGCATTAATCTTTAGTGGGTCAGGTCTTTGATCTGTGCCTTTCTCTAGTAGTGAATTGAATAAGAAGAGATGCCAGTGGTGGAGATAATCCAAGTGTGAGCTGTTTATGTCAGACGATAGGTCCAGGATGGTGGATAACAGTGTTGATACCCCAAGAGGAACTTGGGAGAAGGTGAAACAGTGAGGTTGGAACAGGAAAGCTGGGACAGTGACCATGGAGAAAGCTAGGGCTGATAGGGGAGTATACAGAGATCCAGAAGTGAAACAGGGAGAGACAAATCTGATGCTGAAATGCATGGTTTGCCTTGATCTGGTGTGATTGATGATGGATAGAGTAGAAGTTGCTTACATCAGGAAGAAAAAGAATGTAGAAGTTGAGGTGTTCAGGAATGATGGCCTGGCTACAGGGGTGTGTCCCTGATCCCTGGAGTCCTTGGGGAACAGTGTCCTTAGAAAAAGAGAGTAGAGAGAGATGATGGAGTGGAAGGAAGTGCTTCTCAAAGTAGAATGGAACAATGCCCATGAAGATAGACCATAGGGCTGGGGATCAGAGCCCCACTCTTCCAGTTCTCTTCTGCTTTTGACTCCAAAGGAACCCCTGTGAAAGAATGGGACTCTCAGGGGGTCAAGTTGAGGACAGGAGCTCTAGTGGATTATGTTACTTTACCACCAGAGAGACAAGACCTGCCAAAGGGCCACAGAACAGATTATTCATTCTTGCCCACTGCTCCGTGAGTTCTGGGCCCCTGGCTTTGGAATGAAAAACAAAAGTGGTACATCTCTTCTGATTGTGTTGTACCTGTTAAGACTCCCCTCCTATACCCCCACCCCAAAGACTCCGATGTTTGTCACCTTAAGGAGTTGGAGCTAATATTTTGAGGTGGGGGAGGGTAAGTGTCCAGATCCTCAGCAGGGATAACAGAAACCACCTGTGCCTTCATGACCTCTCAGCTGCATTCTAGCCTACTTGGTTCCCATAGGAGTCCCCACTTCAGGTTGGGTCTTAGAATCATTGTTTTATTGATATCCCTGTAAACCAGAACCTGCATACGTTATTTTAAAGTTTATTTTAATTGTAATCATGTTGTTGTTTGGTGTTTTAGTTGTGTGCAACTCTTCATGACCCCATTTTAGGGTTTTCTTGGCAAAGATACCAGAGTGGTTTGCCATATCCTTCTCCAGCTCATTTTACAGATGAGGAAACTGAGGCAGACAGGGTGAAGTGACTTTCCAGGGTCACACAGCTAGTAAATGTCTAAGGCTGGATTTGAACTCGGGTCTTCCTGACTTCAGACCTGGTGCTTTATCCGCTGTCATCTAGGTGCCCTTTAAATAGTAATAGCTAGCTTTTTAATAGTTCTTTAAGGTTTTCAGAGAGCTTTACAAATATCTCATTTGATCCTCACAACCACCCTGGGAGATGGGTGCTATTATTATTATACCCATTTTACAAATAAAGAAACTAAGGCAGACAAAGGCTAAGTGTATCACCCCTTTGTCTTTTGCTCCATAGCCATCCTTCAGGCACTTTTGTCTGATAATTCAGAAGTGTGGCTTTGTGAGCTAGAGTCTTGGCCAAAAAGCAATGGGAAAAGGAAGAAGATGGTTTAAGCCCTTCTACCCACTACCCAGAAGCCTCTGACGCTTGCCATGTTTAAAAGACCACCTTCTGCTTAATTGATGTGTACAAGGGACTCAGTTCCTAGGTCCCAGTAGCTTCATGTCCCTGCAGAAGCAGAGCCCAAGGGCACTCTTCTAGCTCATCCTGAGATGTCCTCATCAGACACTGAGGCCAGACGCCATGTCCTGATTCTGCCCGTGACCCTTTGACCTCATCGTGTTCCCAGTTCTGAGAGGCAAATGCTCCTCTTTCTCCTCGGCACCCAGGGAGTAAACACACTTGAAAGCTGGAATTTTTTTAGCACATCCTCAGAGTTTCCTGCCCTCCCCTTCCTGGTACTTCTCCCAACTCTAGCCTCTGTTCCTCCCTTCTAGGACATAGTAGCTTTCCTTCGGAGGCTCATGGCCCGTGACCCCCATGGCCGACACCGAATCCGAATGAACAGTAACAGTGGTCGACTACAGCTATGGCATTATGGTGAGTGGGTCCCAAGGAGCATCTGGCAAGGGCTGGAATGTGGGTAGGGATATTAATGGGACACAGTCTTGGGGAGATAGGGGAGGCTGGAAACGTCTGTCCTTAGCCTACCTTTGTCCATATTTCCTTCTTCACAGACCCCAGCCTGGACGATTTCTATGAGGAGGAGGAGAAGAAAGAGGGGAAAGGGGAAGGGGAAGGGGCCAGGGGTAGGAATAAGATGCAGAGTACCCTCTGTGGTTTCCGAAAGTCCCTTCTATGCCAGTCCTCTAGAACTTGGTCCAGCCCCAGCCCCCCACCCAGGCCTTGGTCCAGCCCCAGCCCCCCACGATCAGCCTTTTCCCGTGGCCGTCCTCCTAGCCCTCTTGGCCCATCCCTACTCCAACTGGAAATGCCCCAGAAGCTGCTGGTGACTGAGGAGGTGAGAACCTCGTGTTTTCCCTAGTGCATCTACTGCCTACCTACCCCATTAATCTACACCCTGTTTCCTTCCCATACTTTTCGTCCTTGCGCTACTCCATCTCTTTCCCACTAGGAAGCTGACCGTTTGGCAGAGGAGCTTGTGGCCGAAGAGGAACGAGCAAAACGAAGAGCTGAAAAGAAACGGCTAAAGAAGAAGGTGGCTGGGGAGGGAGCCCTTTGAAGAGAAGGGTGGGGGGTGGGGGAAGTCAAGGAAGGGCCCTATGCCCTCCAGCAGGCTTCTTGATAAGGGGGGGTGGAGAATAACTGTGGGGGACTGCTTGGAGGGAAGGCCCTCACCTGGTGGGTGAATTGCAGCGACAGAAGGAGCGGAAACGTCAAGAGCGAATGGAACAGGAGAGCGGCGGGGGCAAGGTGAGTGTGGAGCCTGGTGGAGGGATGGGATGAACGCTTGAGGAAATGGATTCAAAAAGATGAGATGGATGAGGAGGCACACAGGATGCATGTAGGGGGGAGGAGAGGAACACAGGGTCATTGTGGGGGCAAGAAGGGACAGGGTGAGTTTTGAGGGGCAGGGATTTCAAGGTGAATGGCTTAAGGTGACACTGTTTCTATTGGAGGTCTCTGACCAGGTGATGGAAGGGGCTGCAGCATCAGCTGTAGCTGGCCCAGCGGCAGCAGGGGCAAGCAACCTTACCTCCAGCCCCCAGAGCCCTAG
The DNA here is from genome assembly GCF_003287225.1 of Phascolarctos cinereus. Lineage (NCBI taxonomy): Eukaryota > Metazoa > Chordata > Mammalia > Diprotodontia > Phascolarctidae > Phascolarctos > Phascolarctos cinereus. Next base: position 202,979,033 of record NW_027556402.1, on the reverse strand, counting down.
TCAGGGTAGCAGCAATGAGGAGGTGAGAGCTCTTTCCTTCCTTCTCCTTGGTCCTCTCAAGTTCTCCCTCTCGTGCCCCACAGCTTCTGCTGTGACAATCACTGATTTCTTCCTTACCTATAGGAAGAATTGGATTTGTCAAGCACCTTTGTGTCTCAAGCCCGGCGCAAGATCGGTGACAGGTCTCCTAATTCTCAGAGAGAGAAAGGGTCAAGCCCTGAGCCCCCCGCCTGGAACCGACAGAGTCAGAGCCCACAGGAAGGGAGCAGGAGTCAGAGTCCTCAGCCAGAGGTGAGGTCACAGTGAGGGCTGGGACAGGTTAGAAGGGGAGGACCTGGGGGGAAGGGTAACTATGCAGAGTGGACCCTTTAGAGTAGGGGAGAGCTTGTTCTTTAGAGGAAGGCTGTTTGCTGAGAGCTCCCTCTTCTCCCCCTCCTCCTCATTTCACACCATCCAAAAACCTTCTGCCCCTGTCTCCTACTTCACCCCTGTCTCCCATGCAGTGGCCCTTCTTGCCTTGGCAGACCGCTCTACATGCACAAGTGATGCCACTCCATCCCACCTTCCCAAGCAGATTTCCTCTCACTCATTATCTTCAATCTCTCCTTGTCTACTGGATGCTTCCCTATTGCCTACAAACATACCCATGTCTCCCTCATCCTCAAGAAACCTTTACTTGATCCATCCATCCCTGCTAGCTACCATCTCATATCTCTCCTCCCTTTGGTGGCTAAACTCCTTGAGAAGGCCATCTACATGCAGTAGGTTCTTCCACTTCCCTTGTTTTCACACTCTTCTTAACTCTCAACAGCCTGGCTTCTGACCTCATCATTCAATCAAAACTGCTCTTTCCAAAGTTACTAATGATCTCTTAATTGCCAAATCGAATGGCCTTTTCTCAGTCCTCATCCATCTTGACCTTGGCCTTTGACACCTTCTCCTTGATACTCTCTTCTCTCTAGGTTTTTGAGACACTACTCTATCCTGGTTCTCCTAACTATTTGACCGCTCCTTCTCAGTCTCCTTTGCTGGATCTTCATCCAGGTCATGCCAGATAATGGTGGGGATCCCCCACGGCTCTATCCTGGGCCCTTTTCTCTTCTTCCTCTGTGCTGTTTCACTTGGTGATCTCATCAGCTCCCATGGATTCAATTATCATCTCTATGCTAATGATTCTCAGATCTGCTTATTCAGCCCTAACCTCTCTGCTGACCTTCAGTCTTGCATCTCCAGCTACCTATGAGAGATCTTGAAGTGGATGTCTTAAACTCAGCGTGTCCAAAACTGAGTTCATTTATCATTTTCCCAAACCCTCCCCTCTTCCACACTTCCCTATTACTGTTGGACACCACCATTCTCCCAGTGTTATCTTCAATTCCTCACTCTCTATCTCAAACCTCCCCCTCATATCCAGTTGGTTATCAAGGCTTATCGATTCTACCTTTGCAGCATCTCTCCAACACACTCCCTTCTCTCCTCTGATGCTGCCATGGCCCCAGCACAGCCCGAGACCATTGCAATAGCTTGATTGGTCTCTCTGACACAAGTGTTTCCATACTCCAGCCTGCCCTCTACCTCGCTGTCCAAGTGCTCTTCCTAAAGGGAAGGTATGACCATGTCACCCCACCACCCAGTGCACTCCAGCGGCTCCCATTCACCTCCGGGGTCCAACATAAAATCCTTTGTTTTTCATTCAAAGCCATTTATAACCTCCCTCCACCCTCTTTTCCACTGTTCTTAAACCTAACCACCACTGCCCCCTCCATACTCACTCAGCAATCCGGTGACACTGGCCTTCTTGCTGTTCCTTGAAAAAGGCACTCCATGTCTTCCAGGCATTTCTACTAGCCGTCTTCCATGCCTGGAATGCTCTCTGTGTGCATTTCTGCCTCCTGACTTCCCTGGCTTCCTTCATATCCTAGCTAGAATCCCACCAGAAGCCTTTTCCAATCGCCCTTAATTCTAGTGCCTTCCCTGTGTTGATTATTCCCAACTATTCCTGTATATAGCTTGTTTGTACAGAGTGGTTGGCACAGTTTCTCCCCCATTAGATTGTAAGCTCCTTCAGAGCAGGGACTGTCTTTTGCCTTTCTTTGTATCCCTAGCGCTTAGCATAGTGCCCTGCATATAGTAGGCGCTTAATAAATGTTTATTGACCAACTGACTGGGACTGGGATGGAGTGCAGCAACCTGCTCCAGTTGATATTTCCATCTCTAGGCACTCCCTGGATTACAGGCAGCTGCCTTAAGGCAGAGCCAAGAGCTAGCAGGTAAGATTTTCCCCCGCTACTGTATCCACCTAGTTCCTGCTGGTCTGGTAGGGGACCCCAGTGTCCCTAGATCTTCTAATTGGTTGAAGGAGCTGTACATCATGACTATGGTACTAGAGGATATCTAGTCCAGCCCTTTCAAACAGCTCAGGCATGGAAAGGTAAAGGTGACCTGCCAAAGGGAGTAAGTGGCCAAGCTAGAATTCATACAGAATCCAAATCTAGCAGTTTCCCCATTAAGTCATGAAGCCTCCAGGCAGACCCTGTTTTGATGGGAAGAAAATGGAACCTGCTTGAAGGGAAATTCTGATTAGATATGGGAACTATGAGCATTGTTCCCAGGAAACTCTTGGTCAGAACAGGGAGCCCTCGTCCCAACTGAGCCCTGATCTCCTTCCATAGAGCTGGGTACAGCTGCAGCCTGGAGGGGCATGTATCAGGAAGCTGTGCTCCTCTTCACGAAGGCTATAAAGCTCAACCCTCGGGATTACAGGTGGGCGGGGACCATGGCAGAGTGTGGAATGGCTTGGGCTGGGCTGGAGGAACTGGGGTGGGAGGAGAATGGCTTAGGAGGCTACCCTGACCTCTGGCTCCTGTGTGTCATCTGCAGACTCTTTGGGAATCGGTCATTCTGCCATGAGCGGCTGGGCCAACCTGGCTGGGCCCTGGGGGATGCGAGAGTTGCCCTCAACCTTCGGCCACAGTGGCCCCAGGGCCTGTTCCAGTTGGGCAGGGCTCTGGTGGGCCTGCAGGTATTGGGTACAAGGAAGGGAGGAGGGGCTAGGAGGGATGAGAGCTTTGGCTTAGGGTTAGATAAGTCATTGTTGACTTGATTGATATGGACAACGCCTCCCCCCCACCATTCACAGAGGTTCAAGGAAGCAGCTGATGTATTCCGAGAAACTTTGGCCATGGATAAGTCCCAACCAGATGTTGTCCATGAACTTCAGCAATGCCTCCTCCAGCTTACTCTGGTGAGGAGCCATATAAAGCAGAGCCCTCCTAAGCGCCACCCCGCCCCCCCCCCCCCCCACCATCTGACCCTAGGGCAGCCTGAAAGGGGAGTCTTGGGAGGAAGTCCAGACTGGCTGCACAGAGCTAGGCCCTCTTCTGTGCATAATTTCTTGTCTCCCTACAAACTGAGTCTGAGGGAAGGAGAATAAAAAGGTTGATAACTGAGGGGTTCTGAGGAAGTAGAGCTGGTTGGGGTGTTGGTGGGGAGGTAGGAAATGGCACAGAGTATGGTTTTCTGAAAACATTTAATCCTCATCTGACCCTGGAACAACTTGTTGGATTGGGGAGTGGTGTGGAGAGGAAGCAACAAAAGAGGATCTGTGGGGAGTGAGGAAATGGAATAGTGATGGGGAGATTCTCTCTCAGCAGGAGCATCAAGGGGGAATCCATGGTGCAGCTTTGAAACCCAGGACCCCACAGCAGTTTCCCCACTCTGAGGCTGGGGCCCAGGGGTTGCTTCCCCTAAATCATTTTACTTCGGTATCCCCTCGGACCCAGGGCCTCCTGCCTCCCCCATGGCTTCCCTCTGCTCTCTGGCCCATCACCCAGGCTCAGAGTGGAAGTTTCTGGTCCGCCCAGCTTCAGGATTTCAGCAAGGGAAGGGGCATCCTAGGACAGCCACCACGCCTGTCTCTGTCCAGGTGAGGACCTACCTGTCTATCTGTGTGTTTGCCTGTCCACCAAAGAGGGTGCCTCTGCCTCTGTCCATCCCTGTGGGCAGTCTTGTAATGTCTACTCTCCGCTTCTCATTACAAGAGGGAGATGGCAGTTCACTGTACATCTAATAGGATAGGACTCATTGCTTTTCTCCCAAGAGAGGGGGACCTAATGTCCATAGTCAGCCCTGCTCATAAACTCTGGCATGTGCAGTTGGCCATCTTGGAACTCACTTTGATAGGGACAGTTGCTAGGTTCTGAGCAGCACAAACTGGAACCCCCCATAATCCAGGTCATTTGTTCAGAGGTGCCATTAGCCTAGAGACTATTTTAGGGTAGATTCTTGGTTTATTTCAGAATCCACTTTCTCTCCTTGTTCTTTTGTTTTGAGATGGCCATTAGCTTCTCTTAGTCCAGATGCTTTATTCTCTAGCTATTGGCTTTTGCCCTCCAGATGCTTGCCCTGAAAAAATCTTCCATGATTCTGGAGGAGAAGGGAGCCTTTCCTCCCTAGTGTCCAGAAAGCCCCTCCTTAACTTGGGGCTAATGATTGCTCCCTTCTCTCCTGAATGGAGGATTAGACAGTTCTCTTCCCTGACCTAAGAATTCCCCCCCAGTCCTCCCCATGGTGTCTGGGCCTTTCAGCTTAGGGCTAGAGTCAGCCTCGTGTAGCCTGGGAGTTCTGTCTTGGCCTCTTCCTTTTTTGTTGTCGAGTTGTTTCAGTTGCATCCCACTCTTCATGACCCCATTCAGGGTTTTCTTATCAAAGATATCAGAGTGGTTTGCCATTTCCTTCTCCCAGCTCATTTTAGAGATGAGAAAACGGAGGTAAACAGGGTGAATTGACTTGCCCATGGTCACACAGCTAGGAAGTGTCTGAGGCAGATTTGAACTCAGATCTTCCTGACTCCAGACCTGGTGCTCTATCCACTTAACTGCCTCTTTTTACTCCTTTTTACTTGGGGCATCATGATTTGGAAATAAGTTTCCAAATTAGAGCTTCTTAGATCCAACCTAATTTTACAGATTTAAAAACAGGCCAGAAGCAAAAAAATGACCTGCTCCCAGTTACATGGCAGTTATACTGCCTCCTACCGTAGCTTCCTTTCCCTCCACCATCCAGGAAGACATTAACTCAAGTTGTTGGCTTTCTCCCAAACCTGTTGTCCTGATTAATTCCTAACAGGTTTTGTTGAGAGAGAGAGAGAGAGAAAGAGAGAAGAAAAAGAAAAGAGATCAAAGTCTCTTTACCTATAACTGAGGGCCATTGGTCCTACCTCTCTCCTTTGGGGCTCTCCCCCCAAAACAGGTCTGTCCTTTTTGTATGACATATTTAAGCCCCTCCTCCTCCCAAGTCCTCTTTAGACTAACTTTTCCCAGTTCCTTCAGGTATTACTTAAATGGCATAGCTTCTAGTCGGTCCCTTCACTCTCCTCCTCTGGACCTACTCCAGTTTTTCAGTGTTCTTAAAATGTGGCATATGGAACTGAACACAGTACTTCAGATGTGGTCTTACTAGGGCAGAGTATCTTCCTTGAACTGGGTACTCTGTGTGTTAATATTTTGACAGCTGCATCATACTGCTACTTCATATAGAGGTTGCATTCCACTAAAAATTCCAGCCCTTTTTCACATGAACCAACCTTTTGCACCTTGGTTCTGCCATCCAGCATTTACTAGCCCTCCTACTTCATGAAGTCTGCACATTCAGTTTGCCCTCTGGTGCCTTCATCCAAGTTTTTGGGTCTGGTCCTTAACTTTCTAATATCCCCAATCCTCCTGAAGCCCAACACACTATCATGAGACTTTGTTAAATACTTTGCTTAGGTGCACAGTATCGGGCATTCCCCTGATCCACCCAGCCCAGTAATCCTGTCAATAAAAGGAAATAAGGTTAGTCTGGCATGGGCTATTCCTGATGATTCCTGATGAGCCTGTGCTGCCTCTCAGCAATCCCTACTTCCTTTTCTAAGGGCCCACAAACCATCTTCTTTCATTCATAGTTGGTCCTAGAATTTTGCTGGGGATCATCATGAATTAAAAGACAAGCTCTCGTTTCTTTATCTGTATCGCCTTCAAGCTCACAAAAGAATTTTCCTAATAACACCACGTAGGTTACAGATGAGGTTTCCTCAGAAATGTTAAAACTTTATTGCATAGTTAGTAAGTGGAAGAGCCTCCAGGCTCCCCCTCTGAACACAAGATCTTTACATGTACCCTGAGCTGCCATTTGAGTAAACCCCATGAAGAGTTGGGTATTCCCTTAATCCCCTGGATGGGGAGGTCTGCCCTCTCTTGGGGAGGAGTTGTGTTCTGGGGGTTGGGTGATCCCTGACCACGGGGTCCTGGGGTGAGATGGGAAGGTAACAGAACTGCAGCTTCCAACCCTTCCTTCCTTGCCTGTCGTCCACCAGATTTGGTCCTCAACCATTCATCCTGCCAGTCCCAGTTCCAGCTCCACTACCTTCAGTTCAGCACCTTCAATTGCCAAAAACCTGGTGAGGCAACACTCTTCCCTGAAGTTATTGGGTCTTTTCAGTCCTCAGCTCCCTCAGATTTTCTTAGGCTTCCCCTACCCACATATGCACAAATGAACAAAAAATTTTCTCTTCCCCATCAGCAACTATGCCATGTTTTCCCCTCTCAGTAGCTGATTCCTTCCTGATATTTTCCCATCACCTTTCCAGCTTCAGTCTCCCTTCCCTGTAACATCCTTCCTTCCTTCCTCATAGGAGCCTTTAGCAAAGCCTCAAGGCTGGTGCAGCATGTGTGACCTTCCTGTGGGCCCCATTTAGGACCCTGAAGATGACTGGTGTTGCTAGGGACCTGTGTGTCCCAAGGCTCTGGGGCAAGGCTCGCTTCCAGCCTGATGCCTGGTGTCTGATGAAGATGCCATAATGGCCAGGTTTGGCTGCTGGGGGTTGAGGCAAGGGCTCCCCCTTGCATTCCAAGTCTGGGAACTGAGCTCAATAAAATGTTCTTCAACCTCAAACATCTTCTGGCCTTTTCTGTCTAATACATCCAACTTATCCTTTTTCCCTGAGGTACCTGTCATAGCAGGAAAGACTTCCTGCAGGAATTAGCTTGGAGATGTCTGACCTGGGGGATGGGAGTAAGGGGGCTCAGTGTAGTCCTGTTCCCCTGAACAAAGGAAGAGGGCTGGGTGGGGCTTAATGGAGGTAATTGCCCAAAGCCAACCACCTTACTCCTGAAATTGATTCCCCTTCCTGAGCCCCCACAGTGGCATGAGAACCTTGATCATCAGGGCTTAGAAACCTAGGTATCCTCTCTGACTCCTCCCTCTTCCTGACTCCCCAGTCAGGAAGATCTAATCAGTTACCAAATCTTGTCCCTTCTTCCCTTATAGTGTCTCCTCTCTGCCCAAACCCCACCAGCCTGATTTAGTCCCCCTTGGTTACCTCCTTGCAGATCTTCTGGCTTCCAGGCTTTTCTCCACTATCCAATATGTGATTATATCCCTCTCCTGCTTAAAATCCTCCACTGATTTCCCCATTGCTCCTACTCAGCTTGGGATTCAAGACCCTGCTACCTGGCCTAAGTTCCAAAGGTTTACTCATGCCCCTAACAGGCATTCCCTATTAGGAAAAGACATTCCCTGCACATTTCCACGTTGTTAGGCCATCTTCCTTACTTTAGAAGACCTCCCTTCTCCACCTTGTGGAAACCCTCTCATCCTATAAATTAGAGGCCAACTTAGATTTTGCCTCTTTAAGGAAATCTTCCCTGGCCACTGGGGCCAGCACTAATGTCTTTCCCAACTCCTGGAACCCCCCCCTTTATGAACCAGGATTTACTGGTGAATATTACAGCCAGAGGAAACCTCAGACATGAAGTCTAACTCCCTCATTTTAGAAAGAGGGAAAGAAGCCCAGAGGGTCTGGTGATTTGGAGACATCCTCCACTTAAAGTAGCCAGGTTGGGATTTGAACCTGGGCATTCTGCTTCTGCCTTTGACCTCTAAATTCATTGTCTTCTGCATGTGTCTTGTCACTCAACTAGATAGTGTGATGCTTCTTGGGGCTAGGATCCGCAAATTTACCCCAAACCCCTCGTTTTACAGATTAGGAAATGGGCCCAGCAGAATTGTCTTCAGCCAGAGCAGAGCAGGAGTGCAGGCTAGGGTGTTTATAGGACCCAGAGAAGCTGGGGCGTTCTTGGGAGGGGGCACTTTTTTTTATTTGAGAGAGTACTAGTGTGAGGCGGTGAATAGGGAAACGTAACCTGGCCTAGAGTCGGGGATATCAGCCACGGATTTCCCCTTCCCTTTCTTTTTTCTCTGGTCCAGTAGCTCCCAGCAGCGCCCCCCCCCCCCCGGCGTTTGATGTGCAGACAGGCCCGGGGGAGGGGTGGGGGTGGGGGCGGGGGTGGGTAATTAATCACAAGTTAAAGGAATTAAACTCAGCCGGGGATGTCAGCGGCCAGCAGCGGCCCGGTCACCCGGGAAATTACTGGGGGATGGAGAGGGGGGGCAGCCACTCCACGGGGTGGGGGTGGGGAAATCTTCCCAAGTCTACCCCCTCACCCCGACACACACACGCTTCCGCGCCTGTGGAGGGGATGGGGGTGGGAGGCAACTTGGGCTCTCAGAGGGCTTTGCGTTACTGGCATTTCGGTATGTGTCCTTATGTGTTACAGCGTTGCGGTGTGTGACTGTGCGGCTGCCTGTATTATGTGTATGTATGTGTTGTGCGATGTAGTGCGTTACGACGGCGTGAGTATGCCGCGTTACTGAGGGTGTTGTGGGGTTGTGTCACATATTGTTGTATGTCCGTTGTTGCTGTCTTGTCGTGTGTTGTGTGTCCAATGTTACTGTCTTCCTGTATGAAGTTCACTTTCATGAGCATTTTACAAGACGTCTACTATGTGCCAGGCCAGTTAGTGTATGTCGCTGGGTGAGTTACGCTAAGCGGTAGTGGTAATGTGTCCCACAAACACCCTTTATTGTCCCCGAATTAGAGTGTGTTACTGCCTCAGTTGCTGGCAGTGTGGACGTTACTGCTTGTGTGTCTGTTGCCGAGTGTGTTGCAAGTTGCTCTGTGACCAGGGGTGTAACCTCCAGTACTGTGTAATTTGGCCCTTTCCTCTGTCTTCTCTCCTTAGTTTCTATCATCCCACGTCTCTCAGGGGGTTGGATCTAGGTCAAGGTTGTCATTAATAATAAAGTCTTGGATGGGGGTTGGCAGGGACAGGCAGAGGGAGGTGTTTGTAGAAAGGAATTCGGGGAGATGCCCTCTAGGCCTAGTAGGTTCAATACGGAGGCTTGACAGTCCAATCTCATACGATCTTTGGCTCCTGTACGGTAAGGGAGGAGAGCAGTTTTTGAGGTCAGCTCCATATCACAAAAAACAGTTGGGGTAGAGGTAATGGGGAACAGATCCCTCCTGTATTTCAGGCCTTCAATCGGTAAGGATCCTAAGGTTGCCCAAACGCACACAATCTGCCAGCATCTATGGCCTGCTTCCACCCTCTCCCCTTGCAGGAGGGAAAGTTCGAAATGTCTCATTGGATCCTCTTTATTCACACTGACTGAGGTGGTGGGGTGGGTGGGTGGGAGTGGAAGTGGGGAAGGGGCTACAAACTGCCAGATATCTATAGTAGGCAGAGAAAACTCAGTTGACCCTGTCTCACTGTCCATCCCCTGAGCAACAGCCATTGCTGGGAGAAGCCTCCGGCCCAGAGGCAGGAATATAGACTAGGATCTGATTAGGACATAACCGCAGAAAACCAAATGTGCTCTAGAAGGGGTCCTTAAAAGGAAGAGAGGGGACAGGATAGGTGAAGTCTATAGGGGCCAGAGGGCACTAGGGTTCAGAAGGAGGGAGTCCAGGTGGGAGTGACAGAGTCTGGCGCCAGAGGGATCCCTCAGCCTAGAACAGGGGGGATTGGGGAGACTGGGCCGTATAAAGTCTGTCTCTGACTAGGATAGAAAAAATGAGGGCGAATAGACGACGCAGGGCCGGGGGAGGCCGTTGGGATAAAGAGGAACGCTATCTGATACTCCTCGGTAAAAAAAAAAAAAGGGAGAAACCCAGGACATCCCAGAAGCACAGGAGTGGGGAGTAAAGAAACTAACTTCATAGATGTGTCTAGGACCTCTAAGTAAGTCCCTAGGACTGGAAAAAGGGGGAGTAGGGAGACTTGTGCAACAACTGAGAGAGCCAGGGACAATGGGGAATGGCAGGATGAACCATGCAGAATCATGCTTCTCCTCTTCCCCCCCAAGCCCACCCCAACTCAAAACCACAATAGGAATAAAAGAGGTTGGGTGATCCAGTTAGTCTGGGACAGAAAGACCCCAGAGAATGGGGATAGTACAGAGGCTGGGGTGAAGGACAATGAATGGAAGGAGAACGGTGTGGGAATGTTTGAAAACTGGGCAGTAGAAGTCTATTAAGGACCTGGACCCTCTGAGCTAGCCCAGTGGGTAAAAGGGTCTTGATAGAGTCTGACGATAGAGTCCGCGGGTCTCAAGAGCCAGCACCAGACTTTTTCTTCAATCATCCACCTGGATCTCCTCGTCTGAAAGCTCGGGCCCAGGGTCAGGGCTGGGGTCCGGGTCGGCGGAAGGGCTGGAGCCTGATTCTGGCAGAGAGAGGCTCAGCCGGCGGAGAGCTGCGGGAGGCAGGGAACGCAAGGAGGCCACGTCCGCCTTCATCTCCTCCACATCTCTCTTGAGCTTGGCTCGGCGGTTTTGGAACCAAGTGATGACCTGGGCATTGGCCAGGCCCAGCCGAGCTGCCAGCCCGTCCCTCTCAGCTGGAGCCAGGTACTTCTGGAAGACAAAGCGCCTCTCCAGCTCCAGCACCTGCTGCGCGGTGAACGCAGTACGCGACTTCCGACGCCTGCGGGTCACAGGCCTGGGGCTGAGCAGATCCAGTGCCGCCTGACCTGCAGGAACAGGAAGGACCAGGGTTATGATCGAGTCTGGAACTGGACATCCCCGAGAGCAGTCAGGCCAGCCTTGCCGACAGGATTTGGACCATTGGAGTGGACTGTGGGCTTCTCCACAACAGCAAGTCTGAACGGGACTCAGAGTTCGGGGAGTTCCCTAGATCCCCTGGGAGGCGGGGCGCGAGTTAAAACCTAGGAAACAGGAGGTGATCTATGAATTCCCTATAGGCAAGGAGAACCAGGCAAGGTTCTAGCCTTAGCAAGGAGGCTAATGCAAGGGTCATCTAGGTCAGCTATTTGGGGTAGGTAACTCAAGGCCCCTGGGAGTAGTAGGTTGTAAGCAACTCCAGGAGCCAGCAGGTTCAGGGCCCGAACTGCACTTCCTCCATTTCCTCCCAGCACAGGGCTGGGTGCATGGTGGAGGTGGGGAAGAGAGGGTCCAGTGAATTCACAGAGAAGACTTGTTGATGGTTTGATTGATTGGAGTGTCTGGGATGACTGAGACAGAGGTCAGAGGGGTGTAGGGCTGAGAAGGACTGAGGGACTGGGGCAGAGTTAGGGTTAGGGAGGGAAACACAAAGAGGTAGGGAGTTGAGGTAGGCAATTAAGGGAATAGGGAGATGGGGGCAGGGTATTGGAGGTACAGAAGGTTGTGGAAAGGAGAGAAGTTTCATGGGGTAGAGAGACGTGCAAGAGATAGAGAGGTCAGGGACTAGATGATGGAATTGATCTGGGCTTCAGGACTGGTGGGGGCCGGTCAGATGAGCAAAAAGGAAGAGATCAGCGACCTACTCCTATGACCTCTCCCCCCAGTCCTTAGGGCTCTTTCCCTGAGATCTCGGGGCCTTTTCCGGGCCCCCTTACTGTCTCAGTGGCTTGACTCACACCTTCCCGGTGCCCCTCCTCCACCTCCGGATAGCCAAACGGCCGCTGCAGGGGCTGGAGCCTTGGAGACACAAACACAGCAGGGGAGAGAGAGATGAGCCTGAAGCCTCTGAACCTTACAAGCTTGGGAAGAGGCGAAGGAGGATCCCGAACTGGGTTGGATCTCTGGCTACCTCACTCTTTTTCCCTCATCTGTCTCTGTTTCTGTCCCTTTGTCTTTCTCAGCCTGACAGGATCTTTATCATCTCTGTCACAATGTATAGAGTAACAGTAGCAATCAATCCTCCGGTCCCAACATCTGATTATCCTTCCTTAGTTCATTGTGGTTGCGAGTGTGTGTGTGTGTGTGTGTGTGTGTGTGTGTGTGTGTGTGTGTGTGTGTGTGCGCGCGCGCGCGCGCGGGAGCATATGGACGCGAGTGCATTCTCTTTGGGTCGGAACTGCCTAGAGAGGAGCGCAGTCAGCTCAGGCTCTGGTCGGACAGAGACCTCGGCCCGCTGAAGGAAGGAAACAGTAAGATCTGACGATGTCCTGGACAGATCCCTGAAACACAGGGGAGAGGAAAAAGTGGCCTCGGACTCGCCTTTGGTAACTCGAGCTGACCCAGCAGGAGGCACGTCGTGGCCCAAGTTTTCGAAGGAGCCGGACTCAGGAGAGGGGTGTTTCAAAAGGGGAGACCGGTTAAAAGGGAGGCAGTGAATGAAAGCCAGGGCACCACAGGGGGGGAAAGGAGGAGAGCAAGTGGAAGAAAAGAAACAGACCGACGAAAGGGGTCAGACAGAGAGGAGAGGGGAACTCCAGGGAAAGAAAAAAAACGGTGAATCGAAGGAAAACTGGAGGTCAGAAGAGAATGGAAACTAAGGGAAAGTGAGGAGCAAAAAGGGGTAAAGGAGAAGGGGAAAGGAAGTCTGGAGAAAAAGGGGATCGGGAGGGGATGTTGAGGCAGAGGAAGGAAGGGGATTCGGGAATGGGCAGATAAGAGGAAACGGTGCAGAAAGAGAGGAAGGGGAAGGAAAGGAGGAAATAGGAGTCGGAGGTGGAGGCTGTAGCAAGGGTACACAGTAAGACGCGCAGCAGTTTAGGAACCCAAAGCCCCCTCCCGCCTGCCTCCTTCTAACTGCAACCCCAGCTAAGCGTCTGACCGCGTACCTTCGGTCGCCTGCAAGACACTGCCGTCGAGCCTGCGGAAGGTCTTACTGGCCAATTCTTCTAGAGCGCAGAGAGGCGAAGTAGGGTCCCGGGTGGGCGTGGGGGCTGGGGCTGGGGCCGGGCGGGCTGGTGGACCCAGGATGTCAGCTATGCTGAAGGGCGTCGGCGGTTTATTGGAAGCGGCAGGAAGCGGCCTGGACTCCTGGACCGAGGTCATGTCGGGGCCCCCGGGCCAAGGGGTCCCGGCTGCCGGGGCCTCCAGCTCAGCGCCACCGCCTCTTCCTCCTCCTCCCCCACCTTCTCCGCGCATCGGCTCATGCTCCGGGCCCCGGGGCCCGGGAACGCCCCGTGCCGCCCCCCGGGGCCCCGGTCTGTGCCCAGAAGCCTGCGCTGGGCAAGCCTGAAGCTGCTTCTTTGCCTTAATCGGGTGGCTTAGTCCGTGCACAACTACGCCCGCCAGCCGAGCCTTAGCCCTGCCTTAAAGGGCCTTGGGGCTGGAGGCGGCAACTGGGTGGGGAGGGGGGGGCGGAGCTTGAGGCGGCCCCGAGCACTGGGGCCGGGTATCCATCCTCCAGACCCACCCCCACCTCAAGGGTCCCCTAGATGGTCTGGTCGTCCGCCCTCCTCAGGCTAAGGCCCAGGTGACCCTGGCGCAGACTAAGGAGGTGACCTCCTGGTTCAAGCGCCCTTTGGAAACACTACAGGACGGGACAGAGTGCGCTACCCCAAATGTACCCACTCCCCAGCCCTCTTCTGAACTCCTGCTCTAGTGGCCACCACCGGGCCCATCGGCTCTTTTCTCCTGCCCCTTTCCAAGCAGCCTCTTTATTGTTACGACCCTCACCCCAGTCCCTTAATTGCCAGACCCTATCCCCCCTACTGTGCCCCTCACCGCTGTCCAGCCTGGGCCCCCTACCCGTAATGGGAGCAGCCTCTCTGGCCCATAAAACTGCGGGCGATAAAAGGGTTTTCCTCCCGCGGCCTCAAGGGCTTTTAAAAGTTCCCAGCGCTAGAGTTGGTGGGTGGAAGCGGGGGGGGGGGGGGGGGAAGCGTTGAAACCAGCTGTGAGGGAAGAAGGGGCTGGATCCAGCTGTGACCAGACCTAAGGGGCAGCTGTGTCTGCCTACCTCCCTCTCCTAGCTCAAGCCCTGCTTCTCCATGAATCCAATCCTCCTAATCTATCCTCCTTCCCAGCCCCATAGAGAATGTGGGTCCACAAGGCGATGAGGGTGACTGCGGCTGGAAGTGATTAGGAATGCGGGGGTGTGGGGCTGGGGCACTGGTTAGATTCCGCAGACCGACCACGGCTGGGCCGGGAGAGCAGCGGAGGCCTCGTCAATCTGGCCACTACCGAGTCTCCAACAGCCTTCTCTGTCTGAGACCCCTGGGACAGAGGTTGCTCAGAGTGGTCTGAGCCACAAGGCAGCGGAGGGGGGCGGGGCGGGGGAAGCCTAATGGAGGACGCAGGTGAGGCGTAGAAACCTCTGGCTTCCCGGAAGCTTCAGTGCCTCGGCCTACCATACCCTTACCTTAGTACTAGTTCCATTCTTTTCAATTCCATTCTCTTCACTGCTCTGGCCCCAAGCTCAGCAGCTCCCCCCAGCCCCCAGCCCTTGGGCCTCCACCTCTTCTTTCTCTGTTTCCTATTCCTTGTTATTTCAACCCCATTTCCCGGTCTCGTAGCACTCCACAGAGCACCCGTCTCCTCTTCCCCTAAACCCAGCTTTCTGAATTGGCTCCTTGGAGACTCCGGAGGCTGCAGGCTCGACTTTCAGGAGGATTCTGACTTCTATTCTGGGCTGTCTCAAGACCTGGGGCTCAAGATCTATCGGATCGCACTGGGACAGGTACGGGACCAACTGGGAGATCAAAAAACGGGAGTAGGTGGAGGACAAGGTGGTGGACTGGAAGAGGGACCTAGCGGAACGGTCCATACACACCACCACCGCCACTTCAGAAACCCACTGATTCAAAGAGACATGAACAAAACAAAGGACAGAGACGCGTACAACCCCATGACCAAAGGTGAGGTCAGTCCATGTTTCTGTTAGTGCCTGTGTCTGTCTCACTCAGCCTCTACAATGAATGGGAGATCCCCGGGTCCGCTTAGCACTTCAGATGGCTTGGTTAGATAGACGATAAATGTTGGGTCCTGACTCGGTAGGAGCTGACCCCATACATCCCCAGGGCTATGTCGGAGACCTAGTCAGAGCCCCAAGCCTGGAGTCACTCCCAGGGCCTCAGGCGACCTTGGAGCTTCACACTGGTGTAGGTGTCTGACTCCGGAACCTTACTGTCCCCGAAAGGAGACTCACTTGTTCCCACACATACATTGGAAAAGACAATAAACATAGCATAGATATACAAAAAGACACCTGGAACACAGCAAATCCGGGGAGACAATCACACACCACGCCTTCGCCGCCCCCCCCCCCCCAGCTTCCCCGCTCATCTTCTGTGGGCCGTCGCTAGGGCATTGACTACCGCTGCGACCGGCCTAGCAGAGACCCGTCTCAGGCGAATTACGACGGAATCCTAATAGGCCTCAGGAAATGGTGCGGGGACATCGAGGGCTGGGGGAGCCTTTTGGCCCACCTTCAGCCCAGCACGTCTCTGGGTCTCTCGGGATCTGTCTGACTGAATCACATAAGCCTCTTTAATCACTTTAATAAGTCGCCCCATTGCTCACCTGTAGGACCACCGCAACTCGCCAGAAAAGACCCAATCTCTAGCTTTTTCACGCACACACCTACAGTTCTATTCACAACCACACAAAACAAAAAAACGCCACACACTGCGGTCCATGCTGCCCCAGACAAACGGTCGGAGCCGCAGTACTTCCTGTAGGAGGGGGTAATGCAGACTTGGACACCGACAGACAGACGGCGGACCCCTCAATTCCCACGGTTTAGACTCACCGTCACCCTTCTCGGGTCATCCCCATCTCGGAGGCGGCTTTTGTTTCTTTGAGTCTCTAAGCCCCCTCCCCCTCCGAAAAATTAAGGGCATTAAAGAAACTGTCCTGCCGACTGTCTCGGGGATCTTCCCCCATATTGCTGGCTCTCTAAGTGGATATTTCTGCCTCTCGACTGCTTTCATTTCCTTTTCACCTTCTCCCGCCTCTTCCCCGATTGTTTATTAGTGGCCTTCGTCTATCCTCTTCTGCCCACTTTGGGGACAGTGTGTGTAACTGCGGGTTACATGGGTTTGCATCCCTGGTTCCTTCCACTTCTTTTTCCGCTCTCCGGGAGAAAGGAAAGAGCCTGGGCTGCCTTGGACGGAGCTCAGATCTCCAGGTAAGAGCCTGGTTTGCTTTCGGCCCAGAAAAGAAACTCAGGGGCAGGGACTGAGTAGGAACCGGGACACTCTGGGCAGTGTTGTGAAGAGCCAGTCACTTCAGTACACACCTCAAAGATTACACGCTGAAACCCGAGCACACACACTCAGAGGTACGTACACAAAGACAGCCATACCCGCCAACACGGAGGCACAATCATGCAGACACAATTGCGCAATTGCATAGACAGACACTTCCACGCTGGTGACTGACTAACGGTCAAAGATCACAAGGGACCGAAGTGTGGAGGCTGGCTAAAGTGATTCCAGAGCCTCTCAATCGGTTATGGGGGGGAGAGACCCCCCCCATCTCCCACCCTTCCCCAGGCTGAGCTGGGAGCTGCCTTTCTTCGATCAAATCAATGTCTGTCCCATCAATGTTGTTTCACTTAATCGGTAATTAAAGTGTGTCCCAGGAGAGGCTTCATGTGCCCCTCCTCCCAACTCCAACCCTCATTCCTGTATTCCCTTCTTATGGAGCCCTCTTAGAGAGGCCAAGGTATACAACACATAACTCACAGAGGCACAACACAAAACTCACCAAGCATACGAAACATAGGTGCACAATTCACACATACACATTTACAACACAACTGTTAAATATTGTGCTTAGAATGAGCAAGACATAAAAAAACCAAACACAATACAAAGTCTGCCTCTGACATTGACATAAGTCTGTCTTACTCTCCTTTACTCACAAGTTCCCCTTCTTTTCCTTCTCTATTTTCTCCCCTTCCTTTATTCCCTCTTTACTCGGGTCTTAATTTCAGACCTCTCTGCTATGGATCTCTTTCTCCTAATGATACCTATCCCTGATCTCTCTCCCTATGCCTTTCCTGAGAGGTCTCAGGTATGTTGGGGAGTCTCTCTCAGGTCTGAGGGGTGACATCTGGCCCTGAGTCTGATAGGAAGACATGGTTCCCTGGCATGAGGGTCGAAGACGTGATAACCAATGGCCCGAGGATGAGGAAGGGGGGACTTAAGGAAAGTGGTATGACCTCCTGAGTCTGAGGCATACTCACATCTGTGACCCCACACTGGAACTGGGTTGAACGCTGAGGGCTCTTGCATCTTCCCTTTTTCTTTCTTTCTGTCTCAGAGCCCCCTCCCATTTCCTCTCATCCCATTCCTCCCTTCCCTTCCCCCTCTCAATGCCTGTCTCAGGTAATGGGGTTAGCCTGTCCCAGGGGTGGGGGAGGTGGGGTGGAAATGCAGAGACTGAGAAGATGGTGAATAGGATTTGGATTGGGGGATGGGGAAGAAAAAAGAAACACTTAAAAAAACCCCCAACCCCAACAATGAGAGACACCTGGGAAGGCAAAGTCACACAATAAAAATAGAAATTAAGACACACAGACTAGAGACATATACACATATGACAGAGACATTTTTGTGATAGAGGGGTTCATACAAAAACAGGCAACCAACAGAGACATCAGCAAAGAGACAGAGAGAGAGAGACAGAAAGATAGAAGAGGGTAGACAGAAAGACGGTTCATAGGCAGCAGCAGAGAAAGACCAGTAGACAGAGCAGATACAAGATACAGATATTGTCAGAGTGAGACACAGCCCTACAACTCACACAGAAAGGGAGGTCCCCAGTTTTTCAAGAAGGAAGAGTCTCCCCCGGGACTAGTGAGGGCCCACTGAAGGGATTTCTCAGTCTGACCCCCCCACCCCAGCCTCTTGCTGGCCCCAGGTCAAGGAGCCTGAGAGAAACTGGATCCATTGGATGCTAGGAGTAGGAGCTGGGGGAGGACAGGGGTGAGTGATTAATGAGGGAGATTAAACCTCTGGGCCCAGAGGTCACCTCTCCCCCTCACCATGGGAAACTGAGAAGGTCTCTCTACTGGGGGAGAGGGCAAAGAGTGAAACCAACTGAAGATCCTCCCATAACCTGACACTCATCACTCCCCCCAACCCCACCCCCTACCACAACATACCACTCTACTCCCTGGTCAGTATGGTCACTAACCATACATATACTTGGTCACTTATGACAGATGTTCCATGAATTTCATCATTGAAAACCCCCTCATCCCCTGTGACCACTATGAAAAACTTGTTCAATGACCACTCAGATACCCCATTACTGAGTCCTAAAGTGACCCCTAAAGTCACTAACCTCATGCACACATCACATCCACTGACCTCATAGCCTGTCACTGAGTCTGCCCTGCCCCTCAAACATCTTAACAGACTTCCCGTGACTGAGGCCACCAAGGCACCTCTTACAATCTGGTCACAGACTCCGACACACCTCTTATCATTGACGTTCCACACACATGCGTGGGGTCTTATACATTTGCCTACTCCTTGAGACCTCATCCCCCAACATTTCTTACTTCTACCACACCCCATCAATGGGACACCTAAATGTTTAATCATTGCCCCTGCCTATACACCACAAATGTTCACAGCAGACCACCACTGATCCAGTGTATTCCTGGAGACTGACCACCCCACCCCACCTCAACCCCACAGAGCCCTCTTCACCATCATTGCCTATTTCCATATTTTGTCACAATACAACCTGTCAATATTTCCTAAACCACTTTGTGCCCACCACCAGTTATTCACTTTTTCTATATTCCTCTGGGGTTTGGGATGAATCCAGCTGAAAGTGGATATGGCCTCTTCCCTTCATGTTATACGTATTGGGAAACAATTCATGTCAAGGTCAAGGTTTGGCTTGGGCTATGCCTTAGAAAAGCCTTATTAGCCCAGTTTCCTCGTGTTTTTTTTTCCCTCTCCCCCTCTTTCACTGATACCTTCAAGACTTTGAACAGGTAATATAAAACACACTAAGAAAACTTGGATTTAGCTCTCCCACTTACTATGACTCCGGGCAAATCATCTTATTCCTCTGAGCCCCTTTCCATATCTAGTGAACCTGGAATGATATTTGCACTACTTATTTTATAAACCTAAAAGTGTTATCCAAATGTCTGCCATTATAAGTTTCATTTGAAAGTGGGGGAAGAACCAGTAGTTAGGGAGGAAACTGAGGCCTAGAAATGTCATGCTGTGTTGGAGAGTTTGCAAATTTGCATCAGATGGCATGTACCCCAAGTATGTACTTCAAGGATTTAGAGCTAGGGAGGATGAGTCAGACCCTCTCACTACATACATCAAATGAAATAAGACATAAAAGCACTTTGCCAACCTTAAAAAAATGTTCTATAAATGTTAGCTGTTATCTAAGGGGAAAATGAAGTCCAGAAACATGGGAGGTGATTGGACCCAAGTCATTTCAGTCAAGACCAGAACTTGAACAGGTTCTCCCAGGACCCTGAATCCAAGGGTTCTTTCCAAAACACAGTGCATATGTCCATATGCGTTATGTGCATTTTTACTTTTTAGTTCTTTGGTGACACCAGAGAGAGGGCAAGGGAAGGGGAAGAGTCACCTTCATCCCTGACAGCTGGGAACAGCTGGGAGTGGAGGAGAAGGAAGGCAGAGAGCTGAGGACAGACAGCAACCAGGGCTCTCTCTGCCTTCTTACCAGACGAAGGATGAGAACGGTGCACAGAGCATGCATTTAGGGTTCCAGGGACCTTGTTTTCTTTCTCTTCCTGCTCAGACCCTGGCTGTCATTCCTTTGACCAATATTTGGACCCCAGAGAAGCTCTTCCCTGAGACCCCTGGGACCAGATTACAATGAGGGCCACCCCCTGCTCCTGAGATGAAGATGCACAACGGTGTACTTGTGAGCAAGGGAATAAGGGAGGCTGGTAGAATCAGGGGCCCAGTTGACCCAACAGCTGGTCTGAATCAGTGGTGGTGGGGAGGGAGCAGCTGCCAAAGCAAGAGCTTGGCCAAACCTTTCCCCCAACCCCTGTTGACGAAAGACACAAAGAAGATCCAGACTCGAGGTCTGAGCCTAGGGTGGAAGCATCTCTGAAGGGCATGGGGGAGGGGATGACTGGCTTTGGGCATGGCAATAGGGATCTCTTTAAGTATCAGATTCAGATTCCCAGCTTCCTGACAAATGACTCTCCAGGTCATGAACTTGGGCCCTCTCCCCCTGGCTATTAACCCCTTGCTGATCACCTTGGGCTTTCCCCTGTCCTTCAGGGCTTCATTCTACCTTAGGCTGGGTTTCCCTCACCTGGACACGGGGAAGTTAGAGAACCATGCAGGGTAGGGTGGGAGACCATGTTCTACCATGTTCCACCCTCCCCGGCATGGCTCTCTAACCTTCCCCCAAGTTGGTTCCTCCAGCGCTAGGTCACCGTAGCAGGACACGGGTCCCTGGTCCTGGCCCTGACCCTCCACCATTCTGTCTTAGCTAAGAAGTCCTAGTTACCTCTCACTGCTCCCACTTGGGGTCCAGCACAAGGTGCTGGGGTTTGTTGAATAAGGAGAGGTTGAGAAGCAGGAAGGAGAGAGAAAGGGAGGAGAGAGAAGCAATGTCAGGTGGGGAGGAGGAATGGGAAGGAGAGTTCAAGAAGCAGCCAAAGGCGCTTTTTCAGCTTTTATTTCAAAAATAAAGCCACTGTGGGTCTCACATAAATATCTGGGGTGGGGGAGGGAGGCCAGCTTCTACCTCCTTTTTTCCTTCACGCTGTAATGCAGGAGCAGGGGTGCGGGCTAGAGGAAGAGAAGGGGGAAGAGGACTGTTACACCTTCCCTAGCCATAACCACCCTTTTATCCAATCAATTTCCTCCTACAACGGTCCTAAAACCCCACTCCATTCCAGTCCCTCATTCCCCCAAACCTTCTCTTCCCCACCTTGCCAAACCATCGAGAAAGCCAAAGCTGTTTCATGGTCATGTGATCTGGGAGAACTTCATTGTCAAATAGGAGCTGTACCTGTATGAGGGAGGGAGGAGACGAGGGGGTCCAGTGATGCTGGGACAGGGAACCCCTTCTTCTCCATCCCTCCATCCCCTTTACAGCTTCTTTCTGGGACAGTCTAACTCACATGCTGGGGGTTCAGCATCAGACGTCTACACAGGACCCTCCTGAGATGCCGAACCTCTGCTCGGACAGAACAACGGACAAACTTGTGCTGAAGGGCAAGGGCAGGGACGGGGACGGGGACGGGGAGACAAAAAAAGAACAATGGACTCCAAGTCAAGTACTCCACCCTCAAAGCCCAGCTCCGACACTCACTAGCTATGTGACCTGAGGCAAATCCCTTCCCTTCTCAGAGCCTCAAGTGTCCTCAGCTGTGTAATGGGGGTGATACCTGTATAACTACCTCCAGGATTACCATGAGCAAAGTACTTGACAAACCAAGTGATCTAGAAATGGGAGCTGCTATTACATGAGTAAGAAGTGACGTTGAGGGGATTGTTATTAGGTTAGTTACTTAAATGGGAAGAATATGGAGACCTCCCTTTCAGCCCCCTTACCTGTAAAATGCTTTTATTTTTGTCTTTGCCAGAGCTGTTGTGGGGAAGGGGGAGCAAAGACAATGGTTAGGTTCTTTCTACCAAATGCTCTGCCCCTATCGTTCCCAAAGGCCCCCCTCCTTTCTTGGTATCTCCCCTCCCCCTCAAATCTTTTGTATGGACTCGCCTCCTAGGTAGGGTAGGAGCATCAGCTAGTTTACCTTCCCCCTCCCCACTCTGCACTAAACTTGGGTAGGCCATCACCTACAGTCTTCCCTAGGCACAGCAGGCAGGATGGAACCACAGTTTCCCTGCCCCCCCCCATCACACCTCTCACCTAAGTTTTTCTAGGCATAGGCTGAGCTGCTCATCATAACGGTAATAGTGGGCTTTTGAATGGTCAAAGCTGTTGTAGGGGAGGCCAAGGGTACCCGGGGCTGGTTCTAGGAGAGATACAGTGATGGCTATCACAAGGGAGTAAGGCGTGAGATGGAAGATGAAAAACTCTGGGCAAAGAGGCAGTTACCTTTCTTTAGGCTGTACTTACCTTCCCCGGTGGGCTGAGTGACTCGGTCCAGGCCACGTGACTGATAGAACTCTCGTATCCTTTTCTCTTCACCTGCAGCAGAGGCGAGGGTAAGGAAAGGAAGAAAGATAGACTTTCTTAGTGCCTGTCCATTGCTGGTGTAACGCCCTCAACTTTTCATAGCCCAACCTCATACGTGCATGAACAACCAAGTGGGGATAAAGTACGTCACTGTCCTGCTGGCTCTCTTGGGAGCTCTGGAATCATAGAAAGTCAGAGCTGGAAGGATCTTTAGAGACTGATTGGCTCAGTTCCCTCATTTTCCACAGGGGGACACAGACACCCAGGAGAACAAGACTTGCCCAAGCTTGCAGTGGGAAACCTGGGAGTGAACCCAGATCCCTGGAGCGTTCCTGAGGGGGGACACTCACTGTCCTGCAGGCCAGGCACCAACTTGTACACGATGTCCTGCATGACCCGATCCAGTTTGAGGTTCAGCAGCGGCTGGGTCTCGTGAATCTTTATGTTGCACATGGGGCAGTATTTGCTGGTCTGCAGGTACTTCACTATGCAACTCTTACAGACTGGGGGGGAGAGAGGCCACACACCTTGCAGCCCTCCTCCCTCCCTTACCCAGGTAAAGGGAGGAAGGGGGAGAGGCCCAGGAGCTCAAAGAAGGGTCTGCCCCAAGGGGAGCTCCATCCGACGGGCTCCCTGGGCTGCAGCTGGGCACGGGTGGGGAGGGGCGGGGTGGGGGTGGGGAGGACCCTCACAGGTGTGCAGACATTCCGTGATAGTCGTGGCATCCACGAAGTAGCCGGCGCACAGACAGCAGACGATGTGCTCGTTCAGGTCCTTGATTTTCACTCGGACTTCCTCCTGCGGCCAAACTGACCATCACTGACTTTCTAAGTGACCACCCCGACACCCGACTGGAGGCAGCCCCACAATGACCTCTTCTGTGTCGTTGTCCCCCCATCAAACCCATGGGGACTATGGGGATTGGGGGGGGTGCTCCACACCCGGGTTGAGCCACCCCCCCACCTCTGCCCAGCAGGGGGCTCCGCACGCAACCCCGACTTTCGGCCCACGGAGGGGGGCGAGGAAGGGGGTCTCGGCGCGCATGCGTCCTACTGGGGGGGTCGCCCCCCCTCTCCAAACACCACGCACGCGCATCCGGTACCCAGCCGCAGCGCAAGCGCATTGGTCATCGGGCCAGCTGCCCAGTCGCCCGCTGGCCCCAGAGCCTCGTTTCTCCGCGCCGCCTGGCATCTCCAGCCCGCCACCTCTGTACCTCGTTCCGCAGCGGGTCCATCTTGTACACCGACTGAAGCTGGTTCCGCAGCCGCATCGCGATCGCCATCGGGCCCCCCTGAGGAGACGCCATCTTAAAGGCTGAGCCCGGCCAGCCACTTCCGGTGCCGCCTGCTGGGCGGGGCCTGTTTCCAGGCAACGGGGGGCCTGGGCCTTTTCTGATTGGCCGTCCTGCCCAGCGCTCCGCCCCACCGCTCCCCGCCCCTCTCTCCCGTGTGCTCACCTGAGCTCGTCCCGCCCCTAGCCCCGCCCCACTTGGCGTCAGAGCTGCCGAGGGGGCTCGTAGTTGTCCAGCTCTCCCGGCGAGGCCGAGCCTCGGCAACCCCGAGCTAGATCCCGCAGAGGCCGCGGTGCCTGCGTCTTCCGGAGACCGCCGCGGCCGGGCAGGAGGGCACTCGCGTCTCCTTTTCCAGCAGCTCCCCCCGGGGTTCCTCCCCGGCCGAGCCGGGTCTGTCGGAGGGCGACAGGGGCGTCTCGCGGGGAGCATCTCCCGGGGCGGGCAGGAGCCTTTGGCAGGAGGCCGCCTCGCGAACGTCTGCGCCCGAGAACGGGGCCCTCCGAGGCCGGAGACTGCCTGAGTACGACCGCGGTCAAATCCTGGACGCGCGGGGCGCAGTCGTAGCTCCAGTGTACCCGTCCTCGCCCGATCCCCTGGCGGACCTCCCCTTGCCCCTCCTCTGCTCGCTGCGGCGTCGCCCCCGAAGGGAATCTTACCATGTGACCCCCCCTTCCAGGGGCCACCCAAGGGGTCCCTCTCCTCAGCCACCCCCCATCTCTGATGGTGCCTATCTCACGTAGATTCCTCTAGGTGCAATCTTCGATCATTTATTAAAGGCCGACTATGTGCCAGGCACTGTGCTAAGCGGGGTGTGGGGGCGATAGAAAGAAAGGCAAAAAACAAAACTTACACGCACAACACACACACACACGCACACACACACATCCTAGCCCTTAGCGTGCTCACAATCGGGACCACGCGCAAACACGAGCCTCCGGAATCACTCCATTGTTTCCCCCTTAATGCATCTGCCTCTGGGTCCCCCCATCTTGTTTTCCCCTTCACTTATTTGTCCTTCCCTAGTAGTGACTCCTCTCTCATTTCTCAGTAACCCAATTGTTCTGCCCCTACCTATAGTACCCTCTCATTTTCATCAGTGACCCATCTCAATGTTTCCCCTTAGGTTGTTCGCCTTTGTTTTCCCCATCTGTAAACTCCTCCCTCCCTCCTTTTCTCCATTCCTAACCCATCCTCCCCCTCGGCCCCCCAACAAACCTCTTCTCTTCTCTCCGAGGGAATCTCAGAGTCTCTTGGGGATTGTCTTTGGAAGTCTCTCCGGACATCTCAGGGGAGGGGCCCATGGCGGGTTGGCAGTGATCCCCCATCCCCCTGCTGCTGGGGGGCAGGCCCAGCTTAATGATGGTGATTTAATCATTGGCGCCTGCCAAGGCCTGGGACAAGCTAATGCAGAGCAGATGCTGAAGGGGGCGGGGGAGGAGGTGAAGGGACAGAGGGCACACAGCAAACAGACAGACACCACCCACACATGGATGGATACACCCCACACAGACACACAGAGCACCCCCTCCACACCCAGAAATATACTGTACAATCCTCCTTCTCTCCCATATAGTCGAATTGCACAGAAACTTGACAGGCACTGCATACACATCCGAGACCTAGACATACCACATGCAGAGACAATACCAGTCCGTTGTATGTATGTATGTCAGCCACACACAGAGACAACACTACACCATTCACTGCATACTAACATCACATGGTGACAGACACAGATCCGTAAATTCATAAACAGTCAGGGACACCCACACAGTCACAGACCAGGCAGATACTAACAGATTGATATACCCACATTTGCGAACATATGCTCAGAAATACACAGAGACACGTTCACAGACATAAAAAACACACTAGCCCTCAAATGAAAAATCCAAGCCATGTCTTCGGGAAGCTTACCACATAGTCGGGGAGACAAGACAGGCACACATAAGAAACCTCAAAGTCAGCTAAATTGTATAACATAAGTAGTTATAATGGCCAGCATTCTGCAAAGCACTTTGCAAATATCTTTTTATCCTCACATATGTGCTGCTATTGTCCCCATTTTGCAGATGAGGAAACTGAGGCAAAAGAGGTTAAGTAACTTGCCCAGGGGTCACATAGCTTGGCAATGTCTGAGGTGGGATTCAAACTTGGGTCTTGACTCCAGACTTAGCTCTCCATCCACTTTGCCACCCATCTATCACCTTCAAGGGTGACCAGGATAGGATCAGCAGGGGAAAACCACATGAACAAAGGCATAAAAGATGTGGTGGAAAGACCACTGGATTGGAAATTAGGAGGCCTGCATTTGAGCGGCAGCTCTGCCACTAGCTCCATATGTGACCGAGCCAGCCATTTCACTCTCTCTGAGCCTGTTTCCTCATTTGTAAAATGGGAATAATACCTGTAACTCTTCACCTGCACCCCTCAGTACTTTCCAAGGCCCTCAACCCTTCAGCTCACTATCCTCTCTTAAATTCTTTGTTCATTTGTCCTATTGATCAAGCTTCCAAGCCCTAAGGCTGGATTATCCCCCACCATCTATCTCTGCCTTTGCTCCTACTTATGTGTTCTGAACCGAGCTGGACGAAATCATCCCACAGGGCCCACTGTGTCCATTACAAATTTGTAATCTAATCTCAACTGGATTCTAAATGTAACAAGGCACCCTTTTTACTCTTCCCTAATTGGTTCTCTGTCCCATTCACTGGTGTTCCAAACCTAATCCTCTCAAACTTCTCATAGCACTGCCCCCTCATCTCTTCTCATCTAAGGATCTTGACTAGACTTTTATTAAAATATAAACAAGGTTACCATCTCTCTTTTCTGTGTGATCTTATCTATTTTAAAAATAAGTTTTTTACACCGTATCCTTCCAAGATGCTATTCCTTATATTAAAAAAGTTAGAAAAAAAGTTAAATAAAACCAACATATTGAAAATATATGCAGTGTTCTATACCTATGGTCTCTTACCTCTGCCAAGAAATTGGAAGTGTCTTCTCACTCTCATTTTCTTTAAGGCCAAGCCTGTTTATTGTTAATTTACCAACATTTAGTACCAGTGATACCTTAACTGTCAGATCGATTGCTTCTTTCTCAGTCGTCATCTTTCTTGACCTTTCTATAGGACTGTCAATCACCTTTTCCTCCTAGATACTCTCTCCTTTCTGGGTTTTTGTGGCAGTGTTTGCTGTTGGTTCTCTGCCTCAATGTGAGGCTGTTCTTTCTAAATCTTGTTTACCGGCTTATCCAGTTTTTGAACACTTCGGGTGTATCTGAAGGCTCTGGCTTGGGCTTTTCTATCTTCCGTTCTTTTCCCTTCCCTTCACCTCATCTTCCTTCTCTTTTTCCCTTGGTTGTATCCTCTGCTTCCATGAGTTGAACGTTGTCTGTGCAGCTGACCTTCTGATCTGTCTCTCCAGTCCCAATCTCTTTCCTGAGCCCTAGTCCTGCAGCACCAACTGCTGATTGCACCCATTGAACAGTATGTGCTTGGCCCCGCAAACTCAACATGTCCAAAAGAGAATTCATCTTCCCCTTTAAGCCCATTTCTCTTCCAAGGTTTCCTATTATTGTGGAAGACATCACCGTTCTTCTAGTCACCCAGGTCCAAAATCTACATGTCTTCGCTGACATTTACCTCCTATATCTTGTCATTTCTACCTCTCCCATATGTGCCTTTTGCTCTTCACACACATCCATTACCCTCGTTCAAATCCTCGTCACCTTTTGCCCAAATAATGGAAACAGTTTGGTCTCTCTGAAAGCCTCTCCCTATTCCAGTCCCATCCCCCGTACAGTTGCCAAAGGGGTTTTTTTCAGTAGCACCAGTCTGTGATCTACACCTCCAATAAACCGCAATGGCTCACTATTGCTGCTAGGATCCTCTCTTTGACATTAAGCTCTTTTAGACCTTGACATCCTCATGCCTTTCCACCCTCTTTTTTTCTTACCACGCGAAATTTTAAAAAGGGAAGATAAGCAAGCTACAAAATTTCTACTCCACTCCAAGTAACCAGCAGCGGCTCTTCTACTGCCCCCTTCAGTACTTAGAAGCCCGTTTCTCACAGGTGACTGGGGGCGGGGCAGGTAGGGGATATCAAACTCCTATAGCTAATGAAAGTGCCCTCAAACCCCATTTGAATCCTCTTCCCAAAGCACCAAAGAGGCAGTTTCCCAGCGATGGCCTATGTATCTCCAAGCTTCACTTTGGCCTTATGAATCCCTGAGGCCCTGCCTAGACAGCCTTTCTTGGATTCGAGGCAGTGATGTTCCTTCTGTATTCCACTGATTGTAATCAGGGAATTACGGTTTTCCCCCAACAGCCGCCTCTGTGCTTGTGACTGTGTGCCCTTGATTAGTGGGTCCCCTCCCCCATCAATTCCATCGTCTGACAGGAGTCTTGACCTCTTTACACATTACTCTCCTCCATGCAACCTATGATTCAACCATACTGACTTTCCTGCTATCCCTCATACACTCGAGTTTCCATTTCCAAGTCTGTGCTGGGCGTCCCATGCCTGCAATGCTTACCCTCTTCAGGTCACCTGGGAATCCCTGGTTTCCTCAGCTCGGATGCCACCTTCTACCTGAGGCCTTTCCTGATTCTTCTCATCTGCTAGTGCTTTCCCTTCCAAGTTACCTTATAGATGCTTTGTATTTGTTTGGTATGTGCATACACATGTGTACGCCAGGGGGGGAACCTGTGGCTTTGAGGCCACATGTGGCCCTCTAGGTCCTCAAGTGCAGCCCTTTGATTGAATCCAAACTTCAGAGAATAAATCCTTTTATTAAGGGGCAGAAGGTTCCCCACCTCTAGCATGTATACACACACACAAAGCTGTTTTGCTTCTGTCTTTATATCCCCTTACATCTAGCACAGGGCCTGGCATATAATAGGTGCTTAATTAAAATTTGATTTTATTATTTTCTTATTAACTTCTTCACAAAGACCCTGATTGGATGTTTTCTTTGTGAAGGTAACTTTGGGCTTTCCAAAGAGGAAGGGCTCTGATAGGTTTTACTAAGCTGGAAAGATGTTGAACAGAAATAGACAAAATAGAAGTGAGTAACTATGGGTTTGGAACATTGGATATACCATCAGATTCAACTCATGAGATTTTGCTGAACTGCTTTCAGACAGGTATGTGTTCTTCATATCAGCTTAGCTAAATGCCTGCAGGCTCATCACCAGAGGCTGGTCTTCAGGTAATAAATAATTTGAAAAGCCACAGAAATCATAAAAGCATTCAAGCTTGTGAGAAGTTGAAATTTTTGCAATCTGTATAGGCAGTGTCCAAAGTAGGTATTACATGGAGTAATCCTACATCACCTATTTCACATGGGGCAATAAAACAGTGCTTTGTGAATTATAAAGCATCACATGACTAACCATGAGCTCATATCATCAATGTGTGCGAGGACTAAAGAGAAGAGCAGCCTGGGTAGAGTTGGGGGTGGGGAGGGATAGTACCTACCCTGTACTAGGCACTGTGTTAAGCACTTTACAAATATCTCGTTTGATAGAGCAGAAGTACCATATGGGAAAATCATGGAGGGAAAGCTGGAAAGGTGGGAAGAGATTAGATGGTGGAAAGCCTTGAATCATAGGCTTTGACAGTTTAGGGAAGCCATTTGTAGTTTTTGACGAAACAGCATTTTAGGAGGTTTGGGTCAGGAGAGACTAGAGGCAGGAAAATCAGCTGTGAGGGGGTTGTTATAATAGTTGAAGATTGATTGGGGCGGCTAGATGTCGCAGTGGATAGAACTCTGGCTTTGGAGTTAGGGCACTTGAGTTCAAATCTGACTTCAGATACTTGACACTAGCTGTGTAAGCCTGTG
Organism: Phascolarctos cinereus; assembly: GCF_003287225.1. Lineage (NCBI taxonomy): Eukaryota > Metazoa > Chordata > Mammalia > Diprotodontia > Phascolarctidae > Phascolarctos > Phascolarctos cinereus. The sequence continues at coordinate 202,949,727 of NW_027556402.1, read as the reverse complement.
TAAGTCACTTAACCCAGATTGCCTCACCAAAAAGCAAAAAAAAAGAAAAAGATTTGAAAGATGTTGGCTGCATAATTGGAGATGAAAGACCAAATATGAGAGTGATTTTTAAGGGGGGGAAATGACACAAGGAGAGAGATTAGAAAAAAAAATGAGACAAGTTTTGAGTCTGGGTGAGTAGAGCTGTTGAGATAAATTAAGAAGTTGGAAGTAGCAAGAGGATTTGGAGGGTGAGTTCAGTATAGGATATATTGAATTTGAGGCGCCAAAGGGACACCCAGGCAGTTGGGAATATAGATATGGAACTAAGGAGAGAGTGCAGGGCTAGAGATACAGAGTTGGAAGTCATTAGCATAGAGACACAGTTAAAGCCAGGGGAGTGGATGAGATCTCTGAGGGTGGGTAGAGAGAAAAGAACAGAGAAGTTGAGGGTTAGGGTTAGACCAGGGGTAGGGAACCTTCAGCCAAAGGGCTGCCCTTGAGGACCTAGAGGGCCACATGTGGCCTTGAGTTCCTCCCTGCAGAGGAGAAACATTCACAGAATTAGGAGGAAAACGGATTGTGCAATATTGTGGAACGAAGTCACATTTCAAAGAGGTGGTAGGCAACAAACAGTACTAAAACATTAGGGCAAACATATTTGAAAGATTTCAGAGACATTCTCAATGCAGTGATCAAACATAACATCAAAAGACCTATGGAGAACCACGCTGTCTGTCTTGGCAGAGACATAACAGGAGATACAGAATAAGCCATACATTGTCAGACATGATTAATGTGTTGTTTTGCTTTCTATTCTTACTATTAGGATGGGATCTTACTTTTAGTTTACTACTAGGATGGGATCTATTGGTGGTTAGAGGTTGTCATAGGAAATAGAACAACAGTATCAGTATAACTTTTTCTTAAAATTGCTTAAATTGGCAAAAGTGACAAAAGGTGGAAATTGGCAATGTTGGAGGGGAACTGGACAGGCAGGGACATCAATATTCAGTGGAGATGTGAATTGGTTCTAACCATTCTGGAGAGCTATCTGAAATCATGCTTTTAAAAAGTGACTAAAATGTCCATTCATTTTGATTCAGAGATTCTCTCTATAGGCATATATTCCCAAGGAGGCCAAAGACAGAAAGGCCCTATATTCACCAGATTCATAGTACTTTTTTGTTGTGACAAAGAAGGGGAAATGAAAGAAGATGCCAGTTGGGACATGGCTGGGGAATGGCTGAACAATACACAAAATGTGAATGTAATGCAATATTATTGCACCATGAGAAACACAAGAAGAATTTTGAGAAGCTGGAAGACATGGACTGAGAGAGAGTAAAATATGCACAACATCTTCAATGTAAATGAAAGGAACAAAAAAGAAACTGAACACTATGTAATTAAGATACAGTTTGGCCACAGGGGAGAGGTGAAAACATGTAACTCCCTCTTTTTTTTCCAGAAGTGGGGTGCCTATTGGTGTGTAATGTTGAATATATTGTCTGAGTCAATTGGTATGATCATTCAAGGAATGATTTACTGAAGAGGAGGGGGAGATAGATTTGGAAATGGTGATTTTAAAAAAGCAGTACTTTTTTAAAGTGGGGAAAAAACAGTCTGGTAAAAGGACATACAGAAAGAAACCACTAGAAGGTAGCTTCTAGGCTACAAAAAAAAAATAGGTCTTTAGGTTCCACAAAATAGGGAGGATAGGAAGGATGAAAACCAGAAATTTAAAAACTCAGAAGGTGGCAAAGTAGTGGAAACAGTGGGTATTGGCCACTTATTTGTGAATAAGTTCACATTTCTCTAGCACTTTAAGAATTACAAAGCATCTTCCTGACAGTTTTATACAGTAGGTAGTACAAGTATACCCATTTTACAAATGAGGAAACTGAGGCTGAGAGGTTAAATAACTTCATCACATGGCTAAGTAAATGTCAGAGACAAGATTTGAATCTGGGGTGATGTAAAGTTTGGGAAAACAGTTTGTCACAAGATTTTGTAGGACCCTGAAGGCTAGACCACTTTATTCTATAGGTATAATGTGAAATGAATTGCAAAGTGTTGTGGTCAGAGCTGTACCTTAGGAAGATAACTCTGGCTGGATGTACTGGAGGAAAGATCAGAGGTAGAGGAACTAATTTGTAGGCCACTTAATAATCCTATAAGGGGATGATTAGAGTCTGAATTGAGGTGATGGCAGTAGGGACAAAGAGGAGGGACAGAAGTAAATGATGAATCAGAGGTAATGTGGCCAGGGCTTTGCCAGTGTCACATAGTATCAGAGCTGATCCAGGTTCCCAGACTCCCAGTCCAGTGGTTAGTGTGACAGTCAAAGGAAGGAAAGATATTGAGGAGGGAAGAAGGGAAGGAGACAGACAGAAAAAGAGACAGACAGGGAGAGAATTGTATGTAGCATGAAAAGTAGCAGGCCTGGGAGAGATATGAAATGTATTAGCAAAGGGGAAGAAGGCAACGGAGAAGGCTGAAATTGTTAGGGCAAGAGATAAATGTGGGAACAAACTTCAAGATGAAGTGAGAACAAAAGCACAGGTTAGCCCTGATAGAGAGGTGTTTATTCTTCTCAGATAAGAGGATAAATGTGGGGATGAAAGTGGCATTTTGAGCTGAAAACAAGAGCTCAGGGAGACAAGACAATCATAGCTCAGGGAGCTCCCCGATGGATGGTTTCTATCTTCTCTGGACATAGGAGGTGAGGTCATTCACTGATCGGAGGGGTGAATGTGAGGATTGTGGGCATAAGTAGAGAAGGGCCTGAACCAACCTGTGAGGAATTCAGTAAGAGGGTCAAAGAGACGAAAAGGGTCATGTGTAAGTGGGGCAGCACATGTATGGAGGGATGGTTTTGCTTGGTTCGTTACACATAGTTCCCCCATCCCACCCTTTCCCCCATTCATGATCTTTCTTACTCCTCTTTGTTGATCTCATTCTCTTTGGCTTCTTCCCCCACCACCCCCACCACCCCCCAGGAGCCACTTGTGAGACTTGACCTCCATTCCCAGGGAGCCAGGAAGGGAAGAAGAATTTGGAACATTTTCTAGTGGTTGGGAGGTTTAAAAGGAGGAGGAGACAACGAGAAAAGCGGGGTTAGATTATAGAAGGAATGGCTCATGAAAAGGAAACATTGATATCAGACACCCTTTTGTCATCACTGATCCCAGTTCTGGAATAGTCATTCACCAGCCCCTGCTCCTTTCCTTCTCCCTCCCCAAAGGGAGACTTAGGGCCTCTACAAATGGGGTTATTCTCCCAGGAAACATATGAGGATCAAGCCCCTTCTGCTTTCCCAACAAGAGCTGAATGGGGAGCCATCGTGATATCCAGTCAGAGAACTTGGGTTTGAGGCCTGCCTCCTGACACTGGCTGTAGGACCCTAGGGAAGCCATTTAACCTGCTTCCTTTGTAAAATCAGGCAGTTGGACCGATACAATGTTAAATCCTATGATCCTATGGGAACCTGTTCCAACCCTGTCACTTCCTAGGCAAGTCACTTTCCCAGTCTGATCCTTAGTTTCCTTGACTCCAGGTTGCAGAGAAAAACACACCTTGTTAGCTGAAAGTGCTATAGAAATGTATTGTTATTCACATTAGTCTAGCAGGCTCAGGTTTTAGGAGCGAGGTGGGGCCGGTACCCAGGAATTCAGGGAACTCTCCTCATCCCAGGTTTTTTTCTGCACCAGACGCTGGAAAGAGCTGATGGATCCGGCGAGAGAAAAAGCCTCTGCCCTCTCTGCTCAGCCCCAGGCGCCCCGGCTGCTGGCCCATCTGCTAGGAAGGGAGGAGGAAGGGAGGGAAGGGCTGCCATGAACTAATCAGTCAATCAATTCCCCACCCCCGACCTCCAGGCTTCCTGAGTGCCCACTCAGTGCCACCCGGATGGAACCAAATCTGTCTGAAAATGGGGGATCTGAATTCAGGGGATCCAGTGCCTATCCCCAGCTGGTCGGGAGGATGGGGAACGGGGACAGGGACCACGTCCAGCCCCTCTGGGGAAGGCAAGTAGCCTGAGGCCAGGAGTGCAAGGATGGGGGAGAAGGCCCTGGGGAGAGGACAGGGGTCCATGGGGAGAAGGAATTGCACCCCCTCCCCGCTCCCTGTCTGACCGGCTCGTAGGCGCCAGGCCCCCCCGGGGCCCGGCCGGGCTGGGGAAGGTAATGTAATTCCGGCGCCGCTAACCCGATTACCACAGCCTGCGCGGGGCCGGGCGGCGGCGGGGGCGGGTCTGGGGGTGGGGTGGGGGTGAGGGCGGAGGCAGGGGGTCCCATCCTGGAGAAGGAGGGGTAGCATCCAGTGCCCACTCTTTCCCAGATCTCCCATCCGGCCTGAGTCAAGGTCCGAACCTCCTAAATGCCAATTTTCCAGTTGAACTCCTGGTTCTCTATTACGAGGGCTGAGGATAGAATTTAGCCAAATATCAAAGGATTCGCGGTAGACTGGAAGAGTTGCTGGTTGCGATAACTTCATATCATTGACAGGCCCCAGGCCAGGCAATTCCTGGTCCCTTTCCCAAATCCAGGGAAGGCAGGTGAAAGGGGCCCCAGGGATAATGCAGTTGGGATGGATAGGAAATGAACCCCTGAAGGAAGGGATTCTCCTCGAGTCACAGTGAACTCTGCTGGCTGCCAAGAACAATTGACAAGCGCTAGAGGCAGCGGCGCTGCACCGTCACCTTTGATCTGATCCCAAGAAATCGAAATCCCTAGAAATGGGGGTAACTGGCCCCCGAGTGAGCCCAAGCAGTGCACTTTGGGGTCTCCTCGAACGAAGTTAGCAAGTGCTGCCCATACCCAGGGTCGCTTCTCCGGCCCCACCCCATTCGCTTCTATTGGGGTTCTCAGATCTGTGCGGCGGCCAGCACTGACAATCTGGCCCTGCTAACATCCCCCTAAGCCGCACCCATCCTGACGCCCACCCCGCAGCACCCAGTGGCTTCTCAGGGTCTAGTCCACCACCAGCTGTCTCTCCTTCCCCGGAGGCCTCCAGCAACACCAGTGCATGTCCAGGCGCAACGAGATCCTGACTCGAAGCTAGCCGAGCCTGAAACCTAAACGAATCTGAGGTCGCTAAGAGGTTCTGCCCGGCTCAGGCCCTCTTTCGAATCTAAGCTAGGGCCTTGGGGGTAGGCGTGCTAGGCTGACCGCACCTCCAAGCAGGACAACTTCAAGGCACCTGCTGCTGAGGCAAGGGCGTGTGGGAGAGGCCTTCACTTCTTTCCACCCCCCCGACCCTTCCCCCCACTCCTGCCTGCGGGGCGCGGTCCCAAGCTAAGCTCAGAGAGCACCCCCACCCCAGCTGACCTCAAGGCTCGGTGTCCGCTCCCCCACCCATCATACGCCCCACACACCTCGGCGCAAACAGGCAGCTCTTTCCCTTTAACGAGTCGGGCCGGCCCCGCCCCGCCCCCGGGGGCCGAGCTGTCAGTCTTCTCCAGAGCTGGCCAACCCGATCCACCCCGGACTTGGACAGCCGCAGCCCAGTGTCCGTCTATCTGTGTGTCCATCGGTCTCAAGCCCCGGAGTCCGGACGGCAGCCAAGTTCGGGGCCAGGGCCCCGGAGTTGCGGGTCCGGGAGTTACCCCACTCCCAGTCCCGACCGGAGATGGCGGCCCCTCTGGGCCGCAGGGCAACAGGCACAGGTCCCGGGCAGCGCCTAGAGATGTTCCCGGAGCCCGCGGGCCCCTGAGCGCCCGACGCCGCCCCCCATAACTGCAGCCCCCGCCGATTCTCCTTCCTCACCTCCGCCACACGACCTAGTCCTGGCAGGTCCTTTCCCCATGGATCCGGTCGGACTAGCACCGCAGACTCTCCAGCACCATGAACCCATCAGCTTCGGCATCGACCAGATCCTGAGCGGCCCCGAGCCCCCTGGCAGCGGCTGCCTTGGCCCAGGTCCCGGCCGCGTGGGGCAGACTGAAGGTGCACTGTATACTGGCGGGTACGCTGGGCCCTCGGGCTATGGCCCCTCGTGCTCATTGGCCTCTCTTCCGGGGAGTCACGGCGGGGGGTCTGCGGGGGGCGTCATCCGCGTCCCCGCCCATCGGCCCCTCCCCGTGCCGCCCCCCACCGGGGGCCCGACTGCAGCCCCAGGCACCCCCGGGCTAGGCGCTGGAAGCGGCCTATCAGGCCTTACCTTCCCCTGGATGGACAGCAGCCGCCGTTTTGCCAAGGACCGGCTCACAGGTGAGGGGGTGGGGTGGGGCAGGCTTTCTTCACCTTCAGCCCCATCCTGCTTCACTCAAGCTTCCTTCCCCACCACTAGTGCATCAGCCCCACCACTAGATACTTTGAAACTCTTCTTTAGTATTGAATCCTCAATTTCCTAATCCAACCTTCCTCACCAATCTAGGACGGCCTCAGGAACCATCTCAGCAAACTCTCTTTCTCTCTCTCCCCTCTCCTGTCTCCCCCAGTATTGGATCAGCAAAACCCTCACAGCACAAATTGACCTGCCCAAACTAACATTTCCAAGCCTCCAGTATCCCAATTTCACTTTTATGTGTAAACCCACTGCCTCCCTACCTTTTCTCAATTGCAGGATTTCCTTGGGAAATCCTTGACTCCCCTCCCCCATTAGTATTCCTGGGCTCTGGAAACATCACCCCTGGGCACACACTTCTTTTTTAAATCTCCAAATCCAGGATAACCCAATAAAAACCCCTCTTTCCAAGATGAGTATTTCTATAAAATTCTGTTGTCCTCCCTATTTCTCCAATACTAAATACTCTAATTTCCTAGGAAATTCGTGAGGAATTCTTTCCTCCAATTTGGCCATTCGATTTTCATTCCTGAATCCCCACTCCCCTCCCCCATCTAATCCTAAAATCCTATACCACTAGACCACTTTCCCCACATATCCCACCCTTAATCCATTCTTTCCTCCCAAATTTAACTCCCCCACACTTTCTGGACAATTAATTTTAGGACACATCTAAAGATATCTTTTCTTGCCCCCCCAAACATTAGCTTTCCCTAGACCTCCTGACTAGAACCTGCCTCCCTGTATCCCTCATCTCTATCCCCAGATTATCATTCTTGAGGTCTCAATTCCTCCCGGCTGGATATCTACATTTTATTAACCTTCTAATCTCCACCCCTCCCCAACTCCCACTAAACCTGCCTTCACTTTTCTTTAATCTCAGGACCTAGGCCAAGATAATTAGAAGGAATCCAAAAATGCTTTAGAGACGCAGAGTAATTTGAAAGCAGCCACCAGGACTATATACATAGAGATGGGGGAAATCTTAGGGAAAGGGTGCAGTTAGGAGTTCCAAAATACCCGTAACCGCCGGGGGCTATGGGCATATGGGAACTTGGTGTAATCTGAGCCTCACCACCCTCTTCTCCACCGGGTCTGCCCTACGGGTCAGAACACGATCCTGGGGAAGAGCAGTTGATTCCAGCGTTTTTCGTTTGTCTTCTTCCCCTGCCTCTGGGATTCATTTTCTCCTTCGGTCAAAGAATACTACTGTGGAGAAAGGGGCCTCCTCAGCATCTAGGAAGCGCTATGGGGATGGAGTGGGGAGTGGGGAACCCAGAGGTACCGGTTACACGATCCTGAGCCCGTACAGGAGCTGGGTTGGGCTTGGTGGGGGTAAGGAGACTTAGATGTCCAGTCTGGGTGCCCCAGAGCCTGCGCAGGGGACTAGGGGAAGGAGGGTTGAGTAGTCTAGATATCCAGCACACCCACCTGCTGTGGCTCGGCTGAGGGTAGCAACCGGCGCTGGCTGGGCTGGGACACTCTGTCTTCCCCTCCCTCCAGCTGCACTGTCCCCGTTCTCTGGGGCCCGCCGCGTGGGTCACCCTTACCAGAACCGGACGCCGCCTAAGCGAAAGAAGCCGCGCACATCCTTTTCCCGGGCACAGGTGCTGGAGCTCGAGCGGCGCTTCCTGCGCCAGAAGTACCTGGCTTCTGCCGAGAGAGCGGCGCTAGCCAAGGCCCTGCGCATGACGGACGCGCAGGTCAAGACGTGGTTCCAGAACCGGCGGACCAAGTGGCGGTAAGGGGGGATAGTCTTGGCAGAGGAGCACTGGGCACGCCACTGTGAGTGGGAGAGGACGGATTCAGGGGTAGGCAGGTCAGAGTTTCCCAGAAACTGGGAGTCCAGTGAGCCTGCATTGTCTGCATGCACGGAGAGGCAGTCGCTTCGCTCTCTATTAGTGGGGGACTAGGATAGGAGGAGGGGTTCCTCCGACCCTCTCTGCTAACTCTGGTCTCCTGATGCAGGCGGCAAACTGCCGAAGAGCGAGAGGCCGAGAGGCACCGCGCAGGGAGGCTGCTCCTGCACCTCCAGCAGGACGCCTTGCCTAGGCCGCTGCGGCCGCCACTGCCCCCCGACCCTCTGTGTCTCCACAACTCCTCACTGTTTGCGCTGCAGAATCTGCAACCCTGGGCTGAGGACAACAAGGTCGCATCCGTGTCTGGCCTCGCCTCTGTTGTCTGAGGAGGACCCTGGTTCAGAACCTGGGGAATACATTCCACGCCCTCCAGGACATGGCCAAACACTGCATCCCTAGAGCCTATCCACAGACCGGACACCGTGCCTTCTGTAGGGTTGACCAGATACCATCTGATACCCACTTGGACGGGATATCTTGTCTTGTCTCCATATCAAACACTTCCCTCCTGCACAGACAGGGCTGGTTTGGCACTCTCACCTGGACCTGGTTGGACGCTTTGACTTCTGCAGTGTTGGCCTGTTACCTATACCCACTTTTACAGAGCCAGACAGCCCTTGGCCACCAACTGTCCATGCATGGAAGGATCTACACACTGGCCCCCAGTAGGACTCGGCTAGACACCCCTGCCAGAAGAGGACCCCCTTCCTCAACCCTCCTGTACCCCCCCCCCGTGCTCCCCTCCCAGACCGGCCACAACATCCCTCCATTTGGCCAGACACTTCCTCCTTGTCCCCTCCCTACTGGAGGCCAAGTCCCAGGTTCTGTTCTGATGCGGTAGGACACCCCCTCTCCCCCCGCACCCTACCTCCACTGAGCTTTCGATGTGAGGGGGAGGGGAAGGGCAAGCTCACTGGCTACTTGAGGCCACGGATACTTAAGAGCTGGACAGTGGGGAGTGGGGCTGGAGAAGTGGCCAGGACATGCCTTCGCCAGGTGCCTCCTCCTTCTTCCTCCTCCTCTCCCCCTAATTGATTAGCTCGGGGAATAAAAAGTCCATGAGTCGGAAGCGAGCTCTGTGGACTCAGGCAGGTTCCTTTTTCAACTCCGTAAAGGAGACCTCGGCTGCCTGGAAGGAGGGGGCTCCTTCCCTTTCCTACCCCGCCCCCTCATTTCCCTCTCCCCTGCCCTCCCTTGTTATGGATCGGCTCCCGTTGCGGATTCGAGGGCTCACATTGCTAAAGGATTACGGGAGACAGGATCCAGGATTCCCTAAGTGGCAACTACATCACTCCGCACCTCCCAGCTCCCAGCTCGGCTCAGCTCAGCTCAGCTCAGCACGCGGTCTTTGCCGCTTTTTCTTTCCTTCTTCACCTTTCTACCTGGAACCGTAGGGACCTAGTTGGACCGGCAGGGTCGAGCCGAACAGACCAATGAGATTAGAGGGTGGGACTGACTGATAATTGGCCAATGACAACCAGCGAGGGCCAGTTTGGGGCGAGGCTTTAGGCTGCAGGGTCCGCAGTCCAAGTCCGTCGTCCTGCGCTTTGGAAAATCCGTCAGCGCCTCTGGCTCGAGTGCCAAGCGCACCTTTGGGGAGTGGAGGCAGCGGGCTAACCATGCAGGAAGAGGGATCATGAGGGTGGGGCGGGATCCTCCAGTGACCATGACTCTGACGGTTAGGAGAGGGGGCACGGTGTGGAGGTCACGTGATCCTCAGGACCTGGGGGCAGCCGTGTTTGTGTGACCGTTAGTGTGAGCACGTGACCTCGAGGTGTGCGTTTGAGTGGGTGCCGTTGGGGAATGACCGATTAGGGGTGGGGTAAGGGGAAGGTCATTGTAGGGGAGGGCTTGACCATTCAGAAGTATGTGGTTGGGGAGTTCCCACTAGGTTGTGTGGGGAAGGCTCAGTAGGAGGGTGGAGCCACCTACTTCAGGTTGGCCAAAAGACGCGTGTCTGTAATTAAGGATAGGAAAACAATGGGGCGTGCCAGTATCACGTCTAATCAGGTACAAGGGTCTGTATGTCACCGAAAAAGTTACTGAGCAAAGCTTGAAACCAGACAAGAGAGCTTGGACTGACAGGAAAGTCCTTCATTGTAAATTTCAGAGTCGGAATATGGGGAAGCAGAGTTTTTGAAACCAGCAGCACCTGCAAGATAGACTAGAAAGGGAAGGGAACAATAATAATGATGATAATTAATACTTAAATAGCACCTACTATGTGCCAGGCGAGGTACCAAGTGCTTTATAAATATCTCAATTGATAGGAAGTAGGGAACTATATTACTTTAGACACAAAGTAAGGCTTGGCTTGTGGATACAGGAAAGACTAGCTGGGGGACTTTTCAGAGTTCAAATTCACAGGGCCTATTGGAAATAAGTGGGCAAAGGAAAGAGCTAAGAGATTTATCAAAGGTAAATCCATGGTGGTGGGGCTGGGAGAACAGTGAAGGGGGAGGTAGTGTAGTTGGGGAAAAAATGAATGAAATGAATCCTGTAAAGAGTTCCCAGCAGAAGGATTAGTTAGGGATAGTTATAGATCTAGGACTCAAATACAAGTGGCAGTGGAAAACTACAAGAAAGAATGGGTCCATTGGGATGGAAGGACTGACTGTAGGAGAACAGAGGAGGTATCTTGAAGGATGCCCACACTTAGCAGACCCAGTAGGAGAAGGACCCAGTGGAGGAGACCAAGACAGTTCACAGAAGAGGACATCACATCTCTGAAATCCTTCCAGCTCTCAGCCTATGAGGACGGTGGTGGTGATGTGCCTAAAGCAAAGGTTAGAGTTTTTCCCTTGGCTGGTGAAGGTTGCAGGGAATTGGGATGGCTCAAAGAGGGAAACAAGGAGGGGAAGGGGGAGGGAGGAGACAAGGGGGATGGTTACAATGGTCTCCAAGTAGAAACCATGGCAGAACCTAGGGAAAAGGGACTTATGATGGCTGATTGCAAGCCTTCAGCAGCCTGTACCACCTCTATCTCAAAATTTAATGCAGTGTTTTTCCTGAGAAGGCCAAAGATAGCTGTGACCAAATCATCCAGTTCGGGTGGTCCTTAGGGAGGTGGGCTGAAACAGGATGAGGCAGAATAAACCTGAGCCTTGGAAATAACAACAACAACAATATTAACTAACATTTATATAGTGCCTACTATGTGCCAGGCACTGTGCCAAGCACTTGACAATTATAGCATTTGATCCTCACAACAACCCTGGGAGGTAGGTGCTATTATTATCACCATTTTACAGATGAGAAAACAGAGGCAAACAGCAGTTACATGACTTGCCCAAGGACATACAACTTTTGTGTGAAGCTGGATTTGAACTTAGGTCTTTCTGACTCCAGGCCTGTCACCATCCCACCCCACTCCCAAACCCCAAGATCACGAACTCCTTATGTTCACAGTACATAATGTGTCTAAGAAGAAGTCCAGAAAAATCTAGGCATAGAAAAAGCTTTATGAAGGGTTGAGGATTAGGAAAGGGAGGAAAGAGGCATGTGGACTCTTCTCCAACAAAAAAGGACAGGCCTAAGACATGGACTTGGCCGCCCACAGAAGTCTTATCATTCTGGCTTTGGGCTAATGAGCACCTGCCCCTTCCCTGTTAAAGCCCTTTCTTGTTTGAACCCAGTACTCCCAAGTCCTTATACTGTGTCTCTGTGCAGCCGTACCGTCCCCTCCAGTCATACAATTTGCTAGGCCCCACCTGCTGGCTTTAGACTTTGCCCTAAAACCCAGGGACGATGTATCTGGCCAGCTCTGTGTCCAAGCCCTGAGTCAGGTTAGGGCAGCTTCCATTTGTGGCTCATGTCCAGGATGGTTCCTTTGGCAGGGATCACTGCAGGGCACAGGCATCCTTGTCATCTAGGTCGAGGTCCTGGGTGGGAGGCTCATTCCCTGGTGAGATTCCTGTCATCATTTCTTCCCTCAGCTGATTCAGAAGGTCTCGGCTCTCACTGGCAGGCAAATTACTCAGGAAGTAGGGGGGAGCCAACTCTATAAGCCTGGGAGAGGGAAATATGCTTGGCTGCTGTTTCTCACCTGATCTTCACTCACCCCTGATTTGGGAAACTTGTCCCTGAAGGCACTTACTCCTTCCCAAAAGATGCCCTATAATTCCCATGGAGAGAAAAGAGGGCATTAAGGCACTCACATGTGAGGTTCGAGCTCGGACACAATGGAGAGGCAGTTGTCTTGGGAGATGGAAAAGTTATGGTAGAGTACCCAGGGTGGAGGTTGGGCTGGCGGGCGTCGACTTCTGTAGCAGCAGGATGGGGACAACTGGGCCACATGCTTGTGGGTCAGGAGCAGGTAATTACCAGCCCCGTCTGTGTCTCGAGCCACCTGAATGAAGGAGGCCAAAGGGTACAAGTGGAAGGGCAACAGTAAAAATCAGAAAAAGTGTTAAAGGGTTGGGAGACAAAAGGGCCAAGCCCCAAGTGGACTGCCGCCTCCCCCAGTCTGACCTTCCTCCCTTAGCCTGGGCCCACAAATGACCTCACAGAATCTCCTCCTAGCCCGAGGAATCCCTTCTGACCTGCTTTGAGGCAGCCCCTCCCAAGACCAGCATTCTCGGCTTCTTCGGTCCCTCCCAACCACACCTTCAGGAAGTACCCCGACACCAACGCTCTCTGAAGATTTTTTCGATTCTGTTCAGAGCCAAATGCTGGTGGAGACAGGGGAAGCTCGATTCGACGCATCAGTTCCAGGAGCTCCCCACGAAAGGCCCGGGCCTGGCACAATGCTGCCCAGCTCAGACCCCGAGCTTGACACCAGTTCTCATCTTCCCCACCTAGGAGAAACAGAAATCAGCCACCCTAGACTTCCCACAGCCCTCCCTAGGTCTCCATCCCTTACTAAGCATTTTTGCCTGTCCACAGCTCCACAAACCCTGTCTGTGCTATTTTCCATTTCCAGGAAACCTCGGGACTGCTGGGGGTGAGGGTGGGGGGGTGAGAAAGGGAGAAAGGCACTCACTCTGTATAAAGGCCTCATACACCTGAATTAGGGTGCTGTGGTCACCATCTGGATGCTCCAATGCTCGTCGTCGGGCGGCCTCCTCTGCACACGTTGGTGGGCCCTCAAACCCAGGGGCAGCTAGAGAGTATGTAGGGGAGGAGGGAACAGAACAGTGTTAGTGGCGTGGGCAGATAGAATTGCTGTCTCTTGGAGCTAAGCTATAAATTCAGGGAGGGGAATGTCTGAGCTAGTTATAGTGACTGAAGATGGGGTATGTTCTTACTGGTGAGCATGGCTGCTAGGGTTAGCATCTCATCCACGCAATCAAATTCACAGGCAGCCAGCAGGGCTTTGGCTAGCTCAGGGGGCAGGGGGAGCTCGGACAGAATGACTCCGAGGTCTGACAGGTCACCATCATCATCCAATGCGGCCAGATAGTCCAGATCTTCCAGAGCTTGCATTAGAGCCTCTGGGGCTAAAGAGGACACAGTTTGTTAGAACTGGAGGAACCTCTGCAGGGTCCAGCATCTCACTTATTCGTGAGTAGGTTGTCTCACCGGGCCGGTCCAGAAAGTGACACTCTCCTGGCTCTGCAATGTGTCTCCTCTTCAGCAACAGCACTAGTCGGCTTAGATTCTCCTCACATACCCGAGGTGGAGGAACTGAGGGAGCTCTTAGCTCCAAAAAAGACTTAGGATATAGACGGAGACAGGATCCTGAAGGGAGAAAATGAAGGAAAGATTCAGAGGGAGGGCCTCTTCTATGTCCTCATTTGGGGGAGGGGTCCTTGTCTTGGACGTCAGTTGGAACAAATGAGCTTCTTACCTAGTGGGGAGCCTGTGGTTCTCAGCCTCCTGGCTTCTGCTTGGCTTCTGCTGATTGGCCTCATCACTTGGGATTCAGCCCGGATCTGAGGATTGTAAACCTATCCCCCACAGGTCCCAGACACAATCAGGGGCTGCTATTTCCAGCCCAGCCAGCCCTTTCCACTCTCACCCTCACCCCCTACTTGAAGGCAGAGACCCTGTCCCTCACATTTCGAAGCTCCAGCCCTGAATCGATGACATGATGGATTGAGGGGATCGAGAAAGATGAGTCGGCCAGCCAATGAGTGACCACAACTTTCCGAGGGCCTCCCTCCACATCCTCGTACACAGCCTGGACTGCCCGGCCAAGCCCAGCATGTAGTGGCAGCACCTGAAATTGGGTCAGCTGGGGACCCAAGTGCTCTGCCTCCTTTTGAAGACACTCACAGCAGCGCAAAATGTCCTGTGGAAAGATAGGGAGGCATTGGCATAAAAGAAGACATTAAGACTTCCTTTCAGCATCCCTCATGATCCCACTCACCTCCTCACTGGGCAGGTAGACCAGCACATCCCCTGGAGCCCCACCCTGGTGTAACTCCAGTACAGCTTGGCAGGCAGCACCCACTAGATCAGTGGGAGCAGGATCCCTGTACACAGGAACAGGGCCCTCTTCAGGCCCCCGAGCCACCCGCACCACAGGAGGGTTACCCCAAAAGGCACAGAGCTTAGGTTCAAAGGCTGGATTGGTGACCACGACTAATCGTGGGCCCTCAAGGCTGTTTCCCAATCCTGCATCACGCAATAATCCCTGCAGCACATCAGAGGCCACTGTCCGCTCCTGGGCCTCATCTAATACCAGAACACCCCAAGCTCCAGCTCCTCGGGCTGAGGCTGCTTCCTGTAACAGCAGCTTGTCCCAGCAGAACCTGTCAACAAAGGAAAAGGAGGGAAGGAGGGGTTAGGAGTCAGAGGTGTGGCAGTCACTACCACCCAGGACTTTGTGTTGTATGAGTCAGGACTCACTCATGGATTCAGAACTAGATGGGAGAAGTCACAGTCCAGTTCCCCCATAAGGGAGAAATTGAGGCACAGATGGGTTAAGTGACTGGTCCAGGCAAGCAGTGTTTGACTTCAGATCTTTCTGACCCTAAACTCAGTGCACTATGCTACCTCAGCAACATGGTGAGGAGGTTGTGATCTTGTGACAAGATACCCTTTTTGGTCCTGAAAACTTACAGACCTGTTGAGTTACTCTGAGGATGAAGAGGAAGGACTTGGGTCCTTGGGTGAGGTGACAAAAGTGTTGTGTTGAGAACAGAGTCCAGGTAGTAATAGACAGGAAGGGACAGGTGTCTAATGCAGGCCCAACTCATTTCTTCTAAGAGTACTGAGTGAAGTGTTAGGAAAGCTGATTGAGCAGGGGAAACAGGGGCTGGCTGTTAGATGTGGAGCACCCGACCTGAGCAGGGTGTCTGGTCCAGTGCAGTCCTCCAAAGGGATGCTGTAGCCAACTTCGTGGCCCAAGCTTAGATCCATTTCATCAGCTACTCGAAGAGCTAGGCTCAGGGCAGCCAAAGGCTGTGGCTGTGAGACTGTCACCCGGCCATACTGGAATCCCCTGGCCAGAGCAAACTCAGCACACCACTGAGGAATCTAGTCGTGAGTCAACAGAGACACAGGCCAGGTTTTAAATTACTCAGGTGGGGATCGGCCTGTCCCAAACTCTACCACTGCAAGCGCTGGAGTTGGCAGGATTGTGTTTAAAGCATGCTCCCCGGCGGCTCTCAGCCTCCCTCCGCCCCCCACCCCAGGAACACCCCGCCCCGCCCCCACCTGGGTGCTCTTGCCGGAGCCAGGTTCCCCGGACACCAGCACCACACCGCTGGGGCTGCTCTCCAGCTGCTCAAGGAAGCTGAAGCGTGCCGCCCAGATGGGGAGGGCACGGCGCTGGGCCAGCAGAGTGTAGTATCGAGAGGAGAAGGGGAGTCCGTCATACGGATTCACGGCTAGGTCCGACCCATCGGGACTCGGGCCCGCCTCCTCGGTTGGCCCGGGGACGGCCGAGGCCATGGCAGCCGAGGCAGGACCTGCAGGAGATCAAGTGGGCAGGACCCGAGGGGGATCGGAGGAGGCTGGCGCCAAGGATACTCCCTCCCCTCGAGCGAGCCCGCCCCCTCCTCCGGGCTGACCAAGCCCCGCCGCGGAACACCTAAGGTAGGGACCGGGGTACCCGGACAGGAAAGGATCCAAACCCTGCAGTCAGGTGACGGACTCCAGCAGTGCCGGTGGGGAGCCGAGGCGGAGCCTGGGAGAGTCCGGCACCAGCGACCCCCCCCCTCCCCCGGCCTTGGGGGCGGGGCTACCGTGGTCCTTTCCCTCGCGAACAGCTGGCGGTGCAGACGTGAGGGCCCAGGGCCGGCGCAGAACGTGGCGGAGCCGCCAGACTCGTGGAATGAAACCTTCGCGAGGAGCTGGACACCCGGACCCGAAGCTGGAGACGGCGACACTCGGACGCAGATTTTACCCCACCCGGCGGACGCCCGGCTCGTCCCAACCCGACCCACCCTCCTCGTTCAGTACAAAGGTAAATTCCGGCTCCACCCTGGAGCCCGGTGTGGGGGGCGTGGCTGCTTCCCCGCCCCCGCCGGGTACCAGGAACCCATGGAAACGAGGGCTCCGCCACTCGACAGCGAGCATGCGCGGCCAGAACGGACGCTTTGCATGCCGGGCCCTGACCGCGAAATGTATCCTGGGATTTGTAGTTTAAATACCGGGGAGCGGTGCTCCTGCTTGGTGGTAAGGGTAAAAACCAAGTTTAGCCCCTTTTTGTCGAGGGCTTTTGTCAAGCCTTTAATCCGCAGTTTGACTTAACTCGCTAACACCCCCTTGAAAATGGGGATAGATTCCAAGGACCCTCTTCTTTCCCCACCAACTCCCCAGTATAACCAATGCCCTAGAACCAAGAAGGGGGGGCATGACTACCCTAAGGACTCCAGAAGCCCAGACAGGAAAACGAGGTTGTCTTGAGTGAAAACCCTGAATTTAATGGGAAGTTGGGGAGGCCCATTCCCTCCCTTCACACGCCCCACCCATCCGGCCTGTGTGTGGGGGGGGGCCTGCCCCCTGGCCTCCGTCCTGCAGCCCTGGCTTGCTCCATCTCCTTTGGGCTCAGTCAGTCTCCTGGGCCCGTCTCTCTTTGTATCTCCTGCAGGATGGGGAGGAGGGTGGTTGGGAAATGTGGGATGTGCACTGCCTACTGTGTGATTTTTCTCCCTTCCTCTTGCTCCCCCCAAGCTCCCCAGGCTCCTTCCAACCTCACCTTCGGGCATATTCATACAGTGCCTGCTTCCTCTCCTGCAGGCTCTCCTGACGGGCCCAGGAAGACTTGGCAAACAGAGCGGCAGGCTGAGGGGTCACAGGGTCAGAGCTGGGGGACTAGGGGTCACAGGGTTGAGATGTTATCCAGTATTTATTAAACACCTAACTTACATAAGATACTGGGGTAGAATTGAAAAAGATCCAATCTTGGGAAGTTCCCCATGCCCCACACTCCAGCCTAAGACTCCCCCCACCCCCACCCCACTTCCTGGGTCTCACCTTGGAGACAGAAGTTGTGGGAAAGGGCCCAGAAGGTGGAAGGGTTTGGGACCCCTCAGCAATATCCTCAGGCACAAAGGCTACAGCTCCCTCCAGCAGATTAGTGATAGTTGTGTCTACACAGCCAGTTCGGGCTGGAGAAGAAAGGAGAATGGGGGTTTCTCTCCTCACCTATTCTCAGGTTTCTTCCCCATCCCACATTTCTTCCTTCTGATTCTCTAGGTGATCTTTCTTAAACCCGGACTCAGTGTCCCCGGAGTTCTGTCCCCATCCCATAACCCAGGTCTCTCCGGAATTATCTTTCCCTTTTCCCATACCCAGATCTCTCTGGATGATGCCAATTGGGACATGGGGTAAAACCTCTTTGACTCTTTGGGAAAGAGCTGACAGCTGCAGCTGCCAGTCAGGGGAGGGGCCAGGTGTTGAAGGGGGAGAAGGCCGAGCTGCAAGAAAGAAATGGGAGATGTGATGAGGGGTGACCATATTCAGAGACAACCTGAAGGAAAATGACATACCTGACTGGGGAAGAGGTCTGGTGTGTCGCTGCCGCTTCATGTGCTCTGCTTTATCTGCAGGTGTGAGTCGAGTTCCTCTCTGGCCCAGCTCCCTGGCCACCAACTGCGGATGATTGGAAGGTGAGGCCAAGGGTCACAGCCCATCAGACCCCACAACACACTCACCTCCCCAATCACCATTACCTGCTGGACACGAAGGGCAAATGCCTCACTCCCTTCCCCTGGCTGTTGATGGGCAGGACGAAGCCATCTGCACAAGAGAAGTTAGGGCAAGTTTCATAGAAGCCAAAAGCTTTTGCCTCTTCCACAACCCATATCCCCTTGGGTTTGGAGTAGGAGACTGTGTATGGGAAGAAGTGTTAGCTAAGTCAGAATTTATGGGGTGACCTCTCCCTCCCCCCCAGAAACTAAGAACAGTTAGTACCTTACTTGATACACCGTGAAAGGGACGAAAAGTGACCACATCAGCTCCGAGACCCAGGAGGCATCGGACACTGTCTGAAGGGAGGAAACAAAAGGTTGAGAACTAAGCCAGGGCCAACCAAGGAGACTCCCTTGCCCCCAACCCAAAAAACCAAGCTCAAACTTTCCCTGTCCATACACTCACCACAGAGACCAAGGGCCTCTGGACCCGAAGGGCAAGTGGTTGAACTATATCCTGGATAGAAAATGGCCAGGAACTGCAGAAAGGGACAAAGATCATAGGATCAGAGTTAGTCGTGAAGGGTGGGTCACCAGAAGTCATATCTGAGACATAAGAAACTGAACAAAACACTAAACAGAACAAAACCATGAGAAAGGTGGGAAACACTAAGATGGAAAAAAGATATACTTCAGCTGCAGGGGGAAGGTTGGGGAGTATTTGTAAGAAGGAAAGGAGATAGGAGGGAATGGAAAGTCCCTACAATCTCTGGCATCTTCTAAGTAACCTCAATATAAGTTTATTAGTTTAAGGGCCTGTTGTCTGGTTTAGCTATTCTTGTCCTTCTTAACCATTTACCTAAATCGCAAGAGCCCCTCCCGGCCATTGGTCGCCTCCTCTTCAGGGAACAGCAACAAGGGGGCAGGTGGGTTTCCTCTCGAAGAACAGAATCTTTTCAGCGACTCCACCAACTCCCCGCTGCCATCCAGCTCCACAAAGCCCCGAGACCAGCACACGAAGCCAGGAGGGCTGTTGATAAGAGGCTAGGAGGGGGAACAAGGGAGTGGCACCAGAAATAGGGGGAAGGGGTGGAGAGGAAGAAAGAGGCTGGTTGGGCTCCGAGCGTCCCTGGGAGGGGAGGAAGCTCGTCGGGAAGGGCAGGGGGACCCCCGAGGGGCCAGGCCAGTGGGGTTAGGCTCCCTACCCCCCTGGACACACTCACGGTGCTACAGCTGGTGAGGAGGTTGACCATGTTGTGGTCAAAGGGTGTCACATGATTGGAAATAAAGACCCTGACGCTGGGATCGCGGAGCCGGGGAGCCTCCTGTCGGACCACAAAACCCAGCACCGCACACATGGCCCGGACCACGAACCTGGGAGGCACGAGACGTTGTGTGAGGCCCTGCCAAAGGGAGGGCCGCCCCTGTCCCTGCCCCCAGATCGCGCTAGTACCTGCGGAGGACGCTGTCTGGCAACGCGCAGCTGACGAGGAACACATGAAGCCCGAGGAAGAGGCGGAGCACCAGGAGGCAGAGCCCGACAGGCGCGTAGAGGAGCAGGGCGAGCAGCAGGAAGCCGTCACTGGGGAGCCTGGGCCCCGCGGGGCAGGGGAGGAGGGAAGGCAGCGGCCGTCAGAGGCCCGCGGGCCTGGGCCGGACTGGAGGCCGGGAAGGGGCCGGGGCTCGGGGCAGGGAGGGGGCTGCAGGCAGGGAGGGCCGGGGCGGCTTTCTCACCGGTGTGAATCAAAGAGCCGCTCCGGGCCCGGGGCCGGCGAAGGCTCCATCGCCGCCGCCGCCGCCGTCACCGCCTCAGGGCCGCCCAGACCCCGTCGCCATGATAGTCCCCGGCCGGCCGCGCGGGCTCCTGGGAAGGCGAGGGCCTGGCCTTTGGGCGCCAGCCCTCTGGGCTGGAGGGCCCAGAACTCCCAACACACCCCGCGCGTGGCGCGCCGCACCGCACAGGACTGTGGGTCTCGGAACGTAGGAAGTTGACTGGGGACTACGCCTCCCGGCATGCACCGCAGGCCCCCGCCCACCCCAGCTGGAGAACTACAGCTCCCGAGGTGCGTCGGGATCGTAACTCCCGGTCGGTCCTCGTTGGCCCAGTCAGCTCTCAGGGCACTGCCTCTAGGGTAGGGCCCGGGCCGGCGGGGAGCCATGGCGGCGGCGGCGCTGCTGAGGAGGGCGGGCCGGGCTCACACCTTGAGCTTGGGCGGGCTCCGGAGCCTCGCCGGGCGGCCCCTGCCCTTGGCCGAGGCCGAGACGCCCGGGACAACCGAGCCCGCGGAGCCCCGAGCCCGCCGGTGGGCGGCGGCCGCGCTGGGCGCGGGGACGGCGGCGCTGCTGCTGCTGTGGGGCTCTGGGGGCCGCAGGCGACGGCCGGGCTTGGGCCTCACGCCCCCAGCTGTCCTGGCCGCTGTCCCCACGCCTCCGCCCTCCTCCCCGCGGCGGCTCTACAACTTCATCGCAGACGTGGTGGAGAAGACTGCGCCCGCCGTGGTCTACATCGAGATTCTGGGCCGGTAACTGGGCAGGCTGGGGGGGGCGGGGGAAGCGCTGACCTCCGATCTTTCATCCTGGGGGGGGCCCTCCAGCTGTGGGCACTGAGGGGGCGGGAACCCCTGCCCCCTTCTGTCTCCTTAGACTTGGTGGGGAGGGGCCACGACTGGGGTAGGGGGCGTTGGAAAGGGACAAAATGACCTCCCCACCCCTCGCTGACCTTCACCCCTTAGGCAGTCCCGCCATACCCTCACCTGACCCCCATTTCTGCCCTTTTTCTCTCTTTTCCAGCCCACCCACACCGTGTTCTTCACTCTCTTTTCCCCAGACACCCCTTCTCTGGTCGAGAGGTCCCCATCTCCAATGGCTCGGGCTTCATCGTGGCCTCTGACGGCCTCATCGTCACCAATGCCCACGTTGTGGCTGACCGGCGGCGGGTCCGTGTGCGACTGCTCAGTGGGGAGACCTACGAGGCCACTGTTACCGCTGTGGACCCTGTGGCTGACATTGCCACACTCAGGATCCCAACCAAGGTTGGGGGGGTGGGCATTGGACCAGCCCAGTCCTACTCCAACAGCCCCTCAACCCCCGAGTCGAGCCGATACACTGACCCAACTCCCTGGGAGCTCATCTGCTCCCTCAGCAATTCCTCCTGCTTCCCAGGACTCCCTCCCCACGCTGCCCTTGGGCCGCTCTGCTGAAGTTCGCCAGGGTGAATTTGTTGTTGCCATGGGAAGTCCTTTCGCCCTTCAGAACACCATCACCTCTGGCATTGTTAGTTCAGCCCAGCGTCGAGCCCGGGACCTCGGCCTGCCTCAGCCCAACGCTGAGTATATCCAGACCGACGCTGCTATTGATGTACGCAGGGGATGGAGATAGGACAGGGGTGTGAAGGCAGATTGGGCCAAGAACGTGATTGTGTAGAGGAAGGCGGGAAGACACGTAGTCTTTGTGGTGTGTGGGGGGTTGGATAGTTTGGATATAGAGTTTGAAGAAAGAATTTACATCCCAGTCTCATTCTTTTACTATCCCCTTCCTCTTTTTTTCCCTTGTAGTTTGGAAACTCTGGGGGCCCTCTGGTTAATTTGGTAAGTGTGCTATTAAGTCAGCTCTCGGGGCACCACCTCTAGAGTAGGGCTATTCATCTTTATTTTCCCCAGGACCCATTTGGGGGTGGGGAAAGTGTTTGAAACAAGGGTCCTTGATCAGATTTTGGGGCTGCCCTATTTCCCTACCTATCTGTGTCTCCCCCTCACCCCTGGCTGAATTGTGCTGGGGTGGGGGCTATGTCCCTGCAGGATGGAGAAGTGATTGGGGTGAACACAATGAAGGTCACAGCTGGGATCTCTTTTGCCATCCCCTCTGATCGCTTGCGGGATTTTCTGCAGCGAGGGGAGAAGAAGAGTAAGTAGGGAAGAGGAGACAGTCATGGGATGATGTTGGGAGTAAAGGAAGAGCAGTGCCTGAGTGAGGAGGGATAGTTGGGGGATGCTGGGGTGACCAAGAAGGGAGGACACAACGCTGAGAGGCTGACAGGGCTTCTTGGTTTTCTTTCCGTACCAGGTTCCTGGTTTGGGAGCAATGAGTTGAAACGTCGATACATTGGGGTGATGATGCTAACACTAACACCTAGGTATGACCTTTGGGAGGAATGGGGTAGGAGTGGTGAGAGTGACTGCCAGGTTGAGAATCATAAGTCACTGTTTCTTGTTTAACCTTCAGCCACCAAACAGTGAAAGAGTTCCCTAGCCTCTCCCCTGTTTCCCTTTTACTTCCATCGCAAATCACCTTATTTCAGCTCTTTGTCACCTACCTGTCCTGTACCAGGATCCTTGTATTTCCCTTCTAATTCATCTCTTTGTCTCTAGTTCATTCCTTAATTTATCCAGGTATAATCATATCAAAGCAACATTTTGCACAAGTCACCCTCTGTGCTTCTGATTCTAGGGGCTCCCCACTGACTGGAATGAAGTACAGACTTTCTCAGCCTGGCATTCGGGGCTCTGTCTGGCCCCAGCTTACCATTCCTGCTATACTCTGTTCTCTTAAGACTCTGGCAAGATAAGCTTAGTAATTTTTGCACCTTTAGTTACATTTCTACATCCAAAATGCACTACCCTTTTTTCTCTGTCTTCTTCTTTTTTTTTTTTTTTGCTTTTAGGCAATTGGGGTTAAGTGACTTGCCCAGGGTCACACAGCTAGTAAGTGTCAAGTGTTTGGTCTGAGGCTGGAATTGAACTCAGGTCCTCCTGACTTCAGGGCCGGTGCTCTATCCACTGTGCCGCCTAGCTGCCCCCTTCTATCTGTCTTCTGAAGTCCAGCTTAAGTCCCACCTTCTGCTCTATGAAGCCTTGAGTGAATATCATTGTCTTCAGTGATTCCTCTCTGTTCTGAGCTTCTCTGTCTGCTGTTGTCTATGCTTTTCATTTGGTAAAGGACTTACCGAAATTGCCTTTTTACCCCTAGAATTTCACTTAGGGGGCATACGTTGAGAATGTGGTCAGTATATTTGGCTGAAGGAGGGGGTGGTGACCAGGTAAGGCTAACCATGCCTTATGTCCCCATCAGCATCTTGGCCGAGCTGCAGCTTCGGGAGCCGAGTTTCCCTGATGTCCAGCATGGTGTCCTGATCCACAAAGTCATTCTGGGCTCCCCTGCACACCGGTGAGGGGGGAAGGTTGTGTCTCAGTGGGTAGAAGGAAGTTGTGGAAGCTTGCAAGAGGGAGGGCAGGGCCATGGTTCCCCTCTTTGATTCTTTCCTTCTTCAGGGCTGGTCTGCGGCCAGGGGACATAATTCTGTCCATTGGGAATCAGGCAGTGAAATCAGCAGAAGACGTATATGAGGCTGTTCGTACACAACCCAAGCTGGCCATGCAGGTCCGAAGAGGGTTGGATACACTGACCCTGTTTGTGACTCCAGAGGTCACTGAGTGACCAGATGGACAGAAGGGCCTAAGTCCTTACATAATCTTGTTTACTCCAAATGGAAGGAGAAGGGGAGGGTATGGCCCTTGCCCTGTCTCCATACCCTTTTTCCATGAGGCTGGAATAGCTTGGGAGGGGGGTCAAGGTGGGGAATGAGCCAGGGGAGGGCAGGCCCTCCCCCTTATATACCCCAAAGAAACAGGAGAAATGTTTTATATAAAATAAAATAAAAATAAAATAAAATTTTAACTAGTGACATGTTGTAGCCGAGAGTGAGGGGAGTAGGATGGATTCCTCCCCAAAATCAAAAGACTGGAGGTATTGACCATGTCCCCAGGACATCGCTGTGCATGGCAGGGAGCTGCTCTCTCTGCTCCAGTCCAGTGGTGGAAGCATGGGGAATCCTCCTTCCCAGTCCATGCGCCAGACTGTTTGGCTGAAGCCAAAGTCTGGCTCCAGTAGTGCCCTGAGGGTGGGGAGGTCCAGGGAGCCAGGTAGCAGACAGATCAGGAGCCTTAGACAATTTGGTTGTTGGCCTGGCCGGGGTAGCGTTCAAATCTCCTGTTGGCCTCTTCACTGAAAGCATCGCCTGGAAAGGAAATAGCAGTGGAGCTGGATCAGGCCCTGGCCCCAGTAGGAGGCCTGAGCTTGAGGGTACGTGGGAGGGGAACAGGAAGGTAGAGTGGGATGGGGGTGGGAGAGAGGGCTTTGCCACCCCGCTCAGCCCAGCCCTGCTACCAATGTGACAGTTGTGCACCCAGATGCGGTGTCCATCATATTTGCAGTTACATTTCATCGCGTTGTTGGTGAAGTCACTCTCCGCCACTTCGTAGTTGGGGTTAATGACCACCTAATGTGGAGAAGAATTAGGGATCTGAGTTCCCTTTGGGTGTACCCAGCCCTAGAGAGCCCAGATATTCCCCCACTTTGTCCCCCTCACCTGCAGGATATAGTTTCCTGGTTTCACATCTGTGATGTCAATCCACTGGCAGTCAATGTCATGCCGGTAAAGATCCCAGCAGCCCACGGTGATGCCCTGTTCCCCAAAGTTGGCACACTCATACCGCTTGGAGACGTCTGGGGGGGATGGGGAGTTCAGAGGATGGAGCAGCCCCAGGAGGCATCAGCTGCCACAACTCCCAGGCATAGGCAGGGAGTCTGAGACCCAAGGTAGGGAAGTTTCCTCAGACCTTTGAGGTGTGGCTAGATTCTGGTGGTGGATGGGGAGCCCCTTTTCAGGCTTTTACTCACCCTCTTGACATTCAGTGTCCTCCAGACAGAAACTGGCCTTGTGACCCTCCGCCACCTTGGTGCCATTGGGTGTCAGGATGTCATAGTGAGTAAAGATGTCCATGCTGTGGTAGTGCCTGTGGGGTGGATTAACAGGGGCCTACAGGCCTGCACCCGCCATCACTGTGAAGGCCTTTGAGGCCCTCTCCCATAGAGTGTACAGTTCCTCCTCTCTCCCCCACTGACTCTCATCTTCTCCCTCTCATTAGCCAAGACCCCTTTCCCTCACCCATGGCATTCATGCCACACCCAGGAGTGTCGCCCAGCCTTGGGCCTGAAGTCTGCTCTGCCAAGGTTATGAATCTGGGAGGAGAAACGGAGTAATCGCCGGTGGCCATAGGGCCAGTTGGCTGCCCGGGCAGAGCGAGCCAGACAGTTTTCCTCTGCCGCACAGTATAACATGTGTAGTGGTCGGTCCTCAATGTAAGCAGTCTCCTGCACCAGTGCTGAGTGAAGTATCAAGTCTGATGCAGCTGGGAAGGTGGGAGGAGGAAGGAGGTCACAGGTTACAAGGGCAGGTGATTTTTGTGAGTTTGAAGAGTAGGGGGAGGGGCAGCTAGGTGGCACAGTGGATAGAGCACGGAAGTCAGAAGGACCTGAGTTCAAATCCGGCCTCAGACCAAACACTTGACACTTATTAGCTGTGTGACCCTGGGCAAGTCACTTAACCTCAACTGCCTAAAAAAAAAAAAAAGAGTAGGGGGCCTCCTCTCCCAGTCTGCATAGGGATTGGATGAGACTTTCCCCTGGCCACAGGTCCCCATTCCCTGCCCCAAAGAGGTGTCATACCGGGCCAGGGGCCCCCCTCCCCTGGCCCACTCCCCCCTCACTCTCAGAACAGATGACACCAGCAGCAAAGCGTGTGCCTGTCCTCTTGCAAGCGATATGGGTGCCATGGTGGGCACACTCTCCTAGGGACAGCTCAGAGCCTGTACAGCGAACTCCACTCAGTACCAAATCAGTGACATTCCCCGAGTCCCAGTACCATGTCTCCTGGAAACATGGACGTGTGGACACATGAGAGCCCAGGAAACATGGGGAAAAAACCCTTATTTTCCCCCTTTTCCTCTGTACCAACCTGAAGGCCATGGTTGGCATAGCCCAGACCAAGTTGCCGACAGGCCACCATGGCTTCCAGTGTTCCCCAGTCATCTCCACAGATAAGGCCCCAGCGAGGGGAGCCAGGCCCCCCTACCTGCACCTCCACTCGTCCTTCATAACGGCTGCGGCCCCCACTTAGCCGGATCTGCAGGGAGCAAAGGGAAGGCTGAATGAGGTGTCACGAGCTCAAGAGGATAGTAGAGATGAGTTGGGAGGGATGGTTAGAGGTTGAGACAGTCAGAGAGGGAAGGATGCAGGAAAAGAGGCAATGAGGAGAGCACAGGGCACTGAAGATAAGCCTTTGGCCAGGCCTCAGAGAACAAAGCTGACCATGGTCTCAACCCCGGTGTAAGGCAGGTTGCAGCGGACAGCGGCATCCTGGGCATGGGAACAGTCCTCAGCAGTGATGTTCTTGTAGGGGCAGCTCCAAAGGGAAGCTTCCCGACCTGAGCAGCGCACCTCACTCAGATGGATGGGACCCATACCTGGGGTCAGGGGATAGAGGACAGGGGGCTATAGATAACATGTCCCCACTTCCACAATGACTGCCCAATAACTTTTCCCAGTGCCCCCTGGTACTCCCTCCACCCTATATGGATTATTGCTCTCTGCCTTTAGCTCACCCTGTCCCATTCGGGCACCGCTCAGGGCTTCACGGGCACTCCCAAAGCCCAATTCCCGGCACAGAACACTGGCTGACAGGAGGTCCCACTTGTGGTCACAGACTGTGCCCCACTCACCGCCCTTCAAGACCTCTACCCGGCCCTCACCCAGCCGAGCTCCGCCTTTCAGACGAAGCCGAGGCTGAAGAGAGAGACATAGAGATGGGGGAAGAGTATTAACAGGGCTAGGGAGGTAGACGCACAGCTTGGGGCAAGGGGTGGAGGGTTTCGGGTGAATACAAGCCCTAGGGAATTGCTATCTCTATCCTAGAGGGTCAGGTTCAGAGAAAGGTATTATCAGGGTCCCACTGGTTCCTTGAGGAGGGGTGGGCTGGGTTGGTTAGGAAGTGGGCATGGGGGACCTCCCTCTGTTTGGGTCACACACACCTCTCCCCGAGGTTGTGTTGATGATTGCTTCTTTCTCTGGCCACTGGGTATGGCATAAAGAGAGCCTGGCACACAGCTCACCACGGCGGGTGCCCCACCTGGGCACCGGGCAGTGTCATTGCCACGATAGAATTCCAGGGGGCAGAGGGAGAGGTGAGCCTCAGTGCCCACACATATCACTCCATGCAGGCCAAAGGAGTGACGTTGGCGCTGGGCCAGCAGCCTGGGGACAGGGGAAGGAGGAGGATGGGTCCCCAAAATGTAGCCTCCTCATCCTCAACCCTCCTCCCCATCTCCCTGGTCTCATTCCCCTCTCCCAACATTTCCTACAACCTCCCACCCCTTTCTCTGAGAGAGAAAAAAACCAAGGAGTCTCAGGAGATGCAAGAGACAATGGATGTTTCAAAAAAGGGAGGGATTTGGGGTAAGGAGATGGAGAGAGCCTTCTGGACATAGGGAGGCAAGATAGCTCATGTGACCTTGACCCTACCTCCATCAGCCCCCCCTGCTGCTGGCTCAGAATATGACGAAGGCCAGTGAGCAGAAAGAGCCATGGGCTGGGACCAAGGGGCCCAACGGGGCTGGGGTGGCCAGGAGGTAATGTATGCCTTCATAAATGCTCCTGCATGCATGCTGGGGCAGAAATAAGCGATGGAGGAGTAGATAGTGACGGCATAGTAAGTAGAAAGAGCATAGGGCTTGAAATCAGGAAAGACCCAGGTTTGAATCCTGCCCTTGACACTTGATAGCTGTGTGACCAGGAACGAGCTACCTATAACCTCTCTGATCCTGTTTCCTTTTACAAAATAGGAATAGTACTTCTCTCACAGAATCAATTGAAATAATGAATGTAAAACACATTTAAGCCATGAAATACAATATAAATGTCAGCTGTTAAAGAAGTAGCTATGGTACAGGAGAAAGAGAGCTTTACCTGGGAATCAGGAGAAACTTGGATTGAAATTCTGCCAATTTGTGAGTTGGAGCAAGAGACTTAACCTCCCCAGGCTTGTTTCCTTATCCATTAAAAAGGGCAATAATTATATCTATGATACTTACCTCATGGGGTTTTTGAAGGATCAAATAAGATCATAAAGCATTTTGCATACCTTATGGCATTACATAAATATCAGTGAGTATTATATTTGTTTTTGTTATGAAATGTACTAGGTCATGGTGGGAAGATAGGAACTAGAGAGGCTGTTCCAGGGCTGAGTGGGAAGACAGGCCAGGACACCTGGACTTGGGAAGGAGAGACAGGATACTAGGAGTTGGGAAGGATCGGGATGAGTTAATATTGGAGAGACTGTCCAGGCAGCGGATGGGTTGGGGGTGGGGGTGGGGAGAGGTCTTGAGAAGGTCGGAGAAGAGTGAGGGTGATAGGATGTGCCTGGAATGGTGACATGCAATGGCATCTCAGGAGGGGTCACTCCATGTATCTTGAATAAAAACAGTACGAGAAAGATCCCATAAAATGGCCAAGCAGGCAAATGGGCTTTGGTTGAGGGAGGCCAAGGACAGCCCTGGGACCTTATTCATTGGAAGCCCGTAAGCATCAAAAGATTGTGCAGACAAGAGAAATGTGTCTGCTTCCTAGAACAACAGGTCCCAGCACCAGAAAGGAAGGAGCCAAGAAGGACCTGGTGCTAAGATGGCAGGATCATGAGTGGGAAAACCAGGAAAAATGTCCTCCATCCTGTAGTTACTGAATATTAACTAGGACAGGATTGGGACCACCAGAAAACACTACCTATGAAGATGGATATGAGTGTAAGTGCAAGTGTGGGCAAAAAAAAGTGTGTGTGTGTGTGTGTGTGTGTGTGTGTGTGTGTGTGTGTGTGTGTGTGTATGTGAATAGCTCATATGAGAAGTCCAGAATAAAGTGTACCAAAACCCCAAAGGACCAGGCAATGTCAGGGGTCATAGAAGTGGAAATGGTCTTATCCCAGAGCAGAGAGAGAAGTCCTTTTGAGGAGGCGCAGAATGGGGTCCACTGAGGGCAACGCAGACACCAAAGAGAAACCCCGAAAAGCAGAGCTTAAAGAGGCAGTCCCAAGTTCTTCAAACCATGAGAGTGAGACGCTGATGAGATGCCCAAAAGATTACTTTGTGATCCCTGGCCCAAGATGTGGGTAGTGGGGAGATGGGAAAAGAAGAGGGTAATGAATTCTCCCCTCTGGCTTCACTGGCCAAGCAGAGAGATTCTCCCACCCAAACTGTCTTCTGAAGCCACTGGGCTGGAGGTGTTTGTTCTGGGGGCAGATAGGGCAGGGTGCAGGGTGGTACAGAGGAATAAACTCCGGGCTGGCATTCAGACCTATCAAGTCTCCCCTCTGATCTCAGGCAAATTGCTTCCTTGCTCTGAGGCTCAGTTTCCTCATCTGTAAAATGGGGATCACCATCTCTGTTATACCAGCCACTACTCAGAATTGTGGCAAGAATCAGTGAGATAACATGAATAATGCTTGGTGTATAAATGGGAGTGGTACTGTTATTTTTGGCCTAAGAAGACAGGTGTTGTTCCCTCAGAGTTCTGAAGTAACTTGAAGGGAAAAGAGAGGACGGAATCATATAGACTGTTGTTATAAATGCCACTGTGCTAGAAAGCTAAGTGACTGCCACTTTGGTATCCTGAATTTCACCTCCATACCAGGCAAGCTGAAGGAATATATAATAAAGGATGGAATCAGTGGTGACTTGGGCAAACATCACCAGGGTGGGTGGATGGGTCCAAATGAAGCAGCATCTGACTGGACTTATCAGATCCCCTAGTCCCTAAGGCCCTCCCCCTTTCCCCTGGCTCCCAACAAGTCAGGTCCCTATGGTCCCCTCTCGAACTAGTGGGCTCTCAGTCCCTATGTCTCCTTTTCACCATCAGGTTCTTTATTTACCTCTTTTTGGGCCCCTGGCCTGCACGGGGTTTGTGTTTGGCTTTAAGCTTGGTGACTGGCCTGGAAAAAGGAGACAGGCATGGAGGAAGGCAGAGGACAAGTGGAAGGGGGTCAGGAAGGGTTAGGGGCCATCAGACTCCTTGTCTTTTCTGTTCTGTTCCCCAGAAAGAGACAGAGGGCAGGGCAAGGGAAGGGATGAGGAAGGAAAGGAAGGATGGGGAGATGCAGAGTCAGGTGGTTGGGGCACAATGTCCACACTGACCCCTCCATGGCCACACTGAGCAGGGGTCCAGGGGCCCATGCTGCCCCACTGGAGATACCTGATCAGAGCAGGGAAGATGAGGGCAGCAAGGAACGGTTGGTCCAATTTAGGCAGAGCCATGGGAAAGAAGTGAAGGAAAAGGGCTGAAAAGAGGGAAGGGTAGAGGGGAGTGAGTGTGAATCGAGGCTGGCGGGGGAGGGGCTGGAGTAAAGGGCTCAAGGCTAGGGCTGTCGAGGGAGGAAGAAGGGAGAGCTTCTTCCACATGTCCCCACATTTGACCCTGCTTGGCCACACCCCGATTCACTGCCCTGGGATCTGGAAAGGACAGTGTCCTTCCAGTTCCTGGAGCCACAGGGAGGATCAGGAGGCCCCTGGGTTCAACCAGAGGTCAACCCCCTCCTACCCTGTTACCTGCTACGAGACCCACGGCGTTGGGCAGAGGCTTTGGCTGCCCGTTTCCTCAACCGTCTGTGAGGACAAGAGAACACTGGAGTTAAGGACAAGCCTGTGGTCTGGAACCGGGCTAGAGGGCCAGTAGAGGTCAGGAATGAGAGACACTTTTCCCCAATGGCTTAGAGGGACTTCTCATCTCCTGCCCTACTGTCTTTGGTTACCAGAAGCTAAAAGATCATTTTCCTTTTCAACCCCCCAACCAGTTAAGATGTCAGAGACAAGACCCTTATAGCTCAAGGTTGGATCTGAATGCTTGGGATCAGTGCGAAGGGAAGGAGATAGATGTATGTGCGGAAACATGTGAAGACTCAGGACGGGATCACTGCCTTAAGACGAAGGGCTGTAAGGCAGGATGGGAACTCAGAATCTTGTCAGCCAAAAGCAGAAGTATAGAGGGTAGGGGTGGTAGGTAGTGTCTGGACCAAGAATCTTGTAACCACTCAGGCCATGACCATGGTGGAAATGGGGTGGGGTGTCAAGCCCAGGAATTCAGAAGTTGGCCACGGAGGGAACCACGTGGTTCCATAGCCAGGCTGATGGAGCTGGGAAGGCCAAACCTGGTCAGGCCTGCCTAAGCAGATCTTCTAATCCAGCTGACCTCTTTTCTCGGCCTGCAGCCAGTCCTAAGGCTCATCGCCAAGAAGGAAAACCAAAAGCACAGAGCTGTGTTGAGGCTGAGGCCAGGCAGAGCCAGAACACTCGAGGGGATGGAAGCAGTAACAGGCAAGGCCCTAAACAGTCCAACCACCCTTTCCCTAGCCTCCGCTTGGATCAGCTCCCAATGAGCCAGGTCTAAGAGTTTACTTCCTTTTTCACTGGCCTGAGCTCAATATGTCTTAAACCTGATCCCCAACCGGCCCCACCTCCCACTTTTCCTCTCCATAAAGTGACACTGCCATCTTCTACTTCAGAATTCTGAATGCTGTCTGGCTTTCTATCCTCAACCTCCAATCAATCGCCATGATTAGTCCTTCCACGTTATCTCCTGAATCCATCCCATGCCCTATTGTAACAGCTTCCTAACTGGTCTCTCTAACACCAGCTTCTCTTTCACAAACTACCTGGATAATGCACAGATCTGACCCATGTCACAGCCTTTAAAAAAAACTTTCAGTAATTCCCTGTCACCAATAGAAACTCCTTGGGCTGGTATTTAAGGCCCTCCAGTAATCTGATTCCTACCTTTCTAGCTGTGTCTCATGTTACTGTCACGCACTTTCTCTGCTGGTCAGAGTGGGCAAATCACTGTCCCCTGTGAGTAGCAAATCACTGCCCACCTTCTCTGCTTTTGCACAGACGTCCACTTCTCTGCCTGGAATGTCCTCTTCACTTCTGCAGCTTGGCATCCCTAGCTTCCTTGCAGAGGCAGCATGGCAGCCACCTTCTACAGGAGACTTACCCTGACTTCTCCTGGCTGCTGGGACATTAGCTCTCAATGCTCTTTCACTCTTGAAATTGCTCAGTATTACATTATGTACACTTTGTGTCTACTTATTTATATACATGTATCCTACCTAGTAGAATGAAGGCTTTGCGAGGGCAAGAACTGACTGTCTTTATCTGTATATCCCCAGCACCTAGCACTTAATCATTCGTTGAACTGATTTGAGTAGAATTCATGACTCTCCTCCATACTGGACTATTTGCTCTTCCCAATGCTCATATTATTTTCTTCTGTTTCTGTAACAATGTTCCCCCAACCCCCACCCCTATGATGCATAGGATGAATTAATTCAGCAGCCAACTTTCTGCCTGTTGAAGTCCATTCCTTCTCCCAAAGTGGAGGAGGGGCCACCACCTACTCTGTGAAGTTTTCCTTTGATCTCTCAGCTGACAGCAATCTCTTTAGTCATTGGCTTCTTTTACTTACTTGGTATGTTATGACTTAAAACCCTCTGTATTAGACTACAAGCTCCTGGAAGTCCGGGACTGTATTATTTTTAATCTTGGCTTGGTTGATAGTAAGTACTTAGTACTTAAGTACATTGTAAGTAAGTAAGGCTAGGATTTAGTCACTAAGCTTCAGCTATCTCCATTCATTAACCACTAAGCTTCAGTTGCCCCCATTCATTAACTGTCCTTAAGGACTTGGACCAAGACTCCTTTTGGCCAGTTTGCCTTTGGCGGCTGTTCCTTCCCTGGACCTTCTGCATATAGGGAAGAGCAGAGGCCACAGCTGCACCAGGGTTTTGAGGGGAACTATCTGTGGTGATTCTTAGTTCCTTTCCCTAGGCTACCACAAAGAGCTGGGAATCCTTGCACCCTATCCTATAAGCATGCTTTGGGAAGTTTTCCCCTGAATATATTACCATAAAATTGCTTAGAATGCAGAGTCCAAGGGGAGGTGCTGGGGAGAGTTCCCTGCCTCATTCCTTCTTGAAGAATTGCTGTGTGGGGCGGCTAGGTGGCGCAGTGGATAGAGCACCGGCCCTGGATTCAGGAGGACCTGAGCTCAAATCCGGCCTCAGACACATAACACTTACTAGCTGTGTGACCCTGGGCAAGTCACTTAACCCCACTGCCCAGCCAAAAAAAAAAAAAGAATTGCTGTGGCCTCCAGTGGGGTCTGATTAGAAAGACTACTGGCATTGGTGCTGGGGTACTTCAGTTTGTATACTGTTTCTGTCACCACCTATGTGACCCATTTCCCTCTCCAGGCCTCAGTTTCCTCAACAATAAAATGAGAGGGCTGAATTATCGGATGTTTCTAAGGTTCCTTCCAGCTCTAAATGTGTGATTACTTTGAGAATCTCAGAGTTGGAAGGAGCCTCAGAAATCACCCTTATCCAACTCATGCTCCAGCAGGAACTCCCTCTACAGCACCCCCAAGTGTGAGGCTCAGTTCCTCCTTACTTTGCCCCCTTTCCCATGGCCCATTGCAGACACTTTCTGAGTGTTAGAAGCTTTTCCTCCATATTGAGCTCACATCTGCCTTTTTGGGCAATTGTTATTATAAATGTCAAATAAGACATGTCTAGCTTGGAATGCTGTGAATACTTTCTTTTCCAATGAAATATTTCTTTATCATTCTTCATTTACAATTTTTATGGCACTATATCTTCTCTATTATTAAAATATTTCCTGGAGTCCGAAAGTGATTTAGTTCTTTTCATATTTCAGTCTTAGTCCTGACTGTCATCAAATTATCTGTGACCTTGGAAGAGGTCCTTCCATCTCTCTGGGCCTTGGTTTCCCTCTGTTGAGTGGAAGGCTGAATTACAAGGTCTCCTATATTGCAGCACTTAACATCTCATTGTTTTATGTGTTTTTGAATTAGATGTCCCATAGGCATGATCAAAACTGAACTCATTATCTTTCCTCTAAAAACTCCCTTCTTCCTAATTACTCCCTTTCTTTCCAGGGTACCACCATCCTCCCAGTCACCCAGTATCTGGTCTAGATGTCAACCTCAACTCCTCTTTCTCATCTTTCATATACAATGAGTTGCCAAGCTGTCTGCCTGCATTCCCTTCTTCCCTCTGACACTGCCACGGCACTCTGGGACAGGTCTTCAAAGCCCAATGTCTGGACAATTACAAGAGTCTTCTCATCCATTCCCCTGCCTCATCTTTCCTGTTGCAGTTTACTCTTTATTCAGCTGCCAAAGTGATCTTCCTAACTCACAGGTCTGACTATGTCACCATAACACCCTCTCCCCTCCACATCCCCTTCTATAAATCAGACTGATTCCCAGTTACTTCTAGGATCAAATATAAAATCTTTTGTTTGGCTTTTCATGTTCTCCATAACCTGGCCCCTTCCTAACTTTCTAATCTTACAATCTAGAAAGAGTACTGGCTTTGGTTCTGGGGTGCTTCAGTTTGTGTGCTGCTTCTGCCACCACTTATGTGACCCATTTCCTATCATGCATGTACTCTGTTGGCCTCCTTCCTGTTCTGCAAACACACACTCCAGCTCCTGATTCCAGGCATTTTCATTGGCTGTTTCCAAAGCCTGCAACCTTCTCCCTCCTCCTCTTCCTGGCTTCCTGGACTTCTTTCTAGTCTCAGCTAAAGTCTTATCACCAATTCATCCTGTCTTTATCTTGTTTACACATGTTGTCTCCCCTATGAGACTGTGAGCTCTTTGAGATCAGGGAATGGGGCATCTGGGTGGTGCTTTGGATAGAGCACTGGCCCTGCAGTCAGGAGGACCTGAGTTCAAATAAGACCTCTGATACTTATTGCCTGTGTGACCCTGGGCAAGTCACTTAACCCTATTGCCTTGCCAAAATGAGAGAGAGAGAGAGAGAGAGAGAGAGAGAGAGAGAGAGAGAGAGAGAGAGAGAGAGAGAGAGGAGAGAAAGATCTTCAGCCTTAGCAGTGTCTTGCGCTTAGTAGGTGCTTGTTGCCTGGACTTGAATCTAGTGGCTGAAGAAATGGGTTCAAATCCTGGCTTTGCCACTTTGGACTTTGGGTATAAGGTTTCTTCTAGTTCTAAATCTATGAAATGATATTCGACAGGCATTGTGCAAAGCCCTGGGAGAAACTGACAAATAGTCCCTACCCATCAGAGAGAGTAATAACATTCCACAGTGAACAAATGCCCCTTCTTCTGGGAAGCCTCTCCTGATCTCGCCCCTTCTGCTCTTCTTAGAGAGCATCAGAAAAGAACCCTGGGGCAAAGCAGTCAGATGAATCTGCCTAGCGCTTGATGACATCACTAACATTCTGGTTGGAAAGGCTGAGAACAACCCCAGGAGGGAGCCCCGCCCCATTACAGCAAAACCCGCCCACTTCAAAAGGCCCCGCCCCTCCAGGGTACGCTTCTCTTTCCAGATCCCACCCCATTCCAGACCACCCATACAGGTTCCCTCCACCACTACGGATCCTTCCGGCTTCTTTCTTCGCTCAGATCCCAGGGCTCTCTCATAGCTCAGACCCTTCCCACCCGGACTGTGTCACGGTCAAGACCCCATAATCTTCACCCCTTTGCTCTTCAGACTTATACCTCAAACCCTTCAAATTCAGAGCTCTTGGCACCTGGCAGTACAGACCCACCTCATCATACTTCCTCCTCACCCCTTTGGGCCCCTGCCACCCCCCTTATACTGCAAAACTAAGAATTTCTCATTCCGCAAATCCCAGACCCTCTCACACCCCAAACCCTGTTCATTCAGACCTTGAACTTCGTGCCAAAGTGACTTGGCTTTGATTTGCTTTGACTTTTACACCTATCAAAGCCCAGACACTCTCCTAATTTTGACCCCTTCCGACCCTTAAATTCAGATCTCAACATATCTGAGACCTCAGCCCCGTTCCCACTTCATGGGTCAGACCCCTCCTTACCTCACATCTCTCTCACTCCTCACATTTGGGATGCCCTTTCCCCCATCCCTTGGCCCAGCCTGGCTCTCTCACCTGTAGAAGGCAGCATTCACCCTCCGCTCGCTGGGGAAGCCCAGCATTCCGCAGATCACTCGGCTGTTATGGGCACTCCATCCGTGGTCACACACCTGGGCCCACCCCCCAGGGAGCCGTACCTCCACCAGCCCCTCCGTGACAGGCAGGGGCCGCCGGCCCCCACCCACAACTGACTTCAGACGAATCTCTTCCACCTGCAGGTGCTGCTCCTCCACCTGGGGATGGGATGGGACAGGTCTGGGTAAGCCCTTAATCATACAAACACATCTTGGGGTCTCAAAGGATCACAGGTCCCAGGGAAACTGTTCATTCCTATCCTCTTATTTACCTGAAGACCTTCGGATTGAGAATTGGAAGGGGCCTTAGAGACCATTTTCTAACCCCTTCATTTTATAGATGAGGAAACTGAGGTCTCCAGCTAGGCTGGGATTTATTTAGATTGGGTAACTCTCCAGCCCCATATCTCCTCCTGGAGGAATCTGACCCAAAAATCCTTTCTCACATAATAACTAAAATTTCTATAGAAAATCTAACTCCCTCCTGAAGAAAAACAGGAAGAAAAGAAAAAAAGTCAAAGCAAGAAAGTATAAAGATTATTAGCTCCATTTTATAGATGAAGTGACTGTGGCCCAGAGAAAGAGCAGTGGCAGGTGATTGGATCTGCAACTGGAAGTGATCTTGGGGGAGGAGGGGGAAACTGAGGTTCAGAGAGGTTAAATGACTTGTTATATACAAAGGAAGCAGCAAAGCCCAGATTTGAAGCTGGCGTTCAGGCTCCCAAACCTGATCTTTCTACTAAATCAGGCTCCTTCCCTATGATATTATATATTAACTGCCCCAGCTAGGTGGTACAGTGGAGACAGTGCCAGCCCTGGAGTCAGGAAGACTCATCTTCCTGAGTTGAAAGTCAGCTGGGTGACCCTAGGCAAGTCATTTAACCTTGTTTGCCTCAGTTTCCTCATCTGTAAAATGAGCTGGAGAAGGAAATGGCAAACCACTCCAGTATGTTTGCCAAGAAAACCCCAAATGGGGTCATGAAGAATTGGACATAATCAAAAATGACTGAACAATATCTGCCCTATGACCCCCATATCTTCCCCAGTCCCCAAATCCCAATGCTTGTATATGTATATATTAACAGCATTCATGTAGCACTTTGTGGTTTGCAAAATATTTTACTTTTTAAATATCATCTCATTTTGGATCTTTATAAAAATAAAGTAAAACTGAATTAAAAAAACCCCAAATAACTACTATCTCATGTTATCCTCACAAAAACCGAGGCAGTAATATTATCACTACTTTAAAGATGAGGAAAGTGAGGCAAGACAGAGGTGTAGTGACTTTCCTAGGGTCACAGGGCTAGTAAATGTCAGAGGCAAGATTTGAATTCATGTTTCCCAGGCTTGAGGTCCAGCCCCTCCCCAACTAGATGCCACATGTAGAGGTGTTTGTGCAGAAACTATGTCTTTGCCCATGTACCCACCAACCTCTATGATGTTGGAATCGGAGAAACCAGGAAGGCGCTGGTCCTTGCATATAACACCAGCATCCTCATCGTGGGTGCAATCGCTGTTGCCCCAGCCCCGAGAGGCACACTCCGTAATGCTTCGCTCCGTCCCTCTGCAGTTCAGGTTGTCCAGCCAGATTCGGCCTTGAGGAATGGGACAGAAGGGACTGAGAGGGAGTGATGAAGGTGGGGATGAGGATGTTGACAGGACATGGAAGAGCTGGGGGGGTCTTAGAAGTCTTCTATTCCACAACCCTCCCCCAACTTATTTTTACAGGTGAGGAAAGAGATGATGCTGGGGGATGGGGAGACAAGAGAGCCTTGGCAGACAGGGAGTTGCATCCTTGGCCACTAATGACTTCTTGAATTAATTAACTTAACGTTCTCCTTCTAGTTCACCCAGCCCAAGCAGACATGGGCGAGGGAAGGGGAAGAAGGAGTATGGAAGGCGTTGAAGGGACTTGGTGGGGCAGGTTCATTTTGAGACTCTGGGGAGTGAGCAGCAATCACACTGAATCACAGAATTTTAAACTTGATGGGAGATTAGAAACCACTGAGTCTAAGTATTTTGTTTTCCAGAGGGGAAAACTGAGACCCAGAGAAAGGAAGTGACTTTCTCAAAGACACACAATTATTTAGAGGAAATGCCAGAATGAGGACTCCCATCTGACCTGGTTCAAAGCTCTTTTCTAACCCGATGACAAGCAGCCCAGGAACTGGTCACCCCCTCCCAATCAGTCCCCCTCATGTAACATCTGGGCCTATCTTGACATGCTCTTTTTCCAGGCTAGAGTTAAAAATGAAAGGATCTCAGAGTTGGGAGGAACCTTAAAAGTCTGTTGTCCAAACTCCCTCTCAACATAGGAATCCATTTTATATATAGCCTCCCTGATTCTGGGGTCCCTGAGATTCTTCTTCAGGACTTTCGAATGTGTGGAAACTCACTGCCTCCTAAAGAAGCCCATTCAGGTTTTTTTGGTTTGTTTTTGTTTTTGTTTTTGTTTTTTAGCAGTTCAGGTCATTAGAAAAGTGTTATTTGAGTTTCAGTCTCCATCCCTGTAACTTCCACTCATTGTACTGGGTTATGCCCTTTGGGGGCCAAAGCAGAATGAGTCTAATCCATCTGCCCTATGATAAATACCCACAGAGGTCATACATAGGACCTCAAGGGAAAGCAGAGGTTAGAGTGACTTGCGCATGGCCATACACCTAGGAAATGTTGGAGGAGGCAAGATTCAGACCTGAGTTTTCCGGACTCCAAGTCCAATTCTGCTTTTCCGTGCAGAAAGGTCAAGGAGGAAGAGAATTGAGAAAAGGCTTCTGGATTTGGCAATTAAAAGGTCACTGGTGGTGACCCTGGAGAGACTCCCTAAGTAGTCTTAGGGAGAGAAGCCAGATTTCAAGAGTGCTGACCAAGAGGAGGTCGAGTTTAACTGATTCTTTCTAAAAGTTTTGAAGTTAAGGGAAGGAAAGAGATTAGGGCCATGCTTTGAGAGGGGTGACGTGGTCAAGGGAAAGTTGTTTGTTTTTTAAGGTTAGAGGAGACCTGAGTATTGGAAAAGGAAAGGTTATCATTTGGGGGTGATAGAGGGCAGTTGAAGATGTTCGTGTCCAGTGGCCTCTAGAACTGGAAGCAATTGGGGCTCTCAAAATAATTTTCCAACAATCAGAACTGTCTAGCTATGTAATGGGCTGCCTCATGCCACAGTGAGTTTCCTGTCCATGAGAGTGTTCAAGAAGAAGTTGCACAACCACTTGTCAAGGATTCTAGATTATTTCCATGTACTGATAAATAAACCTTCTCCTTCCCTAGGATTATAAATCTAGAATTGAGAGAAACTTCAGAGGACATCTACTCTAACTTCATTCTACAGATAGGGAAACTGAGGTCCAAGGAGGTTGTGCTTTGCCCATAAGAGGTGGAATTTGAACCCATGTCCTCTGACTCCAGAACCAATGCCTGGGTACTATATTGCTTCAATTCCCAGTTATTCTTTATTATGTATGTTTGTTTTTCCCTCTGGATGTGCTCATCAATATCTTTAAATGTGGTACCCAGAATTGGACACAATATACCATGAAAGATCTGACCAGAGCAGAGGACAAGGGTACTAATATCTCTTTCCTTGTTTTGGGCACTCAGCCTCTACTGATGCTGCCTTTAATCTCTTAAATTTTTTTGCTTGACACATAGAGCTTGCATGCAGTCCACTAAATTCCCCAGATCCTTAATTTAGGAATAGTTTATCTGCTCATGCCTCCTAGGGAAGTGCAGTTGATTCTTTGAACCCAAGCCCTACTTTACATTGATATTTATTACATTTCATGGTATTAGATGTGGCCCAATCATTTATTTTTTGGATTTGGACTTTGTCAGTATATTAATTCTTTACTCAACCTTCTCCTTCCTCCCCCTGCCTCCAACAGCTCTGATTTTGTATCATCTGCAGAATACATCTCTTTTCATGTCTTCCTGAACCTTCAGCCTCAGCTGGACTTGGTGTTGTTTCCCTGTTCCACAGCCTTCCTTGGTACCTGTTCTCACCTGTGCCTGGGCCATACTTGGCACTGTGGGCCCACCCCGTGGCTTCGGTAAATCCCAGCTCCCGGCACAGCACATGAGCCGCTTGCAGCGTGAAGTCATCATCACAGATGGTACCCCACTCGCCAGCCCGCTGTATTTCCACACGGCCCTCATAGTGCTTCCGAGGAAAACCAGCTAGGCGGAAACGGAGCTTGCTACCAGTGCTCGCTGCAGGACTTGGGGATGGAGAGGGGGCTCCCAGGCACCAGGTACATAGCATGCACAGAAGCAGTCCCCAAAGGCCCCACTGCTGGCCCCTGGCGAACTGCAGGTCAGACATGGTCTAAGAGAAACAGAAACTCAGACTTTAGTGATAGTGAGATGGTGACAGACAGACAGAGTGACAATAAGGTAAGAGAATGAGAGACATAAGCAGCTTTGATGACACACAGAGACACAGAGACACAGTGAGAGAGGGAGGGAAGGAGATACCCTGTGAACTCAACAGATGAAGAATGATAGAGATTAATTAGGGGATACAGGGTGAAAGTGATAGAAGAAAGGTAAATAGAAGTCAGTGAGATTTCTGTTGAATCTGGACAGAGAAGGAGTAATAGTGGTTAAGAGAGACTGGGAAGAAACACAACCTCTTCCGAGCATGTGCAGGAGAGGCTCAGAGAAACAGGTATGCACACAATTCACGCTATTACACACACACACACAGGAGTCCCAGACAGGCACGCGTAATCATTTTAGCTGCATGGATCACACACAGCTGCCCACACCAGAAGTCATGAGGAGGCCTCTATGTTGATAGTGACACAGGAAACAATGTCACAGATGGTGCAACTTTGACAGTCATACAGTGTGGTTCCTTGGCTACCTGTCCCAGGGGGAGCACGGAGACCCGGAGGGACCAGGGTTGAGTGAATGGGGCGGGGCAGTGGGAGCCACCGGGAGGGCTCAAGAGGGAAGGAGGGAAGGAGGAGCGAGTGTGAAGGTCCAAGCCGTTACTGAGGCAACAGAGACTAGGCCAGAGAGACAGGCCCAATCTC
This sequence comes from Phascolarctos cinereus, assembly GCF_003287225.1. Taxonomy (NCBI): domain Eukaryota; kingdom Metazoa; phylum Chordata; class Mammalia; order Diprotodontia; family Phascolarctidae; genus Phascolarctos; species Phascolarctos cinereus. Next base: position 202,908,657 of record NW_027556402.1, on the reverse strand, counting down.
TGGGGGGATGGGATAGGAACAGCTGACTTTGGGGTTTGGCATCTCCATCCCCTGCAGAGGAGTCTTTGGTGGGAGCAAACTGGACCCTGCCCTATTCCCCCTCTCCCCCCCATCTCAGCTCTACCCTTCTCTTCTCTCTCCTCTCCCTTCTTTCCAGTCCTCTATGGAAACTTTGACTTTTCTGGGCCAGACTCCCAGCAGAGACTCCTGTCCTCTTTTCCCCTTTCCACCCTGGGGCCTCCTACCCTGTCTGACCCTCAGACCGCTGTCCTTATCCCCTCCTGTCACTGCCACATTCTCTACCCCCTGCCAGGCTGGTCCCCTTTCACCTTTCTGTTACCCCCAGTTCCCCTGCACTGGCCATCAAATGACCTCCTTCATGTAACTGGGGACCAGCCAATGATAGAAAGTATAAAACAGCTTCAAATGTCGGTTATCTTCACCCCCACAAACCCCCTATACCTTGTGTCCCCCATCCTATGTTCACCCCTATTTGTTTCTTCATTATCATTACCTGACCCCCCCATTTCTCACACCCTCTTTCATCTCCTATCACTGTTACTCACATACTCCTAGCTTCCCTACACCCAACTCTTTCCACTCCCATCTTCCTCACATCTTTCCTTCTAAATCCCATCCCCCACTCTCCCCCCCTCCTCCACTGCTCCCACTTCTTTCCCAGTGACCGTCATCCATCCTCCCACCCTCCTAGCCCACCTCATTCCTCATTTCCCTGCTTGTCTGTTTTGTTCCCCTCTCCCCAAGCGCCCCTACCTCTGGGCTGGAAGTTGCCTCCGAAGGAATGGGATGGGGGACGTCAGTCCTGGCCTCAGAGCCTAATCCAAGGACTTCCAAGAAAGTGCCGGGCCTTGGGAGACTGGACGCCCCTCCCTCAATCCCTCCCACCGTTTCACTCAGTCTGTCCCTCCCCCTCCCTGGCCAGCCAGGCCCCAGCCTCAGCCTCCTCCCCTCCGCCCCTGGCCGCTCGGCTCAATGAGGCTTTCTTCCCTGGCTGGCTGAGGCTAGAGGACACACGGGGGCCCGTGTTGGGCGAAGCCCCTGGCTTTGGACTTGGAGAAGGCTTCTGTTCATTTCTCGAACTTCATCCCTTTGCCCATCCCCCAAGGTCTTTGCCTTCTTCCATCACTCATCCCCTGAGGTTTCGGTAAAGGGTGTAGGCTCGCACAGACACTGAACACTGTGCGTGTGTGTGCGTGTGCGTGCGTGCGTGCGTGTGTGTGTGTGTGTGTGTGTTCAGGTGAACAAGCAGTTATAAGCACTGAACAGTTTTGTGCGTGTGGATATGGGTGTGTTCAGGTCAACAAGTATTTATAGGCACCTACTATGTGCGGCTGTGCTTCCTAGCACCTGAGCTTTGTCTGAGCCTGTTGACGTTGACACACGCTTGGGTCTAACTTGTAGACAATAGAGGGGAAGCTCTCAGAGGGCAGGGGATGTTTCATCGTCGTCTTGGGCCTGGAACGTTCAGATGCTGGCCTGGACGGGGAACTTGCCCCGAGGTAGCCTCTATTTAAGTTCAGAGAACCTGCCAGGTATCCTTCTTGCCACTTCACAGCTCGAACTCAGCTCTTCGGGACACCTGTGGTGCAGTAGCGAAAATGCCCGGGGCCTTGCACCCAGTAGGTACCTCAGGTTTGCGTGCTTGTTTTGTGGGGGCAGACCGGGAAGAGGAGGCTGAGTGTGTGTAGAGTGTGAGCGTGCGTGGGGGGAGGGTGGGTTTCCTGAGCCCTCCCACTTCTTTCCATTTCGGGCGTCGGGGCCAGCCGCAGGAATGTCGGCAGCCCCGGCAGCTCCCGTCCAGTCCCAGTCTCATCGCGTCCTGCTGGAATCCCGCACGCCCGCTCAGCGGCTTGGGGCTGGGGGTGGGGGTGGGGGTGATCCCTCCCACCCCGGCCCCGCCTCGCGGCCCCCGCCCCGCCCCCGCCCCCGCCCCGCAGCGCCAGGAAGCGTCCGGAGCCGCCTGGGGCCATGGACGGCGCCGCCATGGACGGGGCTGCCATGGAGGGACCGCTCTTCGTGCAGAGTCAGCGCTTCGGGGCCAAGGTGGCGGCAGGGGCGGGGGGCGCGGGGCAGCGGTCTGGAGGGAGCCCCCGGGGCGAAGGGAGGGACGGGGGGAGTGGGGCCCGGGCTTAGTGAGGGAGAAGTTTCTCCCCCATACTCCGGAGGAAGTCCCAACCCCTCCATGCTTCCTCCATCCTCGGCCGGACGGAAATACGCCCACCCCCACTAGGGAGCTCCGCCTCCTTTAGGAAACCCCACCTCTCCCGGGGTTGAGGGGTGGGGGAGGCCTAGTACCCTCGGCCCCTGGTCTGGGGTCTTTGCTGGCCCCTCCCTCCTACCGCAGCTTACCTCTGAGGTTGGAAACCTAGGCTGGCCCAGCCATGATCCCTCTCATTGTCTCCCTCCCCCCTTTTCCCCCCAGGAGAGGTGCTGGACAGAATGTACGGAGTCCCTTCTCTTCTCAGGGTCGCCCTGCCTCTCATAGGGCTAGCCTGTATGTTCAACCCCTCTTGCCTCTTTATCTCTCATTTCCTGGTTTTCCCTACATGTTCTCCACATTTCCCCACCCCACCCCAAGAAACAGGTGGTAAGATAAGGCTGTTGTTTTATATAGAGAGCCAGTCCTATGGTGTGTCCCATATTTTCCCATATCTTCCCTCCTCTCCAATATCTCCATGTGTCTTTTTTCCCAGTGCCTTCTCTTAGTGTTTCCTTGAATCTCGTCCTCTCAGTGACCTATCTATCTATCTATCTGTCTGTCTATACATATATATACTGACTTCCACCCACTCTTGTTCCAAAGGTTGTGGAAGTCCCGGGCATCTCTGTTCTTATGAAACTCCCTTTTCCCATGTCTGTTCTCAGTGTCTTCCTCATATTCTCCTCTCCCAAATAGCTTCTCAAAGTATTTTCCCACGTTCTCCCCACTATAGAAGTGGAAGAAGACCTGGGCTGTCTTGTACCCCTCCAGTCCCAATGGCGTGGCCCGTCTTGAGTTCTTTGAGCACAAAGGGTCAGGCTCTGGAAGCGGATGGGGAGGCTCTCGTCGCCTAGACTGCCGAGTAATTCGCTTGTCGGATTGTGTGAGTGTGGCCCCTGTGGCCTTGGACAGCCCCCCAGGACCTGGCACATCGGTCTTCCGACTGGACACTGCTCAGCGCTCCCACCTCCTGGCAGCTGAGGGTCCCGCCAGCGTGGCCTGGGTGCAAATACTCTGCCAGACTGCCTTTCCGGTGAGAGGATTGAGTGAGCGGGATTGCTGTCCAGGGTAGTCCTTTTAGTGAGGGGGCAAAGTTCAAGGTCAGTGTCCCCTCCCCCCCAACTTGATGGGGCTCAGACCCCAGCTGGAGGGCACTGTGGTTGGATTACAGGATCACCGATATTTTCTCCCCTGCAGAAAGGCTGCTGGTCTCTGGCTCCAGGAGAAAGCTCTTCTGGGCCCTCTTCAATGGAGATGCAGGAGAACTCCCTGTATAGCCCCCATGGGCAAGGTAGGCTTGAAAGGAGGAAGGGACGAGGAGAGGGAGGTCCAGGGGACTGTGGAAGGGAGAGCATACCTTGAATTTGGAATAGGGATTCCACATGGGGCTGAGGGTCACCTGTAGGATTGGGGAGAGGGGGTGTGAAGCTCCTGTGGGTCTGGTGTCTAGGTAGGATCCAGTCTCTGGCAGGACCTGTGCATTTTCCCCCCTCTTCAACTGGGAATGTTCCTGTTTGACCCTTCATCTCTCCCCAGGGTCCGAGTTCTGGGTGACCATCCAGAAAACAGAGGCATCTGAGCATTGTGGGTTGCAGGGACACTACCTGCTCAGGGTGGAGGCCGATGGTCTGAGTCTCCTGGTGCTGGGGGGGCAGGGTCAGAAGAAGGAGCCCCTGCTGTCCTGGCCCTACACTCTTCTCCGTCGCTATGGCCGGGATCGGGTAAGGGGTTGGGAAGGGGCAGAGGTCCCACTATAGTAAGGTTTGGGCTCAGTCTCCGAGGATGTATGGAGGGGAGGGCTAGGAGAGTATGGTGGGTCCTCCTTTGCTGCAGCTGTAAGACTAGTCCCTCCTCTGAGGCCAGTGGCTCTCCTCAGACCCATGTGGCAGCAGCATGGAGAGGAGGACTGCTGCTAGGATGACCTCAGGCAGCCTCTTCTCTCCTGAGCCTCAGTTTCCTCACCTGTAAGATGGGCTGGAAAGGATGATCTTGGCAGTCTTTGCCAGCTCTCCAGCTCACAGTTGCCTTCTCCTCCTCTTACCTCCAGGCCATGTTCTCCTTCGAGGCTGGGAGGAGGTGTTCCTCAGGCCCTGGAACCTTCACTTTCCAGACCTCACAGGGGAATGACATCTTTCAGGCTGTGGAAGCTGCCATCCAGAGGCAAAAAGCTCAAGCTGGCATTATTGCTGGAGCTGGCCCAAGCCTGGATCAGCAGTGCCCTGGCTCCTCAGAGGTGGGGATGGCAGGGGCTGCCTCCCATGGCCTTGAAGATCCCCACGAGAATGGCCCTGCCCTCTACTCAGAGCCCCTGGATGCCCTTCGATCACTGCCTGACTCCTCTTCAGACCCCCTGTACTCTGATCCTGTGGACAGTTCAGGCCAGAGGACAGGACCTGGGGCTGGTGTAGGCTCCCCCCTCTACTGGGGCTTGTTTGAACAGGTGCAGCAACAGCTTAAAGATACAAAGCTGGGAGGAGCCAAGAAGGAGCCCATTTATGATGAGCCTGAAGGCCAGAGCCCAGCCCCACCTCCAGGCCTTTATGACAAACCCCAGGAGCCCAGGGATGCCTGGTGCCAGCGAGCTCGGGTACAGGATGAGGGCTATGAGCTCCCCTATAACCCTGCCACGGATGACTATGCTGTGCCCCCTCCAAGGAACCTCAAGCCCATTCCACCCCCCAAGCCCCAAATGCTCCCCAGTTCTAACAGCCCCAGCAGCCTCGGACTCCCAGTTTACAGCCGGGTACAGAAGGGTGCTGCTGCCAAGGGCTGGGGCCAGGGTATGCCTGAAGGGGGATCTCAAATCAGGACTGGGATGAGATCAGAAGGACCAATGTAAAGACCTGGATGGGGCTTGAAGGGCCTCAATGGGTGCCAAGAGGACATCTATTTGAACTGGGGAGATGGGTGATCCCTTGGGAGAGGGGAGACCTATTTGGGGCTAGGTGGTGTCAGTGAATCAAGATCCAGGCCTCAGGATTCCAGGGCATTAGGAAAGGACCAGACCTTGTGACCAAGTAACAGGTCTTGGGTCTAAGGGACAAGACCTGGAACAGGTCAGGGTCCAGGGGAAAGAATCCTATGTTGAGGCCAAACCCTGGCCAGAACAGGGGACTTTGGGCAACCCTGCTGTGACTCCTGACTGGTTGTTGGATGTGTGTGGGGGGGGTGGTGGGTGGTCTAGAAGGAGTCTGATTTCCCACCCTGAGCTGCTCTATGCCACGGACACTTAAACTCATTAAAATCACTTAGGGCCAAAGAGAGCTCTGAATGGCCATGTCTGCATGAATAACCAGGAAGTGGGACACAGCCTGGACACTGTAGGTTGCATTAGGGTTAAGTGGTGGAAGAAGGGCAGGAGAGAGGGATTGGGGGGAGAGAAACACCAGGTGGAGGGTGGGCCGCCGCGGTATGGGATGGCGCAGGAGAAGATTGGGTTTCAGAAAGGATCGCTTGATGTCACACACACAATCATCTAGCTCTGCCTGTGGGCTGGATTACACTCTAGAATACCTCAGGAAAGGAGCTCCCATGTCTGAGACAAAGTTCCTGATCTTAGTGTTCAGCCCACAGTAGGTGCTCACACCGTGGCCTATACCTGCCCTGTAACCAGGACCCTGTAACATGACTGTGGCGTGTTATGGAATATGCCCTGCCCGTGCCATTCCTCTGGCCTGACAGGCCCTCCCTGCCAGCGTCCTCTGCCTGGGTCTGTAAACAGAATTTCTGTCCTTCAAGACACAGCTTCCCCAATCCAGTCCACTTGTTTGCATATAAAGGCTCCAAGGGGGAAAAGCTGCTTTTTATTGAATGGGAAGAGAAAGCTTGGAATGGTAACAAGGTTATTGTTGAAATGAGCCCTAGTGATACAAGTACACTCATTGGCACTCTGCTGGAAGGGGGCAGTGTACCTGGTGTGCATCTGTGAGAGGCGACACAGCGTCATACCAGGGTAGGGTTCCTGTCACCTCTAGCTATTGAAACAATCCTAGCCCTAAGCTAACATCCCAAATATAGTGGGACAGAGAAGCAGGAGACGGATCCCCCCTTGCCTCCAGTCTTCATGTAGGAGGAGGATGAGCAGGCTGTGAGTGGGGCTGAATCAATCTGTGTCTCTCAGAAAAGTTGTTCTTCATCATCTGAAAGCAATAGCACAGGCTCTGAGGATGCCTTTTTAGCTGCTGGCATTTTGGGGGCCCTTGAAGGAGGCAGGCTTGGCACCAGGGGCAGAGGGGGCACTGTAGCTCGGGCTCGCTGTGGGTGTAGTCTTCCAACCTGCAGAAAGAGGAAGCAAAGCCTTTTTGAGGGGTAGAGGGACAGGCTCCCTGGGTGGGAAGGGAGCCCTGACGGGGCTCTTGTCATCCAATCCTGCCTTATCTTGATCTAGCCCCACTAAATGTCTGCTATAGGCCTGAGGGGCTACATGCCTGTAGCTCCCAAAGTTGTCCAGGCAGGAAGGGGATCTAGCAAAGGCTACGGCTCCTTGCCCAGGGCTCCCTTCCATCCCCACCTTGCTGGTTCTCCTGTGCCCAGTGCTGGATCCCTGCCACCAACCATACCTAGGCACGAGCTATGCCCTGGTGCCCTTTCTGTCCTCTGTAACAGCTTCCTTAGTTTCAGCTGAGATGAGACGGGGGGGGGGGTTAGTAAGTTTTTTAAACCAACAAATCCAAAAGGAACAAACATCACAACCTTCCTCTGCCTATTCTGCTCTCCCAAACCTGTTCCCCTCGTGACTTCCCCCTTCCTGCTTGGAGTACCACCATCCTCCCGGCCTTCTAGGCTTAGCCCCTTGGAGGGAGCTCTAACTTGCTGGTTGCCAGGCAGTCTTCATGATATTTCTCAAATTTGTCTGTTCCTTTCCATTTCCCTTGTCAATCCACTTGCTTGGGCCCTCATTCCCTCTCATTTGGGCTGGGAAGCAGTTTGTACGGTGGAAGAACATTGGACCTGGAGTCAGAGGGCCAGAGTTCAAATCATGGTTATATTCCTTAATACTTGTGTCTGATCTTGGACTTCTCTGGATCTGAGCTTCCTCATTTCTGTAATGAAGCGGTGGACTAGCTCAGAGGTCTTAATCTGGTGCCAGTGCATCCTGTATACACATCCTGCACATACCTATACTCATATAGCTGCATTCCAGTATAATTGGTTTCCACTTATGCATTTAAAAATACTCTGAATAGGGGCTCAAAGGTTCCCCCAGAGGGCCAAAGGGGTCCATGATGTTAAAAAAAAGCTGAGACCCCTGGCCCAGATGTCTCAAGTAGGCCCCTTTTCAGTTCTAAATTCTATAATCTGGTGACTATTCTAACAGACGCCCCAAGTCTCTCTACTGGAATCCATCCTTCACATATGGTTGAGTAATGTTAATGATGCACAGGCCTCACTCCAAAACCCTGAGTGGTTCCCTAGGACAAAGCCCACTCTTCAGGAAGCAGCATGCAGAACCCCACTGATCCTGGCCTTCTTAGGCTGCTACCAGTCCAGCCTCTTCCTGCTGGCCCACAGATAACCTCCGCTCTACTGACTCTGCTTTCCTGTCTCCAGTGATCTCCCCATTCCTTCTTTTCAGCTCTCCCCTACAGCTCGCTTTTCATACTGCTCTTGGTGCCTCTGCCACACAGCACTGGGGCTGGATGACAAGCCTGGCTTACTTCAGGCCCTGGGCTGCTGCCTTCTTGGGGGATGGGGTGGGATGTGGGGGTCTGGCCAGGACTCTAGTCCCTGCCCTCACCTGAGAGAACTGATAGCCAAGGAGCTAATGGTCTACCTAACCCCCCTTTCTATTTTGGAGGAAGTCATCATATTCAGCATGAGTACTATGAGAAGCCTCAGATGTGTTGGTGCCTATGCCGAATTACCCTACCCCAGGAAGGGCTATGGGGTACTTTCCTTACAGGAATAATTCCTTCTCCCATGGGCCTGGACCCTATCTCTTCCCTGACTCCATGGGTAAGTCTAGATGCACTGAGGATGGAGCTTCATTTGCCTGGACGCTGGACTCAGGATGAGGGCTGGTGAGGGACCCTGGCCTGGCATAAAGGATTCCAGGCCTTTAAATTCTGGTTTTCTAGTAGTCATACCTGTCTGGGGGGGCGGAGCTCCCGACCTGAACTGAGTGGCCCCTGGGGCTTGGACAAGATGCTTCTCAGGTGTTCATATAGACAACTCTTGATCTGCAGGGGATTATAGGTGGATGCCACCTCTAAGCCATCCAAAGTGTTCTGAGGGAAGGGAGGGAAGAAAGCAGAGAGGGAAAAGAACAAGCATTGATTAAGTACCTACTGTATGCCAGGGGCTGTGCTAAGCGCTCTACAAATATCTCATTTAACCTTCTGGGGAAGGGTAACAGGAAGTGAGAACAGTCACCCAAAGTGTGAGGAGTGTTAGGGGCCTCAGAAATGGCGCTCAGCCTGGCTCACAAAGGCCGTTACTCTGAAAGCAAACATCCTGGGCCGTTACATGGGGTGTCACAGGTTCGCTCAGTGTGAGGCGTGTGAGTGTCATGGGGAACGCAGAGGGTGCAGATGCGTTATAGGTAATTACCACCGCCCCTGGCCCAGAGATGCATGTCTCAGGAATGTGAGACGCTGTAGGAGTCCCAGGTGACCCAGTGTGACTAGGGCCAGGAGAGGCATGCCGGAGGTGGGTACAGCACGTCCTCTGGCCCTTCGAGGCGGGAGAGAGTCCCAGGCAGGGAATACAAGGGGACGGCATTCCTGAGCAGTCAGGTTTTCCGACCACAGCATCCTATGCCAGGAACCGCTGGCCTCAGAATGAGACTGGGAGAGCCTCAGGATTGCATCCTCCGGGCCGGGCTGGGCTTGGCCTCCTCAGGGGTGGGTGGGCTCAGCGCTGCCACCTGATGGTTTGCAGGCCCCTCCCCACCTCCGTCCTCCATACCATTTCTACTGCAGGCTTAGGATGTGGGACTCTGAAGCGGGCACAATATATGGTCAGTGCTCCAGTGGAGGAGTAGCTGTCTCCCTAGGCTTCCTGTCTGGGAAGGCAGACAGAGCAGGTACAGGGCCAAGCCCTTCAGGAGTGCTGGTGGGATGGCCTTTATGTCTGCTTCCTCCTTTGTAGTACAACCTCATTTTGAGGCTAATTCTGCAGGGGAACTACTAGCAAAGTCTTCCTCCCCTTCCCGCCTGACCACATAGGCCCAGAGAAACAGGCAAATATGCATGCACAGCGACAAAGAAATAGATATACAAAGACCTACACACAGAGACAGAAGTGTGGCATATGCTGCCTCAGAGGTAATGAGTTCTTCCTCCCTGGAAGTTCAGGCAAAGGCCCAATTACAGAGAGGTATTGAAGGGATTCCTGTTGAGGTATAGGTTGGATTATATAACCTCTGAGGTCTCTTCCAACTCAGAGATGTGATTCTGCACAGACCCAGTAACACAAAGGCAGAACACACAGACACATGCCTATGCTTTTACAGAGGGGCGTAGCAGACATGCATAGAGATGTTGGGGAATAAACCATTGGAAGTAATGTCGTTTGATGGTGTGAACAGGTCATTAAATGAGAGGAAAATGAAGAAAACAGCTTTGTACAAATGTGTCAGACATTATACTGGTTGGCCCTGACTCTACCTGAATCTAAACAAAGCTGATGTTATACTAAAACACATGCAGATGAAGCAAGAGGTCTCAAGGTATAATATGGGGGACCTCGTGGAGCATGCAGAAGTTGGTGAAGTAGACACCTCGGGCTGACGCCAGCGGATGACAAAGAGTCCAGCTTGGCGACGTCAGGCATGGCTGGACTCCTCAGTTTCCATTCTGTGCCTTCTGATGATTGTGTCAGTGTGGGACTGTTCTTTTGTTTTTGGTCTTGCTCCAAACAGTGAGACTGAAACTTCCATGGGAATGATGCATGCCCCTCATTAAACCATTCATTTTCCTTATGTGTTTTTAAAATTTGAAAAACCGATGATGTGGAATTACCAGAAATGAGATGTTAAGCCCATTTTCTTTTTGGCAAGCAAGGACTTAAACATTGGGGGAAAATATCACAGTATCTGATTGATCGGTCTTTCTTTGATAATTTAACTGTTGTCAATTCTCTTCAGTTCTTCCATCACACTCTCATGCTTTTTTTTTTTTTTGGTGAGGCAATCGGGGTTAAGTGACTTGCCCAGGGTCACACAGCTAGTAAGTGTTATGTGTCTGAGCCCACATTTGAACTCAGGTCCTCCTGACTCCAAGGTCAGAGCTCTATCCACTGCGCCACCTAGCTGCCCCTTTGTCACACTCTTATGGACTTAAGCCTCTTCTCAGATTGTGACATTATTTCTCCAATTGTGGCCATATCTCAGTTTTCCATCTGGCTGGAATTGAACTTCAGGAATTCATGTCCCTACTTGCCCTCATGGCTCATGAAACACACAGAGAGCCAAGTGACTCCCAAATCGGGCTCAACAACTAATCTCTTCCACAAATGTTAGCTGCCTGATGGCCATTTCCAGTTGGATGTCTAGCTGACATCTCAAATGCCAAAGTCCTCTTCCCTGAACAGACTACCTCTCCTCAAACTTTGCTTCTTCTGTTGATGGTACCCCTGTCACCTACACAGGCAAGCCGGCAGTCATCTTTGATGCATCTTTCTCCCTCGACTTCCAAAATCCAACCACTTTTCAAGTCCTGTTGATTCGATTATATGCCATCTCTTAAATCCCTCCCTTTCTTTCCACTCCAGTTCTCACCTGTACTATTAGTCTATCTGGGTTTCTCTCCTCCCTAATTTTTGAACATTCTTCACAAGCCTACTGTCTTCCTATGGCATAGGTCTGCCCTGATGGTCCCTTAGGCAAAAACCCTCAGGGGATCCCTAATGTCTCTGTGATAAAATGCAGACTCCTTTGGATAGAATTCAAGCCCTGATCTGTCTCTAATCTACCTTTCCAGTCTCATTTCTCATTATTGACCTTCATTTACTCTATTTGTAGTCTACCAGCTCTTTCCTGAACGTTACATTCTTTCACCTGCTTCTGTTCATTTGCGCAGGCTGGTGCATCCTCTCCTTATTTACTTTCAGCATCACCTTCTTTGTAAAGCCTTCCCTAATCTCCCTTCTCAATTTTTTTCTGGAGCACAATGCCTATATGTCTGCTGTCTTATTCACACTTTACCTCATGTCATACTTATCTCTGTATACGTTGTGTTTTCCCAGCAGAATGTAAACTTCTTGGGCACAACAACTAAGTACTTTTTTCTCTCTGTATCCCAAGGGCTTTGCACAGTGCCCTGCACGTGTCTGGGGTTAAATACATGCTTGCTGAATCAGACAGATACAGAGATGCTGGGATTCTGACACAAACACATAGCTGCACAAAGATATCTGGCAAACACAAACAGGCACAAAGACAAAGGCATACACATGGTCATTGAGACAGTGTCTCTAACACACAGAGACAGATGCAGACATAGAGATGCACAAAGACATTCACAAATCAAAATGTATATACAGATAGATAGATAGATAGATATCCTCTCTGCTCCCTTTTCTTTCTTTCTTTTTTTTTTTTTGGTGAGGCAATTGGGGTTAAATGACTCGCCCAGGGCCCACAGCTAGTGAATATCATGTGTCTGAGGCAGGATTTGAACTCTGGTCCTCCTAACTCCAGGGCTGGTGCTCTATCCACTGTGCCACCTAGCTGCCCCCTCCCTTTTCTCTTTCTCCTCACTTTGATCTTTTTTCTGTCCTCTTTAATTATTCTCCCTCTTCCTCAACTTTACCTTTTTTTTTCTCTTCCTGATCCTTCACTTTCTTCTCCATCATTTTGCCACCCCCCTCCCCCAAAGAGCTACCCTCCTCCAACCATCTGGTGCCAAGAAAATTGAAACTTGGAATTTATCTACAAAAGCTTGCTGGGCATCATCTTCCTTCTGTGCCCTTCCCCAGTACCACAGGTCCAAGGCAGCAGCGCACCCCTCTGTGGCAACATCTTTCCTTCAAGGGCTGTTCTATGTTCATTTAAACCAGATTTCACCTTTAAAAGAAGGTGCAACTCTACCTGCCCACAACCCTCTCATTCTATTCTTTACTCTATCGTTTCTACTACTGAATCCATACTTCTCTGTACTCATCTCCTTTCCTGACCAGGCTTCTCTCCATCTTTTTTCTCCCCTCTTTTTCCTTTCCTTACACTCTTCTTTCCCCTCTTTCATGGGTCTGTCTGGTCCATGCCCCATTTACCTCCATACTCCTAAGGATGTCCTCAGGTGGGTCCTCAGGGGGCATAGGGAAGGAGTTGGGCAGCAACAGCTCACATGTGGCTACTGCCTTGACGAGCATTGTGAGAGAACTGGATGGGAAGATGATGTAGAAGGTGCTGGCGGGACCATTCTGGCTGGGTCCTGGGCTTGGAGGCTCTCCTTTGGCCAATAGCAGCCACTGTCTTTTCTAAAATAAGGAGACATACAAAAACATGCTCAACTTGACTCTTGTCCTTGGCTGCCCCCAAAGTCACAAACAGGGTCCACTGAAGGTGGCAGGGAGACAAAAGCCACTCTTAACATGGCACTGAGCAGGAGAAATTTTATGTTATTCTTGGACAGGCCATTTCTTTTCCCCTCATCAAAGCCTGGTTGGGATGTATGATGGGGATGTGTCATATTGGACATATGGGACATATCAGAAACATGTGCATAAAAAATGCTCTGCTTTCCAAAAGGGTGATTGTATCCTTCTCTGGCCAGCCCTTCCCAATATGAGTTGTCTACTCCGTTAGAAAGTAAGCATCTTGAGGATAGGGGCTGCCTCCCTTGTGTATTTGTATCTCCAGTGCTTAGCATTTAGTAAATGCTTGATAAATGTTTGTCATTCATTTATTCATTCCATAAAGTGGACAAGACAAAAGGAGAAAAAAAATTGGAACCTTAGAAACCAGGTGGGTAAAAGTGAGTCTCTGGCAGAAAGAACATTCCAGTGACTGAGAGGAAATCTCATTTTGGTTTCTAGCTCTGTCCCTAGCCCATGGTATAACTTTAATCAAGTTACTTCCCCTCTCCTGGCCTCCTTTTTTTTTCCTCTGCAAAATGAAGGCATTCCTCCATTATTCCTTCTAGCTCTTCAAGTGGCAGCAGGATGCTTACTTTTTTGGGGTGTTATAGTGGGGATTCCTTGCTCTTTAGGTACTATTTGAACTAAATTCTGTCTGAGGGGCCCTTTCAGCTCTGAAATTCTAGGATTCTGACCTTTCATAATTCTATGGAATATGGTATATATTGCCTGATCCTCTATGAAAGGGGAATCTGAGAGGTGGATGAAGGGAGAATTCTGTTAAGTGTTGTGTGTCTGCTGTGGCTAGAAGGCCACGACACTCTTGCCGCTTAGGAGCAAACAACAAAGAGATGGTCTGATGGCTTAAAAATGGTCTTTCCAGGAGCCCAAAATGGAAACAGAAATGGAAAACAGGTTATCTCCTATGGCAATTTCCAGGGTAAATTCATCAAGGACAGCAACAGAACTGCCACATACAACAACTTGTAGGATTCCAACTATTTATTTTTTTCTGGTTAGGATGATCACTACTATATCTGCTGCAAAGACAGCTGGTCTTTCTGCTAGAAAAGCGCCAAGTAAAGCCTTTTCACACTCTGGTTTTTTAGAGAGGATGAAGGAAACTGTGTGGAAAGAAGCCAAAAGAAAAAAAGTTCTGGAGGGGTGGACCATGGCTTGGATGAGAATGCAAAAGGCTTAACAAACACACTTAAGGCAACAGGCAGAGAGGGGAGAAAGCGAAAGAGCAAGCACTGATATAAAGAAAGGCAGGGTGAAACAGAATGATCTCAAGAGCCTGGAACTAGGGACTGGAAGAAGGAATGCAACATTTCCTTCAATACTTTGAGAACCTAGAAGAATGTAAACTCCTTGAGGGTGAGAACTTTCATTTGTGAGGTTTAGAACAGTGCTGTGTGTGTAGTAGGGACTTGGTGAATATTTGTTTGGACTGAGTTGGGTCCATGGTTCCATCGGCTCCGTCTACCACAGAGACCATAGGCCTGCTACACTAGAGAGGATAGTTTCATGAACTGTAGCGACACCTTCCTTTACCCCTCCAAATTCCTCTGGTGCTTAACCTGTTAATGAGCCTAGTTAGGCTGCTCTTTGTGCGACAGGGGCACGGTCTGCTTCTGGGCTCATACTCATAGTCTTTCCAGCTTGATGGGACCTGCCAGGGCTCTTGGGAATGTCCACTAAGGCAAGGGTTCTGTTTTGGTCATTCCTGATATGCCCAGAAAGTAGCCTGGCGAAGTAAATACATTAAATGCTTGACTGACCTGTCACAATGAGGTATCAGAGAAGACCTTTAGTGGGGGAAGATGAAATTTAACAGAGATAAATATGAACACTTGTCCAGGAAGAGAATGGGGGAAATTTTACTGAAGTTTATATGAAAAAGCCCTGGGGTTTTTAGTTCTCGTAAGCTCTACATGAACCTACAGTGTGGTAAAACACATTCAAGATTATATTTGATCTAGTCTGACCACATCTTGAATACTATGTTCAGTTCTGGGACCCATTGATAAGTTACAGTGTCCAGAAAAGGGAGAAGAGGATGGTGAGGGGGCCTGGGAACTAAATTAGATGAAGAGATGATGCAGAAGGCATGAAAAACCTCTCGAAGCCCATCTCCTCTTCAGAAGGCAGTAGGAGTCTGTCCATAGCTGCAGTTCCTCTGGAAGAATGCAGTAATAATAACAATAATAATGATAATAATAACAGTAACAATAATAGTTAATATAGCACTTCTTATGTGCCAGGCACTGTGCTAAGTACTTGACAAGTATTATTTCATTTGAGCTTCACAACAACCCTGGGAGATAGGTGCTATTATTACCCCTACTTTACAGTTGAGAAAACTGAGGCAGACAGAGGTTAAGTGACTTGCCCAGGTTATATACAGCTAGTATATACAGAGTGTCTGAGGCTGGATTTGAACTCAGGTCTTCTTGACTCCAGGCCCAGTGATCTATCCACTGTGCTATCCAGCTGCCTCCATATTTGTTTAAAAGTCTATAGGGTGGCTACGTTACTGAACCGAGCCTGACGAATTACAGAAAACTTCTCTTAAGCTCAGAGGCTCTTGCTTGATCTTCTGCTTATCTGGCTTTTGTTGGCCCTCGCTCAGCGTTGGACTTGCTTCCTTCTTTGCACTCTGCTGACTTGCCCTTCAGTGCCTCTGTCCCAGACTTTGGAGGAGGTAGAGGTGGAAGGGATCGAGGAGGCCATCTGGTGCAATCCTCTTATTTTACTGATGAGGAAGCAGGCCCAGGGAGGTTAAGAAAGGTAATACATGATGTGACCTCTTTTCCCAAGACACTGTTTGACCATCCGGCAGCTGATCTGTTCCTACTCAGGAGACCTGCCTGGCCTCTTTCTGGTCCTTTAGGACTCAGACTGTGCAGTGTCAGCTCTTACCCCATCTTGGCCCTTACCGTATGATATTCTGCCACCTTTCAGCTGGTGCCAGGGAAGACTTCTGGCCTCATCAATTTGCTGGTCCCACCTTCCCATCCACTTCCAGGAGCAGGAACAGGGAACAGGATACCCCACAGAGACTGCTGTCTTTAAACAGTTGTTCAGCCAGCTATGAATCTATTTAACTTTACTGTCTTTCAGTCCATATTTTTCCTTTTGTCCACAAGAATACCATGGAAAGACTTTATTGAATACTTTGCTGAAATCAAGCCACACTAGACTTATGATCTGTCAACCTAGTAATCCTGACTGAAAGAGAAATGAGATTTGTTTGGTCTGAGCTATTCTGAGATGTGCTAGTGATAAGTGACTGCAAACTTTTTGATAATCTTCTCCAGACTGGTATGAGGAGAGACAGAAGGCTTCCACGGGTCAGTGATTCCCTAAGTCCATCCCATTACCCTCCCTGAAAATTGGGCTACCATCTGCTTGTCTCTGGCGCTTCTTCCTTTCTCCCTGATTCTCAATGAGTCCTGACAGAGAAGACAGAGCAAGTTCTTTCAAAACGAAGCTGAGGCCAGAGACTCAGATTCACTTCAAATTGCAGGGCCTCTCTTAGGATATTCTTCTTGGGTTTTGATTTCCTAGCACAATGTTTGCTCTTGCTTTCTTTGTGTGCCAGATCACTGCCCTTGTCAGAGAAGACAGAAGCAAAATCATCTCAGCCCTTCTCATTTTCTCTGTTGTTTATTAACATTACTCTTTCTTCCTCAAGTGGTGAGTCTGTTACTTCCTTTTTGTTGGCTTAGCATTATTCACAAACCTCAGCTCATTGGGGACTTCAGCTTGCCTGACAATATTTTTACAGCTGACGTGGTGAAAAGAGACCTGGATGTGAGGCCAGAGCCTGGGAGTAAGTTGGATCCCCACCCTTTATTAGCCTGTGACCATGGACTAGTCACTTAAACCCTCCTAGCCTGTTTAATCACCTGCAAAACAGGGCTGATAATACAGAAAAATAATAGGTAAAATAACATCGGCTTGTCAGGGAGGCTGCTATGGGGCAGGAGGTCAGCCCACTGGAGCCCTTTAACAGGAAGTTCTAGCTCTCTGTAGTAGAAATGCAGTTGCTTTTCAGCCTTTGAGCCCAGGGTGAAGTGTAGTCATCCACACAGGTCACTGTCCTTGTTACAGGTCTGTGCCCCTCCTTGTAGGCTTCTGAGGTTGGGTGCCCCTCCTTTTGGCTTTTGCACACGCCCTTTTAAAACTGGGCCTCCCTGGGCAGCCAGACTGGCTCTGCGTCGGTGCAGGACTCTCCTTTCCTCCTGACTGGGCTTATTCTTCCACATCAGATCTCCGCTTGGGCAGTTCGGAGAGGGATCCAGACTAGGGCATCCCTAACGGCCGAGTGTGGTGATGAGAGTAACTGTTGTGGCTCTGTATCTGAGACAGAGGTTGTTGCGCTGGGCCAGAGAGAAGCAGATAAATGAGGAGGGATACCAAGCAATAATGAAAATAACAGCAACAATAACGATGATGATGTAAACCACTTCTGTGGTTTACAAAGCACTTCTCCCTATGTGGCGCAGGTATTCTCATCTCCATTGAATAAATCAAGACATTAAAACAGAGTGAAGATCATTTGCCAATGATCCAGCTATGTATGCTGATGCTTCTTTTCCCCTTGGGCAATCTATTAGAGAAGGTCCTAGCTTGAGAGCTGAGACTCCCCGTGTACACACTGAGAGAGGCTCACAGCTGGCCCAGAGAGCCAGCCTTCTGCTGTGCAGACAGCCAGCCACATCCTGTGTGGACAGCAGACCAGGGAAGAAATCATTACAGCAGAACCCAGGCCTACTCACACTCCCGGTCCTCCAGCCCCAGTCCATTTGGCATATACCGGTCTACCTACCACAAGGACTACCCTTTCACCGAATTACTTGAGAACAACATATCACTCTAAACTACTGAATCTGGCATTCAAGGCTCCTCCACACTATAGCCAGCCCCATTCTTCTTTCATTCCAACTAAGCTACCTGGCAACTCTACTTGCTCATGCCTCCTACTGACCCTTGATATTAACAGAGCAGTGGGGGGTGGTAGAGGATACAGCATGGACAATTTGCTATCGCTGAATTTCGGGGACTCCACTCTCTAAAGCTCATTTAATCTGCCGTTAGTGTTGGTATGCTAACATTACTGTCAAACCAGCCTTCTGTTACCACATTCACAGTGAAATGTGTGAGTGAACGGAGAAATGAGTGGTCAGGCCTAGGGCTCCCAGGCTGGGTGCAGCGTTGGGTCTTTCCTCCTGTCTCTCTGTGCCCTTGTGTGTGGTCGCCTCTGCACCTACAGGCCAGGCACGGGGAGCTCACGAGCTGTGTCTAACGCGGCACACGGTTAGAACCTGCCATGCTTGATGGTCAGGCACAGAGTGCATCTAAGAAGGCATCTGAGCAGTGTTTGTGCATCCCGAGGTTTCTCTGGAGAACTGCATATTATTTCTTTAAGAAAACCTCAACAAGCATTTATTAAGCATTTACTATAAGCCAAGTACTGTGCTAAGTGCTGGGGACACAAAGAAAGGCAGAAATAGTCTCTCTCCTAAAGAAGCTCACATTCTAATGGAGGCTACAACACATAAATGACTGGGGATGCAGAGTAGTAGTGGGCAGCAAGCTAGGGGGCACCACAAAAAGCCTGCCTGGCCAGAAGTTCAAATCTGGCCTCAGCTACTTCCTAGCTGGGTGACCTCAGGCAAGTCACTGAGCCCTGTTGGTCTCAGTTCCTCATCTGTAAAATGAGCAGAAGAAGGAAATGGCAGACTGCTCTAGTATCTCTGCCAAGAAAACTCCACGTGGGGTCAGCAAGAATTGGACACGATTGAAACGACTCAACAGCAGTATGCAGGACAGAGGCGCTGCCAGCCAGTGCCCGGAGTTGCACCTGATCTTCTCCATGACTGAGGTCAAACTCCTTTCCCTGGTGTTTTTCAGGGGGCATCTATGAGACTCTCTGCTCAGGCCTCCCCCTGCCCCGTCTGACACAATGATCTTCCAGCACCGGCAGCCAGTTCAGGTGCCTTCCTCCCCCTCTTCCCTTCCTCCTTCCCTCCTTCCTTCCTTCTTTCCTTCCTTCCTTCCTTCCTTCCTTCCTTCCTTCCTTCCTTCCTTCCTTCCTTCCTTCCTTCCTTCCTTCCTTCCTCCCTCCCTCCCTCCCTCCCTCCTTCCCCTCCACATCTGGGTTCATACTTGCCTCCTCTGAAGGGCCTTTCCTTATCACTCATTCCCTCTGACCTGAACCCCACCCTTAGTGTTCTCCCCTCCATTCCGGGGGCATCTGCTCTCACCTGGACTCCATCTGTACTGCTTTCTCAGTGTTATTACACTGGTTTTGTCACATGCCCTTTCTACCTCCATTCCTCAGGGAGCCTGGCAGGGTGAAATGGGTCACCTCTTCTCCCCTCTGGCCTCTTACTGCTGCCTGATACTTGAGAACTCAGTTTAATAAACCAGGGGTTTCCAAGTGGTCTGACATTGATTCCAGGGGTCTGAGTCTCTCAGAAAGAACCTAAAGACAGTCAGACCTGCCCTAGATATAGGAGTCTTTTCTTTACTCTATGGGGACACAGGGCTGAACCAGGGAGTGTGTACAAGGGGGTGATAGAGTGAGGGCTGTAGAGCTCTAATTAGAAATATCATCACCTAGGGCAAAATTAGTTGAGCCTGCTTGGGGGCTGGGGAGGAAGTCATGGTGGGTAACAGGATTCTGTAGGAGCTGAAGGTGTCATGGCCTGAGGGTGAGTGCATAGTAGAGTAGAGCACAACAGCTGACATAGGACTTTAAGGCAAGGTACAAGGACTGTAATCGCTACCCCCCACAGTGGCACCCTGGGGCAGAGACCCTTTTGCCCCATGCTGGGGGGGGATGGGTGTTGATTTTGGGGCTCATGCCTATTTGGTGGCTGGTACTTCAGTTTTCCCACCTCTTGCCATCCAGTGACATGGGAACTTACCTGCAGGCTGTGACACAAAGCATGGAAACGTTGCTGGTTTGTCTCTAGCTCATCCCAGTCCAGCTGCCAACAACTTGTTGGCCTGATGATGAATGGCAGTCCATATGTCACTGACTCGCAGACCCCACTGGATTCTAGAGCCCTGGGACAAGATGAGAGCAGGGACAGAAGGAACATTCTGCGGTATCCAAGTCTATCCCAACAGGGCACAAATCCAAGTAGGCACCATGAGGGCTCAGACCCTGCTCGAGAGTGAGAACCATCTTCTCAGGCACATCCTGCACAGCCCTGCTGAGGATGCCCACCCCATGCCCCTTACCAGCAGTTATGGTAGCAACAATATTTTTCAAATACAAACACTTAATTAAGTGCAGAACGATATGCTGGGTGCTGGAGGAGTCACCAAATTTAAATAGGAGTGCTCATTGATAAGAGGCTTATGGCCTCCCCAGGCACTCTTTCTTTTTGTTTTTGCTTTTTTTAGTGAGGCCGTTGGGGTTAAGTGACTGGCCCAGGGTCACACAGCTAGTCAGTGTCAAGTGTCTGAGGCCACCTTTGAACTCAGGTCCTCCTGACTCCAAGGCTGGAACTCTATCCACTGCGCCACCTAGCCACCCCTTGGGTACTCTTTCTTGCACCATGGATAGGAGACAAAACAAAACAAAAACGAGTCTCTGGCATCAAAAAGTTTCCATTCTCTCGGGGGAGACAACACATCTACACAGAAGTATGTACAGATAGGATCACTTTGGGCAATGGGAGACACTGGTGCAGCTTGGGATTCTAAGAGATGAAGGGGAGCAAGGAGGGCGTTTCAGGCTTGTGCAAAGACTTGGAGCTGGACAATGCAATGCCAAGTGCGAGGGTTGCCAAGAAGGCTGGTTTGGCTGGAATGAAGGTTGAGTAAAGTAGAGCAATGTATATGATCCAGCAGGAAAGGCAGGTTTTGAGTATGTGGCAGTCAATAGGATTCCTGAGCGGCTGACAAAGAGGGACAGAAGAGAGTTTGAGGGAGATGAGGGAAAGGCAAGGCACCAACCCGGGACAGACCACCTCCCTAGAGTTGCAGGCCCCAATCTCTTAATTCCCAGCACATGCAACCCCAGACACCACTGGTAATATTGCTTTCCCCTTGGTTGAGCTGAAATTTTATGACTTCTGAGTTGAAAATTAGATAAAACTTCGACTAAACCAAGGCACCAAATTACTAAACCAAGTTACTGGGGAAGTCAGCTCTTAATAGTCTCCAGGATTGCAGGTGCTAGGATTTGAGGGACATGGTGGGGCTGGCACAGCGGTAGAGGGCTAGACCTGGAGTCAGGGAGATCTGAGTTAAAATCTGGTCTCAGACTTATTAGCTATAAGAAACTCTGGGCAAGTCACTTAACCTTTCTCAACCTCATCTATAAAATGGGGATAATAATAGCCCCTACCTCCCAGAATTAAATGTGAGGATAAGATGCGTAGTTGTAAAGTGCTTGCAAACCTTAAAGAGCTATATAAATGTTAGCTATTGTTATGATTACTGTTGGTGTTATTATTATTACACTAAACTCCGTAACTTCTTTGACTTTTATTTCACTGTTTGTTCTGATAAATACGATTGCTTGCTTCTGTGACTGTCCTTTGTACAACTAGCATTTGTGGGAAGAAGGTAAGCTGGCGAGAGGTAGCTATGACCTCCTGGTCAAGGTGAGACTGCTTCCCACTCAGAGTTACCAGGGTAAAGGACTGTTACTGTGGAGCTCTAAAAGAACATTATGATCATAGACTGTTAATATCTGAGGTGTTGTATGTCGGCATGATTCTAGCCCAATATCCTCTTTGGAGATAGGACAGTGAGGTTAGAGTAAGCGTGATGCCACAGCTGTCCTGGATGCTGCACACCCTCCCCTGACAGGTAATTGGTTCTCCCCCTCCTTTCCACAATGCTGGAAATTGAAGTCTCCCTTGGAGAAGCAGAATGCGACTTTCCGATCCCTGAGCATATCTCTCCAAATATATCCATGGCCTACATAGGCCAGCCATTCTATAGTAAGATGTCCAAGGTTCTATCCCAAGTATCCAATCAGGCAGGACTCCTGAGCTCCTTCACAGGACAGTATCTGTTTGCTCAGAATTCAATTCATACAAAAGCTTAAGGAAACAAAGTTACTGGACAAAGCAAGCATATTAGGGGGTTGGAGAGCTCCCAAAATGGTGTCATCCATGTGGTATACAGTGCCCAGTTCTAAATAACCTTATATTCTCATGATAGGAAGGACAAATATACTAATAATTACGATTCAAGGGAAAATGTGGTAAAATGTGTTTTCAACAAAATGCTCTGAGAAAACTAAGGAGAGGGAGATCACTTCCATCTCAGGACAGTCAAAGATGGATTCATGGAGGAAGTACTACCTCAGTTGGGCCTACAAGAAAGTGAAGCTGGAGAGGAAAGAGCTTTCTGCAGAGCCTGGCGGCAGCCATGAACAAATGTGAGGGGCTGGGAGAGGGCTGGATTGGAATTGAAGACTGCACTAAGAAGGGTAAAGTAAGAGGAGGTTGGCAAGGTGGGTTGGAGCCAGATTATGGAGAGGCTGGAAGGACAGTCAGAAATGGATACTTTGTTTAATGGACAATGGGAATCTGTAGAACAATAACAGCGATATGGAAAAGACGAACTGATCATAAAAGCTGACGTTTATTGAGGGCTTTAGGATCTGCAAAGCACTTTGGGTACGCCATCTCCCTTGATGTGTGGGCTCCCTGGAGATTTGTGAGTAGAGGAGTGCTAAGTGATCACTGTGGCTAGGAAGGTTACATAGGCGGCATGTGTGCAGTGACGGCGCTGTCCTAGAAACACACGTGTGGAAGGAGACACTCCCACAGGGAGAATCTGCAGATGCCGCAGTCCGGTGAGGCACAGGCAGAGTGACCCTCCTCCTCCTCCTCCTCCTCGCCTCTCTCCCACTCCCTTTAGCATTTCTCCAATCTGAAAGTCAGGCCAGTGATTGGTGGTTGTTTCTCAGGGTAAGTTTAAGGGGAAGACATGCAAAGGGAAGTGCGGGGGGATGCTTCCCAATGTCGCCATCATTGCTAGTGGCACCATCCAATCCCCAGGGTTGGAGTCATTCTCACTTTTCCCCCCTCCTTGTCCCCAGGTCATGTGGCTTCTTTCTTGCAACAACTTTCAGGGTCGGAGGAGCACAAAGGATACCTATAAGATCATCTAGTCAAACACCACTGTTGCATAGACTAGGGAGGAGTGACTTGGCTAAGGTCACACAGATTGTAAGTAGCAGAGCCGAGGCTCTCCTTATGCCTTCTCCGTTATTCCCATTTAACCCTGATCTAGTACAGGTCCTGATGTCCTGCCTAGACTAATGTTTTTAGAGACAGACTAAGTTTCTGCTTTTCTGGCAGAAACTCTTCCTCTACTAAATCGAGAGTAGCAAGTCATTAAAGTTCATGGCCATGAATATAAACGAAATTGCTTCTCCCTCCCTTGTACTTCTCACCCTAGCCAGCTACATGGAAATATCTTCTCTGGAAAACCTCTAGGCCAGTCCTATTAAGGGACTGATTCCTGAGGAGACTGCAGGGGAACAAAAGCAAGCTGAGGTAGGGTAGGGAGTTCCTTCATTTCAGCAGCTTGCAGAATTAGGAGCTAAAGTCAGAGACTTTAGAGGTCAACTTGTACAGATGAAGAGAGTGAGGCCCTGACTTGCTTAAGGTCGAGTCAAGTGAGGATTCAAAGCCAGGTCCTCTGTTTCCAAATCCAGCACTCCTACACTCCTACTCATCCTAGGCAAGCTGCCTTCGGATGCTACATAGCTCCACCCGCGCACAACCCCCCTCCCCACCCCCCCACCCCTGGCTTCAGGGCTTGCCAATCTTTCAGCCACCTCACCACTTGCTGGGAGCCTGGAATCTTCATTTGATGCAGGGTACTGCTTTCCACACCACCCCCTGGCCTTGGCTCACTGTGTATCCTGACCTCACTCCTTCATACCCTGGATGCACATGGTTTCATGGACTGAGTGCTCCACTCCTAACCCTCAGGCTGGCGGGCAGAGATTTCCACAGCCTATTTGAGGATTGAATTGTAGACTCCTGAGTCTGCACTGATGGGGCCTGGGGGGGTCTAGAGACACTCTAGCACCTTACTTGATCACCCGGAGTCTGTAACGTGACGCTGCTGATTGGGGGGCCATCTGGTAGCTGAAGTCTCCTCCGGGGCTCTCTGCTGTGCCAGGGAGGAGGGCTGGGTTAAGAAGCCGCTCTTGGAGATCACATTTCAAACACACTGCAACAAAACAGGCATCTGAGGGAAGGCTTGTGGGTCATAGCCTCCCTCAGGGCATGCAATTAGGAGACATTAACTGCCACCCATTCCTCTTTCGTGGTTCAAAGAACACAAACCAAGGGCTGGGCAGCAGGTTGGTGAGAGACAGAAGGGACACTGGCTGCCTGAAGGCAGGACTCAGGTCTGTATGACTCCTTGCAGTTAGGGTGTCCTGGCTCTCCTAGCTTTAACAGCACGTTCACTTTGACGGGTAATGAGCTGGCACAGGGGGAGCCCTGTATTGCTTTGGCACTTATGTGAGTGATCTGGCTTTTTAATCTGTCTGTGGGGAACACATGTCTTCTGTGCGAGAGGAAGCCAACACCATAACCTGCAGCAGCGCCCTTTGCCAATTACAGTTAGAACTTTTCTCATGCAACTGCCTGTGGCTGAGTTCCTGTAAGGCAGCAGAAATAAGAAGGCCTGGAAAGCAGAAGCCGGGAGTCAGCTGATGGCTATGGTCTCATTGTGGGCCCTTGCTGGGGCAAAGAAGGGAAAACAAGGTCCTGAAATGCTTATTTTTAAACTGTTCCTGGCTAGAAGGGTTGTCTGCCCACGATATGCCTAGGGATGAAAAAGTCCTTAGGACTGGCCCAGAGGAAGGATCCAAAGGAAGGAGGGATTGCTGTGTTCTTCTCCTGAGAGCTGGACGGCCCTGCTCTACCATGTTCTCATTCTTTTTCTCTTCCATTTAAAAATATAAAACAAAATTACTGGTAATTTTTTTGTTTCAACACATCATACAACTTTCCCCTGATCCCAGTGTCTTCCACAATCAGTAAAGCAAAACATTAAAAAAGTGATTTAGACTGATTGTACATGCAACTTTACGTTACTAGTTTTGTTTGTGAAAAGAATGAGTATATGCTGTTTAAATACCCACATTGTCCCATGTTTTTAATCTGAATTCTGTTTCTACTAAAAATGATCTTCATTCACAAAGCTGTAGTAATTGTATGTTTTTCTTTGATTCTGCTTTGATCATGCTGCATTGTTTTATATAATTCTTCCTATATTTCTTTGAATTTGTCATTTTTTGCATTCTTCATGATGTAGTAATGTTTTTTTAGTTATATACCACAATATGTTCAGTCATTTCCCAATCACTAAGATATACAGTTTGTTTCCAATTTTTGGCTACATCTGTAAATAGTACTACTAGAAATATCTTTTTACAGATAGGTTTTTCTCTTGTTGTCCACAGCCTCCTTGGAGGTAAAAACCCAACATTGACATCACTGGCATAGAGGTTATGGACAATTTTCTAACTTTTCTCGTGTAATTCTAAATTGTTTTCCAGAATGGTTGGATAAATCCATTATCTACAAGCAGTAAATTAGTAGGGCTGGTTGGGTGGGTGGGAAGGAGGGTACCACTCACCCTACCCAACCCTGATTTTTCTATCTTTTACTGTCTTTGCTAATTTGATGAACTAAAGGGCTACATTAGCTGCTTTAACTTTCATTTTCCGATTATTTGTGATTCTGAGCACTGTTTTATATGCTTGTTGATGGCATGACCTTAGTTTTGAAACTACTTGGGTTCTCCTCTCTGGGAATTTACCCGATTGCTAGCTACACAGAAAAAAAAAAAAGGAACTGAAGGGTTGGAGTTGAATTGGCTGGAGCACCTGCCATGGGGTCTTTTAAAAACAAAGTTACCTCTTCTAATCATTCCTGGTGAGTGGGAGAAACATAGTCAATATGCTTGCTGTGTAGTACTCAGTAAGGGAAGACACCATTACATTATAGATACCTTATTTGAGAAAATAATTGGTAGGTACTGGACATGGTGAACAATGAATCCCATCACAAAAAATGAAATTGATTATATTTTAACAGACAGGACAGGACTTGTTATGGATGTAGAAACCATCCTTAAATGGGCTACCTGAGTATAGGCAAACTGCCAATGTATTAAAGCAGAGATCCTAATTAGTAGAGAGCTAGAAGAAGAAGAATGAGAAAAAGATATAGCATGCAACTGAAACAAATTCATCTTGAACTATTTACGTATGTAAATGGTCATGAAAAATGTGTAATTAAGAGAGGAAATGACATTGACATGTATTACACTTTTATATCAAAATTTAACCATTGCAAATCAATTGTCATAACAAGGACACCTTGTCAGCAAACCTTAGTCAGCAAACAATTGACTTACTTGTCAAGTTGAGAGAAATGGAAGCCAACGTAATACCTGTTTAAGATGCATGTGTGTATATACATATACACATGTATGTATATATATTCACTTTTAAAATCTTATAAAGGATGACAGTTAATTATGAACAGTTCGGCTCAATCCAGTCATTTCAGTCATGTCTGACTCTTCGTGACCCCATTTGGGGTTTCTTGGCAAAGATACTGAAGTGCTTTGCCATTTCCTTCTTCAGCTCATTTTACAGATGACTAACTGAGGCAAACAGGCTTAAGTGACTTGCCAGGGTGACACAGCTAGGAACTGACTCAGGCAAGATTTGAACTTACGGAGATGAGTCTTCCTGACCCCAGGCCTTTTATTCTATACCTTGTGCCACTTTAGCTGACAAGAGAGTTATATAATTTTCCCCGCAGTTTTTGATTATTACTCTTTCTCTAATACTTCATGGTCTTAGGTTTATTAAAAATGAGGCTGCATGAAGCATTTCTTCCCAAGTCTTGCTAATGTTATCTATTCCACTGTCAGACCATTCAGTTTTTATATTTAATACCATGATCTTTTTTTCTAGAATTTTTTTTAAAATAAAAAACTCATCTTCTTCACATTGAGATTCCTTAGTTGAAAGGGGGAAACATAATGACATAGTCAGCAAAGATTACATTCTTTGTGCCAGGGAATGTTTTGGATTTTTTTTTTTTGGTTTTCAACAATCATTTCCATAAGCTTTTGAGTTTTAAATTTTTCTTGCCCTCCCTCCTCAAGACAGCGTGCAACCTGATATAGGCTCTACATATACATTCCTAATAAACATATTTTCACCTTAGTCACCTGGTAAGGAAGAATTAGAACCAACAGGAGGAACTACAAGAAAGAGGAAACAAAACAAAACAGAAGGAAAAAAAGAGCAAATAGTATGCTTTGATCTACATTCAAACTCCATAGTTCTTTCTTTGGATGTGGATAGCATTTTCCATCATGAGACTTTTGGAGATGTCTTAGATCCTTGCATTGCTTAGAAGGGCTAAGTCTATCAATATTAGTCATGGCACAATGTGGTTGTTACTGTGTACAATGTTCTCCTGGTTCTGCTCACTTCACTCAGCATGAGTCCACACATGTGTTTCCAGGTTTTTCTGAAGTCTGCTTGCTCATCATTTCTTATAGAACAATAGTATTCCATTATATTCATATACCACAACTTGCTCAGCCATTCCCCAATTGATGGGCATCCCCTCAATTTCCAATTCTTTGCCACCACAGAAAGAGCTGCTATAGATACTTTTGTACATGTGGGTCCTTTTCCCATTTTTATTATCTCTTTGGGATACAGCCCTAGAAGTGCTATTGCTGGGTAATACCATAATCTTGATAATTACTACTTTAGTGGAAGAGCACATCAAAGGCCAAACTCCTTCACTTCTATTTTTGTTTTCCTAGTTATTTTTTTTTGACAATTTACACTTCCATATGACTTCTGTTATTGTTTTGTTTAATTCTATAAAGCAGCCTTTTGGTCATTTGAAAGGCCTAGTAGCAAATCTACAGATTAACTTGGACAGTATGAGCTTTTTTACCACTGTATATCAGCATAGCCTACGCAAGGCATTGAGTGTCTCTCAACTTTTTGAAGTCTGCCTTCATTTCTATTAAAATTGTTTTATAGTCATATTATGGGTTAAGAACTGCACAGAAGAGTCAGGCATGGTTGGTTTGCAATATGTATTGTTGGAAGGGACATCCATACCACTGAAGCCACAGCTCCATTTGGGCATTTAAGTTACATTTATATAAATAATGTGTGTATTGGCAGGTTAGTGAAGACATTTAATACACATTTTATTGTTATTTTAAATTATATTCCTCCTATCTCATGTACCTAGTTTTTGTTAGTAATCTATGGAAATGCTAATGATTTTTTGTATATTTATTTTGTATTCTGCTACTTTCCTAAGGCTATTGATTTTCTCTTTTTTGGTTTATCTCTAGGAATTTCTAAATCCACCCTGTTATACTAAGTTTTGTTTTTACTCTATCTGATCCCCTTAATATTACTTCTCCCCCTTACTGTTTTATTTTTAAACAGTAGAGAAAGTACAGCCCATTAGCCCTTGTGTTAACACAAATCCCATTTCCCCCTACCCAGATACGCTTTGTAACAATTCAATCTTTAAACATATATGTGTGTATATTTCTTTTGATTTTATATCATTTATGTTTTCTGTTGTATTTTTCCCCACACCTCCCACAAAGCCATCTCTTACAGTAAAGAATAAAAAAAAAGAAGGGAAAGAAGCATTTATTAAGCACCAGCTATGTGCCAGGCACTGTGTTAATTAAGCATTTTCCAAATAGTATCACATTTGATCCTCACAACAACCTTGAGAGGTGGGTACTATTATTTCCCCTATTTTACAGCCAAGGAGACTGAGGCAAATCGAGGTTGTGAATTGCCCAGGGACACACAGATAGTAAGTGTCAGACACCAGATTTAAACTCAGGTCTTTCTGATTCCAGGCCCAGACCTCTGTCTACCATGCCACCTAGCTGTCTCAGCAGAGAAGAAGAGAAAGGAACAAGAAAGTTCAGAAAAACTACCTGACACGTCAGAACAGCCTGCTACGTTCGGTGCTCCACACGTGTGGAGGTGTCTTCTCCTGTCCTGTTTGAGGCCTAGCTGAGTCATGACACCTTCAGCTTCGATTCTGCTGTTGTTCTTTCCATTGTGATCACTGTGTGTGTCCCTTCTCAGGCTCCCTTCATATCAGTTTATCTAAGTCTTCTCATGCTTCTCTATTTTCATCTCATTCATTGTTTCTTACAGCACAGTGATATTTAATTAGATTAATAATTTGTTAACCATTCCCTAATCAATGAGTATTAACTTGTTTTTTCTTTTCTGACATGAACCATGGTCTACATCTTTCAGCCATAGCTGCCTCAAGTAGTTTACTGTTTTTTTATTTCTTAATTCAATTACTTTAGCTTTGACTCTGGATTCTTTCTTTCCTCCTTCCCTCTCCTGCACCCACTGAGAAGGCAAGAAAACCAAAATCCATTACAGACATGTACTGTCATATAAAACATATCTTCTTACTAGCTATTTTCAAAAAATAAAGAAAGAAGAAATTATGCTTTAATCTGCACTCTGACTCCATCATTTCTCCATCTGGAGGTGGGCTGCATGTTTCATCATGAGTCCTTTGGAATTTTAGTTGGTAGTTGTGTCTTCAAAGTTGATTACCTTTACAGTATAGCTGTCATTATATGAATTATTCTCTGAGCTTTGCTCACTTCACTTTGTATCAGTTCATACAAGTCTTCCTAGGTTTTTCTGAAACTGTCGCCTTTGTCAATTCTCTCAGTATAATAGTATTTCATCAAGATCACATACCATGGGGTCAGCTAGGTGATACATCAGACAGAACTCCAATCTCGGAGTCAGGAGGACCTGAGTTCAAATCCAGCCTAGACACTTGACATTCACTAGATGTGTGACCCTGGGCAAGTCACTTAACCCTGATTGCTTCACCAAAAAAAGCAAAAACAAAACAAAAAAAAGATCACATAGCACAACTTGTTTAGCCATTCCCCAACTGATAGGCATCCCTTCAGTTTTCAATTCTTTGCCTCTACAAAAGAACTGCTGTAAATATTTTTATATATTTGGGTCATTTTCTTGTTTCTTTGTTCTCTTTGGGGCATAGACCCAGTAGCAGTATTGCTAGGTCAAAGGGTATGCACAGTTTAATAACTTTTTTGGGTGTAGTTCCAAATTGCTTTCCAGAACAGATGGACTAATTCATAACTCCACTAATAATAAGTTACAGTTCTGTTTTCCCAATCCACTCCAGAAATTTTTATTTTCATTTTTTATCACCTTAGCCAATCTGATGGGTGTGAGATGAAACCCCAGAGTTGTTTTAATGTGTATTTTTCCAATTATTATTATTATTTGGAGTATTTTTTAAAAAAATGGTCATTGATAGCTTGGATTCCCTTGAAAACTGCCTATTCATAGCCTTTGACCATTTATCATTTGGGGAATGACTTTTTTTCTTGTAAATTTGACTCAGTGCCTTGTGTAGCTTAGAAATGAGACCTTTATCAGAGAAACTTTGCTGCAAACATTTTTTTTGCCCAGTTTTCTTCTAACGTTAGCCACACTGGTTTTGTTTGTGGAAAACCTTTTTGATTTTATATAATCAAAATTATACATTTTCTCTCCTGTGTACATCTCTCTCTCTTATGTGGTCATGAACTCTCCCCCTGTCTATAGATCTTTTAGGTAATTTCTTCCATGTTCCACTAATTTGTTTAAGATGTCACCCTTTTATGTCCAAACCATGTAAAATGAATATCTACTTGTAACATTCTAATTTTATGATTAAGCTCCACTTGACTCCCTTCTCTTCTTGCCCACACCAAAGCTAGATTCTGGGATTCTCCTTTTACTGATGTAATCTTAAAAGTATTTATCATTTATTTTTCCCTAGGTATACCATATAAGAATGTAGTTTAAGAATCACTTTCACTCCCTCACTTACTATCTCTGTCTGATTAACCTTCACTTGTGGCACTTAATTTCAAGAAAAATTATTTAATTTCTCCCAACACTTTCCCTTTAGTCTTGCTGATGTTCAAATTCTGTTCTCTTTTCAAGAGATTCTTTCCTTAAATTCTTAGCCTTTGTTTTTTCAGTGACCTTTATGCCAGTTTTGACTTAAACATTATAAAAACACTTATTAGTTCCTTAAGAATGTTAACACTTAATCCTTCTTTGCATTCAATTCTAGATTATTTCGTTTATTTTTCTTCTGTTTCACCAATTTTTATGTCAAAGGTTCTGCCTGGTTCTGGATATCTCATTGGGAAATGACTGAAGTTTATGACATTACAAAAGAATCACCTTTCCCCATGTTGGAATAGCCTTACTTTTCCAGGATTGTCAATTTTATAGACTGATTTCCCTTGCTTTTCATCATGCCAAATTCTGGCCTCTTCTTTCGTTCTTGTCTTTGCACCATTTGAATAGGTGTTTGCTGATCTGTAGTTCACTTCCTATCCGCTACTTTCAAGACTGATTGATTGCTAAGCTCTGAAATCTGATAATTATGTTTTTGTTAAATGCTCTATGTTGGCAGCCTATAGATTTTAATAGATTTATTCTCTAAATTGTTCTCTACATTTTCAATACATCTGGGCAGTTTCTTTATATAACCTTCAGGCTGTTAGCTTCTATGTATTTTTCTGAGAGACCCAGAATTCTCAGATGTATCTCTGTTGCTTTGGTCTGTAGAGACTGGTAGTCTCCTTGACATATTTTTGTCATCAAAGGAACTTAAGATTTCATTTTGGCCAGAAGATGGAATGAATATTTGTGGAAAATGTAGATAACATAGAAAAATCTGCTCAGAACAGAACACTGCATGGTGAAAATGGTGAGCAGAGAGATAGGCAGGAGGAATAAGTTCAGGTACAGGAGGGGGTAGAACAGGAAATGGTTTCCTAACTATGTCTCTTCTTCCTTTCCAGTGTGATAATCATTGACTATCATAGAGAAGACCTCCCGAAAAAAGCTAAAACAAAACAAAACAAAAAACCAGAGTCAGGGAATCCTTTTTTTCTCTTTGTGGTCTGTTACCATTTTATCATCTGGCATTAGAAGTAGTCCTACCCCTAACAACTGGAAATTAAAGGGATGCCCATCAATTAGAGAATGGCTAAACAAGCTGTGGTATATGACTGTGACAGAATATTATTATGCTATAAGAAATGACGAGTAGGATGATTTCAGAAAAAACCTAGAAAGACTTACACAAACTGATGCGTGAAGTGAGTAGAACCAAAAAAACATTGTACACAGTAACAGCAATACTGAATGATGAAGAACAGTGAATGATTTAGCTATGCTCAGCAATATAATGATCCAAGACAATTAGTCCCAAAGGACTAATATTGAAGAACTATCCACCTCCAGAGAAAGAACTGATATTGTCTGAATACAGACTGAAACATGCTATTTTTCACTTTCCTTCATTCTTTTTTAAAAAATTTGAGTCTTCTTGTAAAAAATGACTAATACGGACATGTTTAACATAACTGTACATGTATAACCTGTATCTGCTCACCATCTTGGGGAGGAGAGGGAGTGACAGAATTTGGAACTCAAAACTTAAAAAAAATTAAATGTTAAAAAATTGTTTTGGAAAAATAAAATATTATATATTAAAATTAAAGAAAAAAAGTAGTCCTACCCTTCTTTGTTCTTCCCCTTCTGAACACAGCTCAAGGTTTTTGTGCCGTCTGCCTTTTTTCTTATTCCTTTTTTTGCAGCCTTGGTTCATTCTAGGTTTTATTCTTCTTGACAGTGTTCTTGTAGGTTCATCCCATTTCTTTTATTCATCTTTCTGATTTTTGTGCATGTATTTCTAAATGAGCCAACCAAAGAACTTTCTGTGACTCCATAGCTTTATCTTTAGACAACTCCTCCTTTCCCCCTAATCTGGGATGGAATAGGACTAAACCTGTGATTCATGGATGCAGAAGACTTCCAGGGAGGATATTCCTTTCATCAATGTTGAGAGGCATCTTCTCAGGAGATTGAGAGCTTAAATGACTTGGTTAGAGTCACATGGCCAATAAGGAGTGGAGTTGGGACTTGCACCAATGTCTTCCTGACTTCAAAGGGTGGTTCTCTATCCACCATACCATGCTGTCTCTACAATTTGTGATTTTATTATTAGAATTTTGTTTCTGAGAGCCTATCTTTCCCAGAGGCATTTTCTTTGAGAGTCTCTGGCCATGTGATCTTATCCTTTCTCTGAACTCTTTGAAACCTGCTCTCTGAAAGTTCAAGGTACAAATCTAGCAATGTACAGTATTCCCTTTTCTGGCAATTCTTAACTCTAAGATGACATGGTTGTTTCCTCTTCTCTGCATTCTTGGGTTGTACTGGTAGGATTATCAGGGGCCATTATGGAAAGGGACCCAATTTGGAGTAGGGTCATTACTGCAATCAGCCCGGGAAATCAAGGGGGAACAGGGAGCAGGCTGCCATGGGGTAAAGCCTGGGAATCTTAACTAGGGGATTCTAGCCAGGGTGCCAGGCACAGAGCAGAGAGTGGTCAGGGAGAAAAGGACCCAAAAGAAGCTTCGGGCTCTGTCTGCTTCCATGCTTGGCCACTGCCTAAACAGTTCCTGTCATTTCCATATCACCAACTTCCTTGTTGCTCAGAATTAAGTCCAGAGAAGTAGTTCCCTTTGTTGCTTCCTCTCTCTGCTAAAACATGAAGTAGTCAGCAAGACAAGGCCAGACTTCCTCAAGATGCTCTGCTGTTAGCAGAAGAAATCTTCCAGCTGAAGCTTAGAGGGGAGGAGGCCCTTCAAGATCCACCTGTCTGTGCCACAGTACACTGATGTCATTCACTAGATATAAAGCCACTTGTTATTCCACAAAATCTACCGATGTCTGGTCACAGTCCAGTAACTGGAAATCGTTATGCTCTGTCTTGCCTGTGCTTCACCAGTATGGTGCAGACTGAGATTCAGAATGGTGCTTCCGAAGCCCTATCAGCTTGTGACCCACATTATAAATATAACAAAGTGAAATTATGTTCAGCATTGTTTAATTAAATTTAATTAAAATAATTAATATTTTGCTGTATAATAACTCATCTATATAGCACTTTATGGCTCATGGAGTATTTTTCATTCTTTGATTATTTTCTTCATAAAGCTTTTTAAATTGGGAAGCCATGTAGGTGATACATAGCAACTCTACTAATAATCAGATTTTTTGATGCACTAGAATCTCCCATCCCCAGCCATGCCATTTGCTAGCCTTTCTCTTATACCTCCCACCCTGAATCCTGCCCTATTCCTATTGTAGCCTTTCCTGTGTGTGTATTGGGGGTACTGTACTTGGTTCTGATCTGGCACTGGAGAAGCTGCTGAAACACCGTGAAGGAAGAAGGAGGTGGAGATGCTCTTGGTCTGTCCCACTGTCTTGCAGCCAAGCTTTGAAGAAACTCTCTATGCTCACAGTGTCATTTTCGATGACCTGAAGTTCAATGTCAGTGCCCAGGATGGAACACTCTGCAAGAGAGAGAAACAATTTCCAGGTTCATTTTCTAGTTCTCCCACATAAGGTAATAGAAAATACTTAAATCAAAACACTGGTTGAATATGTGACTTAAGGAGACAAAGGACCATTTTTAAAAATTTGTGAAGCTTCCCATATTCACCAATTAATCAACATATCTTTTTCTAAGATCTACTATATACCCAGCAATGTGCAGGTGGGAAAAATTTTGGCCAGTAAACCAATATGTATTTGTTAAGATACAGTTGCTTTGTTTCCTGGCTTTTGCTCAAACTTTACCTCATTACAAGGGAGCAATCAGTGGGTGGGTATATTGGAAATTAATTCTGATGTAAAAAAGTCATAAAGAAAAGTTATAAGGAAAAAAAATAAGGGAAAAATCAATCTATTGAGCACCTAATTTGTACTAGATGTTGTGGAGGACTGCAAAGGAGGAAAAGACAATGTCTCTGTCCTTAAAGGTCTTACAATCGAGTTGGGAATCAGATATGACAGTTTGTAATTAAATGCTAAATTATGTAGTAGATGTTACAAATAATACAGGAATTGATAGAAAAAGTGGAGCAGATCACAAGAGCTGCAGCAGTTAGAGGATATTTCATTGATAAGGTAGTGCTACATTCATTCACTGAGTGCCTACTATGTGCAAGGGACTATGGTAGGTATTGAATGGGATAAAAAGATTGTTAAAATGCGGATTCTGCCTTTAAGGTGATACTTTATCCTTATTGGTTCTCCATGCCATTCTCCACAATGACTATCCCAAACCTTTTCCATTGTCCTCAAACCTTTGACTTCCTATGGAAGGAAAGGGATGGAAATATGCACGATGTAGAGCCTAGTATGTGCCGGGCCTGTAGTAAGCATTAACCTCTACTTACTCCCCCCACTCTTAATCACAGGTGGCTTAGCCTTTTCTTTCCTT
This sequence comes from Phascolarctos cinereus, assembly GCF_003287225.1. Lineage (NCBI taxonomy): Eukaryota > Metazoa > Chordata > Mammalia > Diprotodontia > Phascolarctidae > Phascolarctos > Phascolarctos cinereus. The sequence continues at coordinate 202,873,464 of NW_027556402.1, read as the reverse complement.
AAGAAAACTGAACTAAAAAAGAAAGGGAACTCCTTCAACTCTCCTCTGCTCTTCAAAAATTCATTCCCCATTTTTTCTGCTTTCATTCCTGTCTGATTAATTCAAATCACCAGTTCCCAATGAACTACATCCCAAGACACTGAAAGAAATGTGGATAGGATTGCTGAGTCATTGTTTGCTTTGCTCTTTGAAAGATTATGGAGGAAAAGAGGTGTTGCAGACCTAGAGAAGGACAAAGGTTGTCTTGATTAAAAAAAAAAAAGGAAACCAGTAATGAAGAATGGAGATTACAACCTATAAGCATATGAGTTTCACTTGTATTTATGGCAAAATTCCAGAACACTTTTTTCAAAAACTAAGTTTACTTGAGTTTCTAGTTAACCAGTACTTATATTCTCTCCCTCCCACTCACCCCCAGTCAGAAAAAGGAAAGAAAACCCTTGTAACAATATGCATCATCAAGCAAAACAAGTTCCTGCATTATCCATGTCCAGAAATATACACCAGCAGCTCTGGTGAACGCTATAGATAGTTTGGCTAGATTTTAGCAAAGTGCACAGGTAGCAAATGGCAAAAGATTTCAAACTCAATCCTCTAACTTTCCACTACATGTTTGACCAAAGTTCCTTATATTATTCTTATGGATACGATAGAGATAAGGAAGGACTAGACATAGTTAAGAGGATTCAGAACTGGCTGAATGGCTGAACTCAAGAGTGGTCAATGATGATCAGTGTCACCTTGGAAGGAGGTCTCTAGTTGAATGCCTTAGTGATCTGTACTTGTCTTGTGCTATTTATACTTCCTTTTATCAATGACTTACATAAAGGCTTGGGTAGTATACTTACTAGATTTGCAAACAACTGGGTTGATCAGGGGTGTTCTTCAATCAGCCTGATGAGTTTATAGGGAGGTAAGTCTTTGGAACTTTTGATTTCATTTCCTTACACAGGGTGGACATGTCTACTGGTACCTCATTTAGAGATATCTGCTTGGGTTTCAGTGAATGGGGCTACCCCAAGATGAACTGGTTGGTTTGGAACCATCCTTGGAGCCTTCTGGAAGCTGATTTTCACTGATTAGAGCTGTCACCAAGATAAATTAGTTGGGTCTCATTTTTATTTGATGAATTATTTTGGGAGGAGCCAAGTCCTTTACTCCGGACTATTAGAGAGATGAAAGACCACGTTAGACTGCTTTTTGCCTTTTTCCCTTCTGCTGTCCTTGGAGAGATAGCCTAATAGTTCAGCTCCCAAGGGGTTGTTAATGGCAGCTTTGTGCCATGGCAGAAGGAAGCATGTGCTTTTGCATGGGGTAGGAGAACTTTTTCAATAATGTTAATTTTGGAGATGATTTACAAGAAATCCTTTTAAGTTAGACAGTACTTGCATCTGGCCTTTTAGCCAAAGTAGGCAGAATCTAGGCACTCACAGATTTGGCCAGAGGTGGGAGATTTCTTGGGCAAATATAGATTTAGGGTTGCCTTACAAGAGAACCCAAATTTGGGGAAACCAGGAATCTAGCCTCCCAGGATACCCCTCAGAGAGATTTCCTATGCAGCTTGCTACTGGAATCTAGTTTTTAAGGGAGAGAGAATAGATATTTCTCAGGCATCATTAACCTTGGAGGTTAATGGCTTCTGAATAGCTTCTGAAGACCAAAAATTTAGGTCCTGGCCTTCAAGGAAGGGCAATTTCCTAAGCACTGTACTACTTTGAAAAAAGATTGTCCATTTGGCCCAAGTGTGGCAGAGGGTTAAAAGGATGACATGGGGAAACATGGATTTTACTCTCTCTTAGTGTGAGTTACTGGGGTTTCTGTTCCTGAGGAGGACAAGCCCTCAAGACGAGTCTATGAAATACAACAGAGACTTATTGTAGTAGTGGGGTATTGCCTACTTAGCTTCCCCTAAAGTGTATTTCTTTTCTGGGAAGAGTCCAAACTACACAGTGGTAGTAGGAGCCTGAGGAGAACTGTGTGGAAAGGTGGGACACACCAGGGGTCGAATTTGAACTCAGATCCTCCTGATTCCAGGGCCCATGCTCCATCCACTGCGCCACCTAGCTGTCCCCTACTGCAAATCCTTTGTGTGTTTTCTACATTTATTTATGGGCTTCTGTGAGTCCTTTGCATTTTGTACATTTTATTTAAGGCTGTCCCGAATCTGATAATGCATTTAATATCTTGAAAGCTTGTAGCAGTACTGAGGACCCTATCACTTACATCAGTGGAAATCTAGGCATGAACTGTCTATGCAGATTTCTGAGAATAAACTCTGGGCAGGGATGATATGAGTCAAAGAGAAAGGGATCTTTTAGGGTGACGCCTAAGATTAGATCACATCCATGAGAGCTCAGAGCTCTGGGCCCTGGCTACATGTAGATGATGCAGAGTTGGGAAGAATAGCTAACATACTGAATGACAGAATCAGGATCCAAAAAAAAAGTATCAACAGGCTAGAATGATGGGGCTGAGTCTAGTAAGTTGAAATTTAATAGGAATAAATGTAAAGTCTTAAACTTGGGTTCTAAAAATCAACATCATAAGCATGCACACTGGCTCCCTCCTGCCCTTTACCTCTTTGCATTCTCTAAATGCCTTGAGGTTCAAAGTGACTTTTTGTATAACACTAATTATGTAAATAGGGCAGCTAAGTGATGTAGTACATAGAGTGCTGGGCTTGGAGTTAGGAAGACCTGAGTTCAAATCTGGCCTCAGACATATATTAGCTGTGTGACCCTGGGCAAGTCACTTAATCCCGTTTGCCTCAGTTTCCTCATCTGTAAAATGAACAGGAGAAGGAAATGGCAAACCCCTTCAGGATCCATGCCAAGGAAACCTCAAATGGGGTCATGAAGAGTTGGATACAACTAAAATGCCTAAACAACAAATTATGTAAACATGGCTCAAGGTTCATTCATCTGTAATCCACTCATGACTCCTAAACTAGCTCTTCAACACCTGAGTTGATATGGTGGCTGTTCAGTCTACCAATGTTATTTCATTACATATCTAGGCAATACTTTTCAAGGCAGCTGTACTTCATTGAAGTCACTTCAATAAAGTATACAATGATTATTCAACAAAAGATACATTGTCATTTAATACATAATGATATAATATTAACTTGAATCAACTCTTGCACTGGCGAGCTGCCGACAAGTTGTCCCAAAAGCCTAGCCTCCTCAATGTGCCTAGTAGAAACACTTAAACAATGTAATCTACTATTACTTGTGTAAAATATCAATATAGCCATGATTATTATGCAAGACTACAAGTGGAAGCATTGTAATCACTGTATATTACTAGGGCAATAAATTGACAGCTCAGGACTTTGTCCATTCAAGCTGAGCTCTGCCCATAGTTCTATCTTTGGGCCCCCTAGACACTTTCAGGCTCAGTTTGGAGGATTTGGGGCAAACCTCCAATTGAGTGCCAAGATCAGAGTTGACAGTGTCTACTGGATTGGAGATTCAAGCTAACGAGAAGGGAAAGTCAGGGTGAGGAGTCCAAGGAGCCCAGCATACGACTTCATGTAGGTCCCATGAAGGAGAACAGTGGGTGAAAGGAGTCCTAGGAGCTCTGAGCTTCCCCTTTTCCATATCATATGTTCTAAGCTGAAGCTGACTAACCCTCGGACTCTGCAAGGACTTGTAGGAAAGAGCATCTCCGACTCTTGGTGAAGGGTGAGGGGGGATATTTTGTGCCAACTATTTTTATTATACTACCTTGGTAAATATCCATTTTTAAAAATCTTAGTTTAGCTAGCTAATTAATACCAGTTGATAATCAATGAGAGAATCACACCCATGGAAGTCTATGAGCTGTAATACCAGCAAAACATCCCCAGCTCCTCAGGGTTTCCTAGAATTCGGAGGGAAACTGCATGTAGTGGACTTCTGGGCACCCAGCCTATCAGTACAAGGACAATGAACCTGTCTTGAGCCCATGCTATACAAAGAACAGAAAACAGGCATGCACATAACATTTCAGATCTTCACTAAAAAGTATGTAATAAATTCAATGTGTAAGTTTCAAAACTGAACTGCTCATCTGTGTTGCCCTTTAAGGCTCCTTCTGTTTCCTTCAGTGTATTTTTTCAAATGTTTCATTGACCAGAACCTTCACCTTCACCTTCATCTTCACCTTCACAGCTAGGTGGCGCCATAGTGCACAGAGCACTGGGCCTGGAGTCAGGAAGACTCATCTTCCTGAGTTCAGATCTGGTCTCAGACACTTACTAGCTGTGTGACCCAGGACAAGTCACTTAACCCTGTTTTCCTCATCTGTAAAATGAACTGGAGGAGGAAATGGCAAACCTCTCCAGTATCTTTGCTAAGAAAACCCCAAATGGGGTCATGAAGAGGACATGAACAACAATAACAACATATCTATAGCTCTATCCTCCCTACCCCTACCCCAGGAAATCAAACCAAAAACATCCTTTGTAACAAATAAACGTACTCAAGCAAAACCAATTCACGTATTTGTCATGTCCAAAAATTTATGTCTCATTCAGCATTACTAGCTCATCACTTCTTTGTTTGGAGGTGGGAAGCATGCTTCATCATCAAGTCTTTCAAGATAGCTTTTTTCTTAATTTTTCCCCAGTTACAGATAGAGACAATTTTTAACATTCATTTAAAATTTTTTTGAGTTCCAAATTTTCTCTCTCCCTCTTTTGCCTCACCTTCCCCTGAGACAAAAGCATTTGATACAGGTAATATACATGCAATCATGTAAAACACATTACCATATTAATCATTTTGTGAAAGAATAAACAGACTAAAAGAAAAAAACACAAAAATACAAAAAGTGAAAAATAGTATTCTTCAATTTGCATTCAGACTCCATTAGTTTTTTTTCTCTGGAGGTGGATAGCATTTTTCTTCATGAGTCTTTTGGAATTTTCTTAGATCACTATCCTGGTTTTGCTCACTTCACTCTGTATCAATTCATATAAGTCTCATACACCATAGCTTGTTCAGCCATTCCCCAACTGATGGTCATCCCTTAAACTTCTAATTCTTTGCCACCACAAAAAAAGCTGCCATCAATATTTTTGTACAAATAGGTCCTCCCCCTCCTCCTTTTTTTTTCTCTTTTCGGGATACAGACCTAGCAGTGCTATAGCTGGATCAAAGAGTATGCACAGTTTTATAACCTTTTGGGCACAGTTCCAAATTGTTCTCCAGGATGGTTGGATCAGTTTCCAACTCCACTAACAATGCCTTAGTGTTCCAATTTTCCCACATCCTCTCCAACATTTGTTATTTTCCTTTTCTATCACATTAGCCAATCTGAGAGATATGAGGGGGTACCTCAGAGCTGTTTTAATCAATGTAGCTTTTTTAAAAAAAAGTTGTAATCATTGTAGAAATTGTTCTCCTAGTTCTCATTTTACATCACATTTTACTCCACATCAGTTCATAGCTCTACCAATAGTGTGTTAGTGTGCCTGTCTCCTATATCCCTTCTAGTAGCTGTAATTTTCCTTTTGTGATATCTTTGCCAATCTGACAGATGTGAGGTGAAAACTCATAGTTGCTTTAATGTACGTTTATCTTATTATCAGTGATAGGAAGCATTTTTTTCATATGGTTGGTAACTTTTCATATGTTAGTAACAATGTTCCCTTGGGAACTGCCTGCTTATATCTTTTGACCATTTATGTACTGAGGAATGGCTCTTGTTCGTATGTATTTGAATCAGTCCCCTCTATATCTTGGATATGAGACCTTCATTAGAGAAATTTGCTGCTGAGATATTTTCCTAATTAACACCTTCTCTCCTGATTGCAATTATCAGTCAGTCAACAAGCATTTATTAAGCACTCTACCATGTGCCAGGCACTGGGTAAAGTGCAGGGGATTCAAAGAAAGGCAAAAGACAGTCCCTGTTCTCAAGATGGGACCCTGGAAAGGTTTCTCACAGAAGGTGGCACTTTAGCTGAGACTTGAAGGAAGCCAGGGAAGTCAGGAGGTTGGGTTGGAGAGGGAGAGAATTCCAGGCTGGGGGGACAGCCAGAGAAAATGCTGAAGTCTGGAGGTGCTGTGTTTTGTTCAAGGAACAGCTGGAAGGTCAGTATCATTGGATTATTGCGTGTGTGTGTGTGTGTGTGTGTGTGTGTGTGTGTGTGTGTAAGGTCTAAGAAGACTAGAAATGCAGGTAAGAATCAGGCTATTAAGGGTTTTAAAAGCCAAGCAGAGGATTTTATATTTGATTGTGGAGGTAATAGGAAGCCACTGGGATTTACTGAATGGGGGAGTGATATTTTCCAGACCTGCATTTTAGGAAGATCAGTTTGACAGTTGAATGAAGGATAGAAAAACTTAAGGCAAGCCAACCCACCAGCCACCATTGCAAGAGTCTAGACACAAGGTGATAAGGGTCTGCACCAGAGGGGGGCAGTGTCAGAGCACATATAGGAGATGTTATGAAAGTAGAAATGATTGGACTTGATCACTGACTGGATATGGGGGAGGGGAAGAGTAAGGAGTTGAGGAAAATACCTAGGTTGTGAGTATGAGTGACTGAGAGGATAGTGGGTCCCTTAGCAGTAAAAAGAGAATTGAGGAAGAAGGGAGGGTTTCAGTGGAAAGACAAAGAGTTTCATTTCAGACATATTAAGATATTGGCAGGAAATCACTTTCAGATATCTAACAGGCAGTTGGAGATACAAGACTGGAGGTCATTTGAGAGGTTATGGCTGGGCAAACAGATCTGAGAGTCATCTGCATAGAAATGATAATTGAAACCATGGGAACTAATGAGAGAAAATAAAGAGAAATAGAGAGGCAAAAGGAGGGCCCAGGACAAGCCTTGGAGAATGCCCACTGTTATGTGAGTGTGACATAGGTAAAGATGCAGCAAATGGGAGAAGGACCTTTCAGACTGGTAGGAGGAGAGACAGGAGAAGGCCGTGTCATGAAAACCTAGAGAGAAGAGAGTTTCAAGGAGAAGAGGGTGATCAACAGTGTCCAAAGCTGCAGAGATATCATGAAGGATGGGGACTGGGAAAAGGCCATTCGATTTGGAAAATAAGAGATCATTAGTACCTTGGAGAGAGCAGTTTTGGTTGATGAGGCTAGAAGACAGAATGTTGAAAGTTAAGAAGAGAGTGAGTGGAAGGTAGGTAGAATCATCTACTGTAGATGGCTTTCTCCAGAAATTTGTCCAGAAAAGGGAAGAGATATAAAGGATGATAGCTAGCGAGGATGGACAGATCAATTGTGTTTTGTTTTGCTTTTTTGAAGATGAGGGACACATGGGCATGTTTGTAGGCAGTCGTGAGATGGCAGGTAGACTGAAACTGAAAGTAGAAAGGAATTGATAGAATATTAGTAAGAGAGTAGAAATGATAGGAGGAGCAACCTGCTGGAGAAGACAGGATGGTATGGGACCACCAGTGCAGGTAAAGGAAAAGGACAAGGAAAAGGGCCACTTCCTCATGTGAAACAGGGATTAAAGAGGAGAGATAGTGGCAGAAGGCATCTGGATGATTTGAGATGTGGAGGAAAAGGAACTCTTGGTGAAGACCTCGATTTTTTCAGTCAAATATGATACAAGGTTCTCAGCTGAGAGGACAGGGGGAGGGGAAGCTGTGGGAGGTTTGAGGAAGGATTTTAAAAAAGGTTTAGAAAAGTCACTGTAGTGAGTAAGACGGTGATTCAATCAGGGAGATGTAAAAGGCTCGCCTTTGTCAAAGTGAGGGCCCAGCTGAGATGATGTAATATAAACTTGTAGTGGACCCAGTCAACACGATTTTTGTAATTTTCCTCCAACTTCATTCAGCAGCATGAGAGTGGGAGTGAAGGAAGCCAATGCTGGGAATAACCCAAGGCTGTGGTTTGGAAGGTCAAGATCTTCAATAGGATAAAGGGGCAAGGGACTGGAGAGAAGAGGGCACTGTGGAGTCGAACTCTTTCACCAAAGTGTTAAAGTGGGGAAGGGAAGAGAGTGCTTCCAGTGCAGCGCTGATGGCCTGAGAAAGAACAGAGGAGTAGAGGGATTGGAGGGCTTGGTGAGAACAAGGAACGAGATCTGGAGTTGTAAGGCAGAGGGAGAGGTGGAATGACACCAGAACTGATGGATAAGAGAACAAGAAGTAGGGCTGCAGACAAGAGGAGGTATTATTAAATCAGGATCAGGGTTGCAGACAGGACAGGGGATTAGTGCCTAAGGAATAGGATTGAGGTAAATTAGAATGTCAGTGCACTAGAAGTAGAGTTGAGGGGGCGGCTAGGTGGTGCAGTGAATAGAGCTCTGGCCTTGGAGTCGGGAGGACCTGAGTTCAAATCCAGCCTCAGACACTGAACATCTACTAGCTGTGTGACCCTGGGCAAGTCACTTAACCCCAACTGCCTCACTGAAAAGCAAAAAAAAAAAAGTAGTAGAGCTGAGGATGAAAAGGTTATCGGTGAATAAGCAACGTGATGAAGAGAAGCTGAGAGACTGGATGGGATATCAGTCCTTAAGGACTGAGGACTGACTAGGATAAAGGCACAATGTAGTAGTTGAAGCAGAAGAGGAGGAAAGCTTTCTCTTTTTCACCCATGCCCACTGGCATTTGAGAGAATCTGGCCTGTCCAATGATTAATGCAGTAATGACTCATAGACCCAGAGGGAAAGACTAGTTAAAGCTTTGATGGTTTATTTTTGGAGAGACATTCCTGAGGAAAAGCCTGCAGGGGCATCGTGGACTAAGGAGAGCAAATTCCCAATATGGAACAATGGAGCTTCAGTTTGAGGGGCTGGTGCTCAGCACAGGGGAGGGGTGGGAGGGTGATGATGGTAGGGAGTGGAGAGAGGGGCAACTTTATGTGGCATGACTTACAGGAGGCTTACTTATTCCATGCTTGAGGAAGTTTCTTGAAACACATTCATATTTCATTGGGTTGGATTAGAGTGCCCTCCCCCATCTTCCTATGAACACCGATGGAAGAGAGGTTTCATTCACTCACTAACTGTGGACTGAGAACAGCTACTCTGTGCAGAGCACCATGCTAGGTGCCACAGAGCTGATAAGTACATTTTCTTTTTTTTTCCTTCTCTTAGTAGTATTTTATTTTTTTTCCAATTACACATAAAGATAGTTTTCAACATTCATTTTTGTAAGATTTTGAGTTCCAAATTTTTCTCCCTCCTTTTCTTCCCTTCCCCCACCTAAGACAGCAAGAAATCTGATGCAGGTTATAGATGTGCAATCACGTTAAACATACTTCCACATTAGTCATGTTGTGAAAGAAGCATCAGAACCAAAGGGAAAACCATGAGAAAGAGAAAAAAAAGAGCAAATAGTATGCTTCGATCTGCATTCAGACTCCATAGTTCTTTCTCTGGATGTGGTTAGCAACCAGAGAACCCTGGAATTGTCTTAAATCATTGCATTGCGGAGAAGAGCTAAGTCTTTCCAAGCTGATACTTGAACAATGTTGCTGTTACTGTGTACAATGTTCTCTTGGTTCTTTTTACCTCACTCAGCATGAGTTCATGTAAATTTTTCCAGGTTTTTCTGAAATCTGCCTGCTCATCATTTCTTATAGAGCAATAGTATTTTATTACATTCATATACCACAACTTGTTCCGCCATTTCCCAATTGATGGGGAATGTCCTCAATGCCCAATTCTTTGCCACCACAAAAAAGGTACATGGCATTATCCTAATTCTCCCCTTCTAAAGCTCATGTTAGGGCAGTAAGATGAGAATTAAGGAATCATTTCCAAAGGAAGATTTTTGGAATCACAAAATGTCAGAGCTGGAAGGAGCCTGGGAGATTATCTAATAATACAAGTCCCTCATTTTAGGAATCTAAGGTTCAGAAAGGAAATAAGCCTAAAATCGCAAGTCAAGTGGGATTTGAACCCAGATTTTCTGACCTACGACCATGTACACTGTACCATGTTACTTCTCTAAAGTGACGGGAAGTGTAAGTATCAAGTTGTTTCTTCCCAGCACTGTGAAGAGCAACAATTCACATTTACAGAACGTCCTCCCGCTCTATTTGGCAATTCAAGCCCATTACAATTTCATTTCAGCCTTCCTTTCTAGGTTCACTGACCAGAACACGCCTTTTACATTCCCCAAACCGTTCTCACTGCCCTCAGGATATGATGCTCTATCTCCTGCCTCTACGCCTTTGTAGAAGCTGTTCCCTTTGCCTGGAATGCCTCCTCTGCTCATTTCTGCCTGGCAAAATCTCTAACTTCCTTCAAAGCACAGCTCAAGAGCTGTTTCCTAGCCCCCCCCCCCAAATTGCTACCATGATATAGTGCCTACTATATGCTAAGCACTTTACAATCATCATCTCATTGGATCCTCACAATAACCCTGGGAGGTAGGCGCTGTTAATACCCCCATTTTACAGATGAGGAAACTGAAGCAAACAGAAGTCAAGTGACTGGTCTAGGGTCACAAAGCTAGGAAACGACTGAATCCAAATTAGAACTGAGGTCTTCCTGACTTCTCAAGCCCAGTGCTCTATTCGCTGATTCCTGAAGTGTGTGTGTGTACATGTGATTTCCCCTCCAATCAAGGGAGGGGGCACTTGAGTGCAGGGACCATCCTGTTTATCTTTGTATCCCTAGCACCTAGCATGGTTGCTGGAATATCAGATATGCTTATTCAAGTGAGTGTATATGCAAAGCACATGTTCACAATTGGGGAAGAAATAAAGTTTGGATACTAGAATTTCTGCCTTTGTGAAGTTCACGATTAGTAAGGATATAAGATATATCCTTATACATGTAAATGCAACACATTTTAAGTCAATCAAAAAGGTGCAAAGTGCTTCTGAAATTCAAGGTGAAAAGTGTCTGCAAGGGGTGGGGAGCAGAGAGATTGGGGAAACTTCCCAAAGGTGGCTCCTCCATGGCCCTGGACCTGGCTCCTCACCACTCACTGTCCCTTGGTGTCTCTGCAATTCTGCCAAGCCAGGTTTCCCTCATCTGTTAAAATTTGGCTAAAAAGTCACCTCTTTCAGGAAGCTATCCTTGCTTAACACCCACTCCCACCTCCATCCCCTTACTGGTTCGGTTTGTATTACATTGTATTTGACTTGTTACTCTGAAAAAGTGTTCTCCCCTTGTTTTATGAGTATACTTTGTCTTCTCAATTAGTTGGTTGGTTTTACCTCCTCCTTACCCCCACCTCCATGTTTGGTAGGACAGTTTATTGCCCTTCAAAAATGTGCTAGACTGAATCAGTAGAAAACCATTGCCATTGTGGAAATAACCCTGCTGCAGGCCAGAGGGGTGGTGCTGCGGAGCTTGCCAGCTCAGCTGTGCTGAGCTCCCCTTGGGTCAAACCGTACAAAGGCGCCACTGATGGGCCGCGGCAGCTGAGGCTGGAGATGTGGCAGAGCTGAGGTGATGCTCAGGAATGCTGTGCCCCTGGGCTGCCACCTAGAAAGCCAGGAGAGACTGAGAGGCTGGTAGCAGCCTAGGCTCCTGGCCTCAGCCCGCCCTCCAGTGGTTACAGGGAGCTCTGCCTCCAGCACTGATACTGAAGCCCAACTCCTGTGCTCTGTGCACAAGGAAACTCTGGGGGGGAAATCTTTCATTTATTATCCAAAAATGGCAAAGAGCATGGTGCAAGAAGTAGGAACTCCTTCTGGTGGAGAATGTTGAAAACCCTTTTACATTTCCATTTGAATAGTTTGTATTGAAATCTGACTCGCAAGTTGTATACTTTTTAGTGTGTACAAGAGAAAACTGATGGGTTTTTTTTACTTTTGAAATTTACAAGACAAAGGGCATTTTGTTAGTTTGCTGTAAGATTATATTTTGTATATGTGTTTTTATTTAAATAATTGAAAATCTATATTCAGAGTTACATTTTAATTTTATTCTAAATGAAAAATTCCCCTTATTAGAAAAACTGCAAGCCATATCATTGATAAAGCAACAATGAATTCCAAAAACCAAAGTGCCCAGTGTTCACTAGTCACAAGTGACCCTATTTGATCAAATGAGCACTGGGCACTTTGGTTTTGTTGAGATGGTTAACAGCTACAAACTGAATCCATACTGGTTCAATTCAATTGGATTTGATTCTAGTGAATTCTATTAAGAATTTCATTTCCAGAAAACTGAGGAGCTCTGAGCCTTTTGGGCTGAGTCAGATGGTCAAACTTCAAGTAGGGATCAGAGCATCTGGGCTTGAGAATCAAAGTTTTGTCTTTGCATCTGTCAGGGTGAGGATTCAGGGAAGAACCACAATATTCCTGAGTGGGCAAAGGAACAGTATCCATTTCACAGAAACATGACTTTGTATGACTAATAAGAAAATGCTTCTCTGCATTACATAGTTGTAAACAGCAAATGCACCAATGCCCATTACCCTCTTTCTAGGGTAGGACTGACTCTAATAGGGTCTTGCTATTACAGGGAAATGCCTCTAATGTAGTCACTGAAGAGGAACCAAATGTAGAATAGCACTTTCTGGTTTTGGTGCCACAATGCTACGAGGAGGTGGGGCAATCAATACATGGGCTGGGAGTGATACACTGACACTCAGCTGGTTTCCCAGAATTCAAGTATATAACACAGCTTCATCTCCGGAAACTGGGATGCTATATTTGCTGTTTCCAGCAAACATCCATGGATACAACAACTTTCTAAAAGAAAAGACTTACTCTACATGTCATTCAGGCAAATGAGATAAATGAGAAGGAGCGATGCTGCAGCAGTTCTGGATGTGGTCTTCTTTCAAGGTCATAAGTTGATTAGGACGGTGCTGAGTAGCGACTGCTGCTGAGTTTCAGGAATATTAGTGAAGCCCCAAGATCTGGGCATTCTGTTTCTATGTGGCAAACCACTGAAGGACAACTGTAAAGAAGAGTTTGGAGCATCACACTTTATACTGGCTCAGGCTGTATAAAGAAGACAGCTGGAGAAAACTTACTGCAGATCCAAGTATTTAGGGGCAGCTAGGAGGTGCAGTGGATAGAGTACCAGCCCTGGATTCAGGAGGACCTGAGTTCAAATCCGACCTCAGATGCATAATACCTACTAGCTGTGTGACTCTGGGCAAGTCACTTAACCCCATCGCCTAGCCCCCAAAAATACATAAATAAAAGAAAGATTCAAGTATTTAGAAATAGCACAGACAAGGTTTCCTGATGAGCATATTAGTTCCTAACTTCTCCCCTCCACTTCCCCCTCTTCCAAATTGGTTTCCATTGAGAGTGCCACCATCCTACCAGTCACCCAGGCTTGCAAAATTGGAGTCATTTTTAGATTCTTTCTTCTCCCTCATCCTCCATGTCCAGTCATTTGTCTTCTTGTTGATTCTCCTTCCACAACACGTGTCATATCCATCTCCTTTTCCCTGCTCACCCACACCACCCTAGTTGAGGCCTTTATCATGTCTTACCTGAGCTATTTCAACAGTCTCCTAATCAGCCTCCTTGCTGCCAGTCTCTTCTCACTACAATTCATTTTCATACAGCTGGCAAAATAAGTCTCACATCACTCCCCTGATCAATAATATTCATGGATTCCCTACTGCCTCTGGAACAAAACACAGACTTAGTCTGACATTTGAAGCCCTTCACAATTTAAGTCTGGCTAACTTTCTAGATTTAATTCACATGACAACTCCTTACACATGGATGTAGTTGCTGATCTGCAATCTTGTAATGTCCTCTTCTCTCCCTGTGCCTTTGCCCAGGCTGGCACCTATGGCTATAATTTATTACCTCAGCATCTCAGGCTCTTAGGATCCTCAGGTTCTGCTCCAGTTTGAATATCTGAGAGCACCTGTGATACTTTCCAGAAGAATTTAAGCTCCTTGAAGGCAGGCACTGTTGTTCCTTCAGTGCTTGCCTGCCACACAATAGTTACTTAATAACCATTTGCAGAACTGAATCAGTACAATCATCATCTCTGGACGTTGATTTCCAGCCAGTTCCTCTTAGACATTCCTGACCTCTGTGAGCCACCCTCTCTCATGGATATTTTCCTCTCTCTAGATTTTGAGTTACACACACACACTCTCTCTCTGTTCTTCTGTCTATCTGACCACTTCTCAGTCTTTGCTGTGCCATCATCCATGTTATAACTACTAACCATCGATGTGCCCCAGAGCTCTGACCTGAAATGTTTTTTCTCTTTGTAGTCTCACTTGATGACGTCATTAGCTTCCTGAGTTTAGATATCATCTCCTGGCTCTCTCCTGTCCTGCATCACCAAGTGTCCACTAGACATTTAGGACACTGGGCATTCAAAGGTACCTCAAATTCAACACGACCAAAACAAAACTCATTATCTTTCCTTCAAAATCCACTCCCTTCCATGGAGCTTCCCTACTACTGTTGAGGTTACTATGATTCTTCTAGTGACTCACATTCTCTCACATCTCTCACAGGTTAGGTTCTCTGATTCAAGGTACCCTGTGGGGTCACACTCCCAAAATACAGCTTATGAACCCCCACTGGAGCAGTTATTTGTAATAGTCGCAGGACACAATTCACTCAAGTTGAAGGCATTCTTTCATAACACCACCCTCTCAGCTACTCCTTCAACTCATATTAGAACTCCTAGGTTGGATTCTCAGAGAGCAGTTGGTTCTCTGGGGTATAGGTATACCTCTGTGGGTTGGCATTTTTAATTTCGTAGCTCATCATTTTGCCAATGTGCTTACCATTTGCAATAAGCCAGCAGACACAATTAGCTCTTAGCAAAGACATTTACTAAGTAAGATAGCATAGTGAGAATAGTAGCTACAAAATATTTTTTCCCCAAAACTTTTCCTCACATACACATAGCATCAATCAATCAAGTATTTATTAAGGACCTACTATGTGCTGAGAACTGTACTAGGTGCTGGGGATACAAAGAATGAAAAAATCTCTACTCACAAGAAGCTTACATTCTAATGCAGGAGACAACAAGCACATATAAAATATGTATGGCATAAATACAAAATTAATAAATACAAACATAATCAGTTCACTATAAAACACTTTAGAGGGAAGACACTAGCAGTTGGGAGGAACAGGAAAGGCCTCATGCCTCAGTTATATCTTACAGGAAGAAAGGGCTCTATAAAGTTGATATGAGGAGGGAGAAAACCCCAGGCTTTGGGGACAGCCAGTTCAAAGGCATGGAATGAGAGATGGAATGTCCTGAGTGAAAAAGTGAAGGCCACTTTATATAGAACTAAGAATGTGGGAGGGGAAATAATGTCCAGTGAGTCTGGAAAGACAGCTTGGGGTCAAGGGCTTTAAAAGCTAAGCAGAATAGGTTATCTTAGATGCAATGGGAGGCCACTGGAGTGGGTTGCGCAGTGGAGTCACATGATCAGAGCTATGCTTAAAGAAAGTTACTTTGGTAGCAAAGCGTAGGATAGACTGGAGTGTAAAGACATTTGAGGCAGGAATATCAATTAGGAGGCTGTAGAAATAATCTAAGTAAAGCATTCATGGGAAGAGAGGTCCATACTCGTAGGATACACATATGGCCTGGAAGCCTTTTCTCCCTGTAGTGTCCGCCTGCACCTCCCTTTGGGGAGATGGGCTGCGAACATGGACAGCAAGTGCTCTTCTTTGCTGCTTCGGTTCCCATGCCTTGAAGGTGATTCCTCCCTTGAATGACTTTTGTTGCTGCTTACTTGTGGGAGTACACTCTTTGTGGCCCCTTTTGCGGTTTTCTTGGCAAAGATCCTGGAGTAGTTTGCCATTCCTTCTCCAGCTCATTTTATAGATGAGGAAACTGAGGCTAACAAGGTTATGTTGACTAGCCCAGGGTCACACAGCTAGAAAGTATCTGAGGCCAGTTTGATCTCAGGAAGATGAGGCTTCCTGATTCCAGGCCTGGTGCTCTATGCATGGCACCATCTATCCGTGACTGCTTTTTCTCAGTTGTATCTTAAACTCTCCTGAACTGATAATACCTTCAGTTTCTAGATGGGGTGTCTCTCATCCTGTTGCTAGAAGTCATGGCAATTGGAAGAGGAGGAGAGAGAAATCTTCCTTTTCTCCCCCTGAAAGAATCTCTTAAACAAAATACTTTTGAGCCTGTACTATTCTGAGCCCCATTGAGGAAACTGAGGTAGAGAAAGGTTGAGGGACCTGCTCAGGGTCACACAGCTAGTATCTGAGCCTGGATTTGAACTCAGGTTTTCCTGACTCTGGGCCTAGCACTCTATTCATTTTTCCATCTAGATGCCCAACAACAGATGTTCACACATCATAAAGAAATTAGGGGATAGATGCATCTTTACAGTTAGTCTCTTAACACCTTGTTAATACCCTGTGATGGGGTGGGGCTAGTAAAAAATTAACTTTCCTGTAGATGAAAATGACCATGCTGCCTCCACTTGGTCATCCTTCTTAGCATCCTCCCACCAGAACCACCTGGAATTTCTCCCTCAGTTCTTGAGCCCTGACAGGTGAGAATTAATATGTTGCCAGGAACCAGGCCTCCACATCAGTCACTTCCAGGCTATGCTGCTATGCATGCTGTCCTCATTAGTCTATCCCTACCTTCTTCCACCAAATAATTTTCTCTTTTCTGCTTTAAGAGCTTACAGTACTTAGAGGTATTTCTTGCTTTAACTCTTTTTTTTTGAGGCAATTGGAATTAAGTGACTTGCCCAGGGTCACACAGCTAGTAAGTGTAGTAAGTGTCAAGTGTCTGGTCTGAGACCAGATTTGAACTCAGGTCCTCCTGACTCCAAGGCTGGTGCCCTATCCACTGAGCCACCTAGCTGCCCCCCTTGGTTCAACTCTCTCTCTCTCTCTTTTTTTTTTTTTTGGTTAAGCAATGGGTTTAAGTGACTTGCCCAGGGTCACACAGTTACTAAGTGTTATGTGTCTGAAGCTGAATTTGAACTCAGCTCCTCCTGAATCCAAGGCCGGTGCTCTATCCACTGTGCCACCTAGCTGCCCCTTGCCTCAACTCTTCACTGGCTGCTGAGAGGACTTTAAAAGCCAAATATGGGCCTTTACCTTTTATCCTAAATGCAAAAGGAAGCCACTGTTCTAGGGAGTGATGTGATCAAACCTGTGTTGCATATAGGCTGCTCTGTGGTGTGACACTGTGTGAGGTTACTGCAAATATTGAGTTTGGAATGAACCAAGGATGATGAGGGAGGCTAAAAACAACCCACATGGTGAGAGTTCTTAGGTTAACTGAGGGAAAAGGGGGATAACAGAGAGGTTCAGACTTTCTTTTGCTTGGGATGGATCGGATGACAATTGACCTAGATGGACTGTATCCCTGTGTTCTGAAAGAACTGGCAAATGTGACTACTGAGCTTCTATCACTGATATCTGAAATATCATGGCAAATGAGAGAGAGAACACAAACTTAGAGAATGGCAAATGTCCTAATTTTCAAAAAAGGAAAGAGAAGAGTCTAGAAACTATAGGACAAGGAGCTTGACTTTAATTCCTGAGAAAATTCTAGAAGAGACCATAAAAGAAAGGAAGCAACAATTCTAGAATGCTTCATCAAAGCAGGTCATGCCAGATTAACCTCATTTCCTTTTTGACTGAATTACTAAACTAGTAGTAGATGAGAGGGATGCTGCGGATACAGCTTTTCTAGATTTTAGCTGAGCTTTTGGGAAAGAATTTCTTAATCTTGTGGAGAAGAAGGAGAGATAGGGATTAGACAATATATAATCAGATGGATTCAGAATTGGTTGGACGGCCAGATTCACTGAGTGGTTGTTAATGGTTCAATGTGAATGTGTTAGCAGGTCTCCAGTGGAATGCCCCAGGAATCTTCGTGGCACTTTGTTACTTAACATTTTTATCAAACACTTAGATAAAGGCACAGATGGTGTGCTTTTCAAATATACATAGGACACAAAGCTGGTAGGGACAGGTTACACAGTACAGTCCAGTTAGGACCCAAAAGGATCTTGACAGGGGAGAACCCTGAATTAAGATGATGCTTAATAGGGATAAATGTAAAGTCTAGCTCTTGCATACAAAATCACTTCATGAGCACAGGATGGGAGAGGCCTGGCTAGACAGCAGTTGTTCTGGAAAACATCTGGGATTTTAGTGGACTGCAAATTCAATGTGAGTCAGCTTTAAGACATGGTAGCCAAAAAAGCTAGTGCAAGCTTGGATTATATTAAGAATGTCACAGCTTCCAGGCATAGGGAGGTGGTCATTTCACTGTACTCTGCCTTTATCAGATTTCATCTGGAGAGCTATGTTCTGCTTTGGATGCCATGATGTAAGAGGGCATTGATAAGCTGGAGAATGTCCAGAGATGGGCAGCCAGGACAGTGAAGGGCCTCATGTCCATGCCATGAGGATGAACGAAGGAACAAGACACGTTTAGACTGGAGAAGGGACGACTCAGAGGACACGACAGCTCCAAACATTTAAAGAGCTGGCATGTGGAAGAGGGATTATGAATTGTTCCATTCAGAGCCAGGGGCAGAACTGAGCACAGTGAGCAGAAGCTGCAAAGAAGCCACTTTAGGCTAGACGTGTGGAACAACTTCCTAACAACAAGGGCAGCACACAAGTGGAACGGACTGCCTCCAGAGGGAGCTTCCCTGAAGGTTTTAGGCAGAGGCTGGACAGCCACGTGTCAGCTATGGAACAGTAAAGATTCCCTTCTGTGTGGGCTGGGTTAGATGCACCGAGGGCCCTTCACAAATTCTGCTATTTGGGGCACTGGTCTAGATAAGAGGTTGTAAGAGCCTGAGTTGGGGTGGGGGCTGTGCAGCTGGAGAGAAGCCACAGATAGGAGAGATGCTGTAGAAGTAATAAGACTTGCCATTTGAGTGGAAAATAGCCCAGTACCCTTGGGCTTAGTTTCACCCAGCTCAGCATGACCACTGCACTTTGCCAAAGGTGGAGATGGATGACTGTATGTGATGGGGGACTGGCCTTAACATAATGGCCTTCCAGTTCTGGAGGAAGAGCAAGAGATGTCACAGACTGAGTTTCGGCCATGTGTCAGCCAACAAGGGTCAGAGGAACCTGTTATTTAGAGCCAGAAAGGAACTTAGAGATCAGCTAGTCCAGATAAAACCAAAACTCTCTCCAACCCTTGTTGAAAATCATGGCTCATACATACTTGGGTTATGTGTGACCCTTACTGCGGGATGTCAAAGAAGGTAGGAGAGAGCTTGAGAAGGCCCAGAGAAGTGTACCTAGAATGACCAACAGAACAGTGATGGAGGGTGTGTGTGTGTGTGTGTGTGTGTGTGTGTGTGTGCGTGTGTGGTAGTGGCATATTCGAGTACATGGTGGTATGGAATGTGTATGGGGCAGTGAAAAGTCTGGGCAAACTGAAAAGATTATGTAAGACTGAGAAGGGATATGATGTAAGACTATAAAATCATGGTCCTCCATGGTGAGAGGAGGGAATTCCCCTGAAAAATGAAGTCAGCTTTTAGGACTAATAAAAGGAAGTGTTACTTTGCACAGCAGGTAGGAAGTAGTTTTTGTGGGAAAAGAGCTGAGGTTTTGTAGAGGCCTGAAAGGCTGACATGAGTCAACAGTGTGAAATAACAGCTGAAAAAGCTAGTGGGGGCTCAGGGCTCCTCTGAGAGGCACAGAATGCAGAGAGAGAGAGAGGATCATAGAGGATCTCAGAGGCCTTCTACTCCAAATCCCTCATTTTAGTTTCAGAAAGGTTAAGGGACTTGTCCAAAGTCACATTGGTAGTAAGGTCAGAGGCAGAATTTGAACCCAGGTCCCCTGACCTCAGAGCCAGGGCTCTTTCCATAGTCTCACTGCCCTCTGCCCTGGTCAAACCAGATCTAAATGACTACCTTTAATCTTCAGAGACACACTTGAGGAAGCACAGTGACAAGCTGAATTGTGTCCAGAGGAGGGAAACGAGGGTGGTGAGAGGAACAGAGATCATGTCATATGAAGATGGGAAACTTGGGATACTTAGCTTGGAGAAGGGAAGACCTGGGGGCTTAGGAGAGCTGCCTTAAAGTATCTGGAAGGCTATTCTGTGGAAGAGATTTTAGACTAGTGCTGTTGTTCAAAGATGGTAGAACTAAAGACAACTGGATCCGGATGTGTGTGTGTGTGTGTGTCGGGGCGGGGGGGATGCAGAGGCAGGCTTCACCTTTCCTGAGAGCTGTCCAAGAATGGAATGGCCTGCTTTGGGATACTGGGGTCTTCCTTCCCTGGAGGCCTTTAAGGAGCAGCTGCATGCCTACTTTTGAATGAATGTCGGTTCAAGGAACATTGAGGTGAGAGGGACCCTGGAGAACATATACTCCAGCTCCCCCATTTTTACAGATGAGGAAGCTGAAGCCGACAGAGAGGTGCACCCAAGCTCACACAGGCACCAAGCAGCTGAGCTGGTGCTGTCGAAGGGTTCCTGTCTAAGTATCACTTGGATGACATGATGTTGAAGGTGCTTTCCAGTTCTGAGCTTCTGTGATTTTGCCTTTCTAGGGTAAACACTGAGAATTCGTTATCTTCACAGAATATGTGCAGGCTGAAAATAAAGCCTGGGCTCACCCTAATCCTCAGGGCTTCAGTTACATTGATTTTCTGGTCCAAGTAGCAACCCAGAGGTTCCTTTTTGCCTCAGTCTCGTGACTAAAATTTTCTAACACATTTGGGTCAATTTCCCCAACTTACAAGTCCAGCCAATTGAACATAATTGAATCTTTTAAGACCCTTAGGATCTTGAAGGGTCTTAGATCACGGAATCAGGAGTAGAGAGAGGTAAGAAGCTGTGTCCTGCAACCAGGACATACCCTGGAGTGGGGGTTCTTAACCCTTTTTGTGCCACGTCCTGGAAAAACCTCAGGACCCTTCTAAGAATTTTTGTTGTTGTTGTTGAGGCAATTGGGGTTAAATGACTTGCCCAGAGTCACACAGCTATTGAGTGTAATGTGTCTGAGGCCACATTTGAACTCAGGTCCTCCTGACTCCAGGGCCAGTGCTCTATCCATTGTGCCACCTAGCTGCCCCATAAGAATGTTTTTAAATGAATAAAATAACACATAGGATTACTAAGGAAACAAATCAGATTGAAATACAGTTATCAAAATATTACACAAGTTCAAACCTTAATTTAGGAACTCCTGCCTCAAGGCTCTTTTTAGAATAGATCTCTGATATCAGCTTTTTTCCTCCATTATTTGTTTCGTTTTTTTTCTCCTAAAAGTAGAGTTTAAAAGAAGTCTAGGTAATTGAGGGCTTTGGTTATTTGAAGCTAATATAAATACACTTCAGAAGGATTAGTATAAATTCTCAGATGATGGCTGCGTGAGAAATTAAGAAGAGTTGGGGACCTGTCCTGACATCCCTAAATCCAAGAACTAGCATCACTCAGACTTAAAATGGACTTCAGAGGACAAGCACTAAATTCTGCACCTTAACAGGAACGTCAGCTGTGTCATCTTTGACAAGCAGGCCTGAAGACCCATCTCTGGGCTGTGCTGTGTGTTACAGGCACACCTTAACGTCTCCCCAAAAAAGCTGCTTTGAGGTTTAACTTAATCACATGGCACACTTAGCTTGACAGTATAGATTATTGCATTATGCAGCAAGTGCTCTATTGTGTAATAGAGAATATATGTATGGGCTTGAAGCCTATGTTTGCTCACTGCATGCATCTAAATAGCTAGTGGGTGCAATGGATAGCACCCTGGGCCTAGGTAGGGAAGACCTGAGTTTGAATGCGGCCTCAGACACTTAGCTGTGCGATCCTGAGCAAGCCGCTTAAACTGTCTGCCTCAGTAAACTGGCACCTACATCTCAGGGTTGTCAGGAGAACAAATGAGTTAATATTTATAAGGCACTTAACACAGTGCCTGGGACATAGCAGGCACTTAATAAACACGTCGTCCCTTCCGTCCCCTCATTTCCACTACTGTGGCATTGCAGCACAATGGCTCTCTGCTTCCTCTCTGATTACTCCTCTAGATAATTCTCTGACCTAGTTAAGTGGCCAGTCGTCAGGCACGTCCAGGACGGTGTAGCATTATGGTGTCAAACCCAAATAGAAATGGGGACACTAAACTGTACATAAGGATCTCTGCTGTCAGCATTGTGACTTAGAAAACCATATAGTAACACCATCTATGTTTTATTGTATTTTTATTTATTTTGTTAACTATTTCACAAATGACATTTCAGTCTGGTTTAGGCCACACGTGAGAGTGTTGTGGGCCCATGTTTGACATCTCTGTGGAGGGGAATTTTAGGACTCTTTATCTCAGGCTGGCCACTGAATTAGTATAACAAATCCCTGACTTCATATTTCTATTCAAATTGTAGAGCCCCCTTTTAATTTGAATATTCTTATCAGTTAAGAAAAGTAGTAAACAAACTGAATTATGATGAATGTGCTTATAGTTGTTCAAACTGTCTCTGGCTACTGGGTTAAGAACTTTATGAAGAGAGTTTCAGTTTCTACAATAAAATGACCAACAGAAACCGACCTTGGTTGAGGTCAATGTAGTTCCTATTCAAAGATATCAAACATCAAACAAAATCTGACGGCCCATCTGTGACAGGCCCAAATAGATTAGAATGGCAAAAGCTTCAGGTCATTTATCAAGGGCGCCCTCCTCTCCCCTCCTCATCTCACATCCTTCGGATATTGTTCTCAACTATGTCTTTCATGCCAGCCTCTGGGGACGAAGCGGCCCATCTACTCACCAAAGCATGCTCTTCTACATGTATTATCCTTGATCCCATCCCCTCCTATTTTTTCCCAGCAGATTGTTTCCATTATTGTCCCCACTCTTTCTTTAATTTCCAATCTCTATCCAACTGGTTCTTTTTCTGCTACCTACAAAGACATTCAAGTCTCCCTTATCCTTAAAAAAATCCTCACTGGATACTATGATGCCCTCCAGGTACTGCCCTATATCTCGCCTCCTCTTCTAAGCTAAACTTCTCAAAAAAAGCCACTCAGAACTTCTTTTCTCTCCATTCACACAGCTACCACACAAACCTGGCTGCTGATTGCCTCTCACCTGGACTACTACAACAGCTTTCAGATTTGACTCCCTGCCCTGAGTCTCTTCCCATGCCAATCCATTCTTCACATTGCCACCAAAGTGATTCTCCTAAAGCACAGGTCTGAAATGTCACTCTCCTACTGATCAACTTTAATGGCTCTTTTTTTACTTTTAGGATCAAATATAAAATCCTAAGTCTGGCATTTAAAGCTCTTTATAACATGGCCCATTCTTGTCCTAGCACTTGACTCCCCTCCATGCTCTCTACAATCCTGACAGAGCGGCTTACTTATCTACAGCTCCTCAAACATGACAGTCCATTTCTCATCATTTTCTCAGCCTTTGTACTGGCTGTCTCCCATGCCTGCAATGCCTCCCCTCTTAACCACTGACTCTTGGCTTCCTTGGCTCCTTTTGAGACTTAGCTCAAGAAGAATGCCATCTACCTCCAGATGGAGACCTGATGGACTTGGAGTGTCCCTGAAGCATATTTTTTTTCTCTTTCTTTTTTTTTCTTCTTCAGAACATGGCTAATGAAATTTGCTTTGTATGATTCATATTTGTACTGTGTTTTGTATTTCTTGCTTTCTCCATCAGTGGGGGATGGGTTAGAGGGGGAAGAGAATCTGGAACTTAAGGTCTTAGTGCTTTGAAATGATGCAACAATACTTTGATCTCTGTGATGGCAGCAGGGAAGAGGGAGTGTCAAAAGAAGGTGGACCACTGATCCAGAAGAACTGACCTTAAGAATGGTGAGAGGAGCAAAGGGAAGGAAACAAGAACTTATTAAACACTTATTTAAAACTTATTAAACAAGTGTTAGGCACTGTGTTGAATTCTTTTTTTAATTTGAATTTTTTATTTTTACATTCATTTATTTGTTTTCAGTTTCAAATTCTCTCCTTCCCTCCAGGCCCTCCCTTACCACTGAGAAGGCAAACCATATCCATTATACATGTGAAGCCAGGCAAAATTATTTCCATATTAGTCATGTTGCTAAAAAAAAAAAGGCAAAAAAAGGTGAAAAAATATGCTTAATCTTCATCAGTTCTCTGGAGATAAACAGTAATTTTTTTTGAGGCAATCCAGATTAAGTGACTTGCCCAAGGTCACACATCTATTAAGTGTCTGAGGCCAGATTTGAATTCAGATCTTCCTGGCTCCAGGGCTGGTGCTCTATTCACTATGCCTCCTAGCTGCCCTGTGGATAATATTTTTAATCATGAGTCCTTTGGAATTGTCATGGATCACTGTATTGATCAGAGTAGCTAAGTCTTTCACAGTTCATTATCATGACAATATTGCTGTTACTCTGCACAATGTTTTCCTGGTCCTGCTCACTTCACTTTGCATCAGTTCATGTTAAGTCTTCCCAGGTTTATCTGACACCATCCCCTTTATCATTTTTAACATGTGCTAAGTTCCTTAAAAATATTATCTCATTTGATCATCTGAGGATCCTGTAAAGTAGATGCTATTAAGACCCTCACTTTGCATTTGGGGAACCTGAAGCAGACAAAAGGCTATCTCTCCCCACTCACCATTTCTGACATATACAGTGGCTGTGGACACAGGGCAGTGGAGCATGTATTCATCTAGGTGGGCCTATCCTCATCCAGGATCTCAAGGCCCTAGCTGTCTCTTCTGCTTTGTGTTTCTTTCCTCGAACACAAATGACCGAACAGCGACTTGAGATGGACTTTTTTAGCTTGGGAGGCAACCTCATGAGTTTGAGAGGATGGCAGCTCCTGAATCCCTCAGCAGGAACTGACCAGTGGCAGACCCAGTTCTCTTCCTTTACCTTCTTCTCAGAGAAGATGATCAATTACAGGGGGCTGAGCCCATGCCCTGGCCTGAATCGCCTGAAGGCATGATCTTGTGGGAGGTGTGCAGATAGTGCAAAGATGATGTGAAGCTCTAATGGCTCTTTAGTAGTCCCACAGCATGTTTTATGATTTGACGTCTTATGATTTAACCTCTTCGGGGAGTATAAGGAACTGGGAGTCACTGCAACATGTTTTAAGTCTTTGTGTACATTTATGAGTCTTTTGCATCTTAAATGTTTCTTCTGTGTTATTGTTCAGTCGTGTCAGCCTGTTCATGACCCCATTTGGGGTTTTCTTAGCAAAGATCCTAGAATGGTTCACCATTTCCTTCTCCAGCTCATTGTACAGATAAGGAACTGAGGCAAACAGGGTTAAGTGACTTGTCTAGGGTTACATGGCAGGTAGGTGTCTGAGGCCAGATCTGAATGCACGAAGATGAATCTTTGTAATTCCAGTCCTGACACTCTATCCATGGCATGACCTAGCTGCTTTATGTCTTTTGTAGGGAGAAAATGATGGCTATCTACTTCCCTGCTTTACCCTGAACACTGAGTACGGTGTGGAGAGACTCTAGACAAGATCTTAAGCTGAATGTAAGCAATTTTCCCTAGGCTTCCAGCTGTGAAGGACCAGAGACAAGAAGGGAGGGAGTGCAGGCTCTCCCCTGCCCGCCACTGACCCCAGCCCATAAAAGACCTGAACTGGGCCGGAAAGGGCAGCAGTTGAGTCCCTTCAGACAGCAGCGGAGGAATCGTTCCATGAACTTCTGGTCCAAACCAGCTGAGGATTCCAGTTTGGCAGTCAAGGATCTGAAAGTTAACTGGGGCTGGTGCTCAAGCAGAACGCCACCCAGTGGGCAACTTGGATACTGCACTTTCTCACCGGATAACCATGACAGGGACTGGCTCCCTCTCCCTAGGCTTAAGCACACAAGCTGAGCTGTACTGCCTCTCCCATGGGCTGCTACAAGTACCAAAGGTGCCCTAAATGTCACATGTGGGGGACACAGGCATCATACAGAAAGTACCCCAGACTTCTGTGGCTTTTCTGTTGCCATCTTTCATAAACTCTAAGATGGCATTGGTGGTCCTCCCCCAAGTCTCCAGCATTTCTGCTTTGGCATCCAGGTCCTCATTAGTCAGAATCTCATGCAGGTTAGCAGTTATTATTGATTCTCACATGTTTTAGGATGAAATTTGCATTATAGCACACAAAGAATTTGTTAGCTGTTCTGCTTTTAGAAGAAAGAGAGCTTGAGTGGATGCAGGGATGCTTAAAGTCCCCCACTGCCCACACCAACATAAGGGGCATGGGGACTTTGTGCTGTGATAGCAGGAATTCAGCACAAAGCTCACTGGCTTCACCTTTCCCTCCTGGGCTACTAAGTGCATCCTTGAGGCTCACCAAGCCTCAAAGCAACATGGACGGCTCCCAGCACAAGCTGCCCAAATCACGGTAGGAATTGAAAGGGCTAGTGAAAAACTGGTTCCTATGTTTAGTCTCAGTCTCAGAGAAGCAGAAGTTTTGCACCACATATCTTATACTCTTGAACTACGAGGGATGAAAAAAATTTACTGCCTGCTCCAGTAAGGAAGAGGATAGGAAACTCTTTTTTAAATTAATTTATTTTGATTTGTCAACAATCACTTCCATAAGCTTTTGAGTTTCAAATTTTTCTCCCCTTCCCTCCCCACCTCCCTCCCCAAGACAGCATGCAGTCTGATATAGGCTATACACATACATTCCTATTAAACATATTTTCACATTAGTGATGTTGTAAGTAAGAATTAGAACTAATAGGAGGAACCACCAGAAAGAGGAAACAAAACAAAACAGAAGAAAAAATAGCAAATAGTATGCTTCAATCTGCATTTAAACTCCATAGTTCTTTCTTTGGGTGACGGTAGCATTTTCCATCATGAGACCTTTGGAGATGTCTTAGATCCTTACATTGCTGAGAAGGGTTAAGTCTATCAAAGTCAGTCATCACACACCACGGCTGGTACTGCGTACAATGTTCTCCTTGTTCTGCTCACTTCACTCAGCATCAGTCCATGCAAGTCTTTCCAGGTTTTTCTAAAGGCCGCCTGCTCATCATTTCTTATAGTATAATAGTATTCCATCACATTCATATACCACAACTTGTTCAGCCATTCCCCAGTTGATGGGCATCCTCTCAATTTTCAATTCTTTGCCACCACAAAAAGAGCTGCTATAAATATTTTTGTAGATGTGGGTTCTTTTCTCATTTGTATGATCTCTTTGGGATATAGCCCTAGAAGTGCTATTGCTGGGTCAAAGGGTATGAACATTTTATAGCCCTTTGGGCATGGTTCCAAACTGCTCTCCAAAATGGTTGGACCATTTTACAACTCCACCAACAATGTATTAATGTTCCAATTTTCCCACATCTTCTCCAACATTTAGCATTTTCCTGTTTTGTCATGTTGGCCAATCTGATAGGTGTGATATGGTGCTAGGAAACTCTTCTGTGAGAAGAGACAGAGTAGGAAAGTTGTGACAGATGCCTGACTGACCCTTTTGTGTGTCAACCTGGAGTAATACAGGACTTTCTAAGAAAAGGAAGGCATTTTGATCTGGTTCTGACTCACAAAATCAGAGAATTGCAGAATTGGAGAGTGGTAGGGACCTCAAGGGCCTTTAGTACTATAACCCATACCCAAAAGGAATCCCCAGTATGACATACCTGACAAGTGGCTATTGTCCAGCTTCAGCCGGAGGACTGTCAATGAGGGGGAACCCACCCCTCCCACAGAATGAAGTCCCTGTACAACTCTAACTGTCAGAAAGCTTTTCTTCAAAATCAAGTCTGAATTGTCCTCTTTGCAGCTTGCACCCAGTGCTCATGGTTCTGCCTTGAGGGCCAAGGATGACAAAGTCGAATTCCTCTCTTTTAAAACAGAGCCCTTGACAGCCGTCCCAATCCCTCAGTCTTCTCCAAATGATATATCCCCAGTCCCTTAAACTAAGCCCCATACGACACAGTCTCAAGACCCTTCCCCATTCTGGTTGCCTTTCTCTGGATGCTCTCCAGCATACTATCAATGTCCCCTGAACTGAGCACATCCCTCTCCCTGGGGAAGAAGAAACCACAACAGCAGATGGCTGCTCCAACAGATGTCAGCTGCAGCTTGGCAGAGAGGCAATGAATGGCAGCTTCAGAAACCGAGAGGAATGGTTCCTTCGGAAGCGGCACAGAACAGCATGAAGACACTGCAGAACCATGCCAAAGGAGCTGTGAGGGATCATCTGAGAAGCTATGAGGCACAACCGGTTGTTGGGAGACAGAGCTTTGTGAGGTGTCCAGCTGTGATGCTACCCTTCCTTACCCTGAATCAGGAGTTATCTGAGGAATGTTCTCTTCCCTGCTGTCATTGGGAAATGACATTCATGGCCCTTCATGGCCCGGCACAGGACGGCTGAGAATGATTCCGCTACTTGATTTTCTCTTGCTATTTACTTTGTTACTCTGTTCTGATTATAAGATTTCCTATTTGATTTATGGCTCTGTTGGAAGAGAATGCATGGGATAGGGACTTAATCTGTATTTATATAATTACAAATTCTCTGCATGCCCCACACTAAAGCTGGGTGGTTAGCAAAGGGGGTTCCAGGGTCCAGTAGGAATTCACATTACAATAATAACCCTTATTTGGTGATGGCATTGTTCAGCCATTTCAGTCTGACTCTTCATGACCCTATTTGGAATTTTCTTAAAGAGATTGGATAGGTTTGCCATTTCCTTCTCTAAACTTATTTGTACTGTACTTTAAAGTTTCCAAAACATTTTCCTTACAGTAACCCTATAAGTGAGGTAGTTCAAATATTGTTGTTCCCACTTGGAGGCTAAGGGAGGTTAAGTAATTTCTCCCTTCCTATAGGCATTTTTAGAACAATTTCTTTTTTACTATAAACTTAATAAAAAATGAACATTTCATTACACAAAGAAAAATTAAAAAGAGGATTGTATATAAAACCATGGATTTATTGTATAGTCTGTTTTTTTAAAAAAAGAATATATTAAATTTGTTATAGAAGTAAAAAAATTGCCGTTTGTACCTCTATCTGAAATTTTCTGCTTTTTGTGTATTTTTAATGTTTTATCAATATTCTTTTCTTCGTCTCTAACATCTCCATTCTACTAACTCAACCTCAACAAGCAGAAGTTCTCCCTTGTAATAAATAAATATAATCAAGCAAACCAAATTTATATATCGCAATGTCTGAAATTGCACATTCCAGTGAGCACCTCTAGTCCATCACTTCTCCGCCTCATTGGTTAAGTGATCTTTTCACAGTCACAAACCTAGGAAAGCCTATGGGTAACAGCAACACTGTGAGATGAATGACTTCACTATTCTCAGCAATACAATGATCTAAGACAATTCCAAAGGACTCATGACACAAAATACTATCCTCATCCAGAGAAAGAACTGATGGAGTCTAAATGTAGATTGAGGCATATTATTTTCACTTTATTTTTTTGCATGGTTTTTTCCTTTTAGTCTGTTTCCTCTTTTACAACAGGACTAATATGGAAATGTGTTTTACATGATTGCACATTTATGACCTGAATCAAATTACTTATCATTTTAGGGAGGGGGAGAGGAAGAGGAAAGGAAGGGAAGGAGAGAGGAAAAATTTGGAACTCAAAATTTTTTTAAAGTGAGTGTTAAAAATTGTATTTACATGTAATTGGAAAAAATTTTAAAAAGAAGGTACATAACCTGAAAAAAAAAAAAGAAAGCTTATGGCAGGATTTGAACCCAGGCCTTATAACTCCTAACTCAGGGCTCTTTCCACTGAAGCACACTGTGATGGGGATGTGTTTCTGAAGCACACACATCATTTATACTGGAGGTTGATATCATACAGGGTGATTATTCCAACTCTCTCTCCCAAACCTATACATAGCACGATGTCCTCACTGGAGAGAGAATTCTGGGCTAGATAGACCTTGTGGCTGACCCTGGTTGGGGGCAGGGGATATGTTTCTTATATTCTCTTTGTTCTTTCTATACAGACCGCAGTAGAATGATCCTAAGTCCTAATGACGTGACACCAGGCAACTGGCACCCAGCTACTCCAACACTGGCCAGGCTCTGAGACAAAGGCAGAGTCATCAACAGTGCCAGGCCCTGTAACCAGGGGTGGAATCTGAAACCCCAAGGACAGTCTCTGTGCCTGCAGCACAGAAATTAGTTTCTTCACTGTGGTCACAAATCAGTTTCTTCAGTTACTCAGACTGGCGGAGAACAATCACTATCTGTAGCTTCATCTTCAAGAACACAAAGGGCAATAGTAGATATAAATAGAAGCGGGGAAGTGGTGGGGCCAGAAAAGAGGGTCTCATGGTCAAGGAGCAGAACCTCAGCAGCGGGAAATGGAGGGAAGTAACCCTTTGGCCTCAGTAGGTCAAGCTCTCTTCTTGGGCACAGAATGCACAGGACAAAGCTTCTCAGGAATAATTTCATCACAATTCATGCCTGAGTCCACCCTCCTTCTCCTCCACCCCCAGTCTAAGCAGCAGTGTTTCCCCCAGAAGGTAACCGTACTTTGTCATTTTGTATTGGGCTTGAGGATTCACAGGCCTTGGCTGTCACCTGTAACCTTGCGAGTCACTTCTCTAGGGGTCTGGGGAGCAGTAGTGATCTGAGTTTCTGGAAATACTTTGGTCTGACCTGTCTGGCCATCTCTAGGGGGGTGAGGTTAACTGAAAAAGGGGGAACTGCTTTGTCTCTAAGCAAATTCCTTTTTCAAGACATTTTTTCCCCTTATAAAACCATTTTTGGGTGGTATACAGGCTTCAACTCTACTTGCTCATTCCCAACATAACAAGTCAGGGAGCAAGATGAGATGGGTGTAAAAGGGCCATGTCTTCTTCTGGCCCTTTGGCTCCACTCCTTACATTCCCAGAGACTCCACATTTTCTTTATCAACATTCCTCTAAAATACATACAACTGCCCAGAAATGAGAACTGCTAGGAGCTAGCAAAGGAGAACCAATTCCACTAAGCATCGGAGGTATCTCAGGTGCTGTGTCTTCCCTCAGAGACAGAGGAACTAGGAGAGAGCCAAATAGGGGGTTGGTGGGTGGGGGGAGCAGGAAGGAACTTGCTGTGAGGAATGAGGCCAGGGATGCTAAGGCTGGAAGCTAAGGGCTAAAAGCAGCAATTACATCAATGAACTAGATGCAAGCACAGCTCACGAGGAGAAATTACAAGCTTTTTATGGGGGCCTGCATTATTTATAAATAGAAAAGGACATTGCTAGAAAAAGTGAGAGCTGAGTGGAGAGGCAGAGTCAAGCTCTGGCCACAGAAGCTCTGTATTCTGCTCCAAGCGATCCCCTTTTCAGACTCTTCCCTTCTAATGAGGAAACAGGCTGGAGTACACCTCTCTCAGATCCTAATGACAGCCTATAGGAGGAGCTGGTGCTGTTTGGAGCAAATGCTCTGTAATTCTTCCAGAATACCTCATAAAAACCACTCTAGAGAGACATGGGGGCATGTCTTCCCCAAAGGAATGCCCTGATATCTACCTGTGCTTGAATGCTCAGCAAATAAAGAAAGCAAAACCAAGGCCTGGGTAGGCTCTATTGAAATCTCAGACACTCCAAGAAGATGATAGAAGAACATAGGAGGGGTGGTGGGGGAAGGGACAGAGATCAGTGGACAGGAAGAATATGATAGAATTTCAAGCAGAGGATGAAGATTAGCAGTCCTGAACCAATGGGAAGATCATCTGAGGAAATTATGTAGCCCACTCCAGTGACCCAGGATGAACCACTTGTGAGAGATGATCTCTCAGAAGTGAAGCCTCCTCAGAGGGTCATTAGTTCTTGCTAATGGTTCTGGTATTGTTGCTTTTGAGTGGTACATGTGTACCAACACTAAGTGAAGACCCCTCAGAATGCAAGACCCCCTCCCCTAGCCTTCTCCCTCCTCTACTCTTAGAGAGTGTTAGCAGAAATTCCTGAGCCATAAGAGCATCCTGTCTATCTCATCCTCTAGCTAGTTATATGACCTTGGGTAAAAGGCGGCTGAAACTGTGAGGCCCTGAAAAGGGGAACATGCGAACATAATTTCTACACCTCTTTGTTCTCTCTGTTACTGGGGTAGTTTTTACACGAATAGATTGTATACCTGAGGCTCAGTCAATGAGCCAACGGGAAGGGGGTTAGGGTGGGCTGCTGCCTTAGGGTCTATATAATCTTGCCTTAAACAAAGAGCACTCCACTCTCGGGGTAGCTTAGGCAACACGGGGGTGCACTTTCTCGAGAAAGTCAATAAAGAAATCTCTCCTTTTTGCAAACTTTTGTCGAGACTCTGGTTTTTAACTGAGTGAAACAATGTAAACAATATGAGATCTCTCAGATGGACTGAGTGTAGCAATTTCTTAGACTGTTGCAAACTCGAAGTTGGTTACACTAACCTGAATAGGCCTAAGTTTCAGGTTCCTAGAAATCACATGACTTGTATTGTTACATCAGCAGTAGGTAATGGCTAATTACTAAATAAGGATAAAATAGCTGGGATTGGTGGTATTATAATTCGGTTTCTTGTTTCTGGGGTAGATTTTCGTGTTTTAGATAAAGCTAAAATTCCTGTCCAGTGGGAATTTAAAGCCAGTGGTGGGTGAGTATCTCTGTGTTAGGGCTATATAATCTTTGTCCTGGCCTTTGTGCCTTGCCTCAGTTTGCTTGGGCTGCCCAACAAAGCAGACGCCCGCTTCTCGCTAGAACGTGATAAATCTTTCACTTTATACCTAGAAAATCTCTGAGTGTTATTTATGGGCAGCTGTACCACACATACTCAAATCAGCTTAGACTTCCCTCACCCCTTTGGATCTATGTGTCTGCCAGGAATGAGCAATTCTGTATTCTGAGGCCTGTATTAACACTGAGGATGCTTCCAAACGAGGGGGAAGGAGGACAAAAGGCAAAGTCCTTTCCCACAAAGCCTAAGACCTGATAAAACTAACAGGCCTAATGGTCACCTGCCCACATTCTGCCAGCATTCATGATGCTAGAGTGACTGCTGTGACCCACCACATGGGATTAGTCAGGAAAGCCTTCTCAGAAGAGTTGTATCTGAAACTGGCTTTTGAAGGAAGAATTTTTTTTAAAAGGATGTTTTGACATGAGTTTTGAAGAGAATAGTTAGGAAAAGTCTTGGAGGAGATGGGGCACAAATGCTGGCTTTAGGTAGCTGAAGGTCTGTTGGTCAGAAGCGATGGGTGGAAGTTGTAGAGAGAGATTTCAGTTCCATAGAAAGAAAACTTTCTAATGATGTTGTTGTTCAGTCATTCAATGGTGTCTGACTCTTCACGACCCTATGGACCAGAGCACACCAATACTGTCCGTGGGGTTTTCTTGGCAAATGATACTGGAGTGATCTGCCATTTCCTTCTCCAGTGGATTAAGGTTATTGGAGTTTAAGTGACTTGGCTAGGGTCACACACCTAGTAAGCATCTGAGGCCACATTTGAACTCAGATCTTCCCGACTTCAGACCCAGCACTCTATCCGCTGAGCCATCTAGCTGCCTCCTTCCTAACAATGAGGAATGCCCCATCGTGGGTGACTGTGATGTGAGTTTCTTGTCACTTGCAGTCCTTAAGGGAAGGCTTAGATGACCACTTGTCAGGGATGATACAAAGGGGACTCTGGTTCAGGAAGAGGCTGCACAAGACGAGATCACAAAGTTTCTTCTAACTTTTGCTATGATTCCATGATTTGATAGAGAAGAAATGAGAAGAATGGCCTAAGTAATAGCTCATAGTTTTAAGTAAGCAAGTTGTATGTAGGGTGGTGACTGGATTTTTTGGCAAATGCATAAAAGAAAAGCTTGATGTTGTAAACTCTAGGATCTGTTTACTCTTGGGAAATAAATGGACAACCTTCAAAAGGAAAAATTTTAAATTCAATGGAAAAACAATGTCCTGTACATATGTCCTTCAGATTACCCACTACAATTTTAGAAGATAATTTATCTTTGAAAGCTGAGGCTAGACACTCATGGTAGATTCCTATACTTGGCACAATGTCCTATATATTGCAGGTGTGTGATAAATACTTGATACTTAGAAAACAGATAAAAATATAAGATATATTATTATCCCTATAGCAATGCCTATGAAAAGACTAGCTATCTCTGCATAAATAAGGACCAGATTTGGGAATTTAAGTCTCTAGTCAAGGCTGCAGCTTCCATAAATGCCCAAGATCGGGAGGTTCATAGAGATACATGGTTGCCCACATCTCTTTTCTAGTTCTTTTTAGTAGAATAGAAAGGAGGATCAGAGACAAACAGAGATAGAAGGAAGCATGTATGAACAGATCCTATCTCAGAGAAGATTTGGGAAGAGAAGGATGATATAATAGGGCACTGCCTTTGGCAAATATTCTTGCCTTAAGGATCCTCCTTAGAACCCAAAGCCCCATGCCCCACTGTGAAGACAAAGACTTCACTAAGTCTGAATCCTTGCTCTTTGCAAGTGCTGGCTTTTTCACATTCTCAGACAAAGCCTCCACTTCTCAGAGCGTGAAAAAGGGCGGTTCTGGCTGAATGTCAGCCGAGCCAAGAAATGAAAGTTTTTGTATGAGGACATGAAGAAGCAAGAGCTTCTAAAGAGCCAAACTCTGGATCCGTCAAGTGCTGCTTCTGAAAGCAGGCAGGCTGGGCATGGTGGTGCATGCTTGTAGTCCCTGCTACTGGGGAGACTGAGGCTGATGAACTGATTAGCACTGGGGCCAGGCCAGTGAGTGGCCACTGCACTTCTAGCTTTGGTGAAATAAGGAAGCTCAGTCTCAAAAAAACAAGTATGATATTATTCCCCATTTTATAGATGAGGAAACTAAAGTTCAGAGAGGGCAGATGCCTTGCTCTAGATCACACAACTGGTGAGTATAAATGGCATGATTGAAACTCGAGTCTCTGCAGGTCCTTGGCCCCCAGCCAGGCTGTAGCAATGTTAACTGAGAGTCTACTTCAGGCCTGGGCCTGGGCCCAATGAGGCTGAGGGAGAGACAAGACAAAAAGGCCCCATCCCTTTACTCAAGGCATTCACAGTCTAGGTGAGAATGCTAAGTACATGAACAGTTAATGCTAGGTACTGTATACATATGGAAAGAGGATACGATACATGCCAATTGTGCTCTGTGGAGAGGAAGAATGATTCCTGTGGGTGACAGTAGCCACGGAAGGCGTCATGGAAGATGTGAGAATTAAGCTGATGCTTTCAGGATGGGTAGGATTCTGATAGTCTCAGAGAAGGGCATCCTAGACAAGTGGAATGGCATATTGGTTTAATTAGTTGTAAAATAAAATTCTCTACATTGAACTTTGTTGCTCCACTAACTACAATTTAAAAAAATGCAAAGATGTGCATTTATGTTGGTGAAGTCTTTTGCAAACCTTAAAGTGCAAATAAGTGTGAATTATTATTACTGTCATTAGAAAAAAAATGGGACCAAAGGGTTGGTGGTCCTGCACAACCTGGCTTTGGCCTACCTCTCGGATCCCCTGTGGGGATGTTTTAGCTGACATACCAGCGAGCTAGGTGGGCTAGAGCTGGACACCA
Source organism: Phascolarctos cinereus (assembly GCF_003287225.1). Lineage (NCBI taxonomy): Eukaryota > Metazoa > Chordata > Mammalia > Diprotodontia > Phascolarctidae > Phascolarctos > Phascolarctos cinereus. The sequence goes on along the minus strand of NW_027556402.1, from coordinate 202,838,117 downwards.
GCAGGGCTGGTTATATGCAGGTAACCTATTCCAATGCTGATTCAGTGCTAATGCTCGTGCTCTGAGGGGAGTGGGAAGACAGGCTGGAACCATTCAAGAGGTCTAAAAGGACCCTTTCTGCTTCTGATAGGAAGAGCCTGTTGCTTAAGGCTGCGGTTCTACTGGGCAGGTATGGCATTCCCTAGCACCACAGCCTACCCCATGAGAGTTACATTTCAAACCTCAGGATTCTCTGCAAGTCCTATTTGTTCTTCAGCTGACCTGGGAGATGAGTGTGTGCTTTGGCATGGGCTCAGGAATCCTCAGCCAATGTGATAAGTGTCATAAGAAACAAACTACCAGGAATATTTAGATAGAGAAAGAGGTAATAAATGTCTCAATGAGTGTGACAGCTGTGGGGATGGAGAGGAAGGGGAGCTATTCCAGAGACAGACATCAGCAGGATTTGGCAATCTTCCCCACGAAGGCCAGAGGAGGAGCTGCGATTGCACCTTGTTGTCAACCCTCCCTAAGCCTTGGAATGCTCTCTACCACCTGTGCGGCCCTTAAGGAAACCCTTTCCTTCTGGGGGGCTCGTTTCCTTCCTCTACAAAATCAAGGCATTTGATGAGATGATCTCTAAGACACCTCTGAATTCCAGGTTCAAATCTGGGTCTGGATCCCAAGCCAACGTCTCTCTAGGATTCGTAGCCTCTTGGCTAACTAACGTATACCTCCTGATACTTTGCTTCAGTGTTTACTCCATTAGCTGTCACAGTTAATTAACCTGATCCAGACTGTTAACCAGAGCTTAAGGAGAGTAAAGAAGAGGAAGCGGGGTGGGTCCCCTCTCCTGGCCCTGATTGCCCCCCTGCCTCTGTGGTCTTTGGGAGAGAAGTAAGGACACATGGATAGGCCAGCCACAGCCAGGGCTGGCCACTGACACAGCAAGGCTGCTGGGCTGCTAGAGTCCTGCACTGATGAAGCTTCAGATGATGATGTATTTGGAATTTCAAAGGGAAGAGGAGCAGGACTGGGGAAGGCAGACTCTACTCTTACAGTATAGTGAGGAAGCCCACCTTCTAACATGAGCCAGCTGCCAGGGTTGAAGTCCCCCTGGAATCTCCCAACTGGACTCCTTCTCCCTTTTGGCCCACCACCATGGTTTCACATCTTTTTAAGTCTGCCAGAATGGCTTTCACTTCTCCTAGCTCAGATGGACCTGCTTCCTTTCACTCTTTTTCTTTTTTTTGCCATCAAGAAGCTTACATTTATTTAATAAGAGTAAATATACAAAGGGGAGTGATGGCAGAAAAGGGAATTTTGACCTGAGGAATCACAGGGATGGTGAGTGGACCTATAGAGCATCTGATTCCAGTAGCATTCCAGTAGGACTGAAAATACTGACTTGATTACTGTTTCCAGAGCAAGAGGTAGGAAGGAAACAGGGGTGGGGTGAGGTTGGGACAGACCCTGTTTTCGTATGGATGACTGGATGGTAAGTGAAGTATAGTCTCTAGCCAGCTTCATATAGTGGTTTAGGTATTTTGTACTCACTGGCCCACAAATCAGAACAACCCAGTCCGAAGGTGCAGTTCCAAAGCTAAGATTCCCCAGAGACAGAGTACATGGTGTCTAAAGGTCCAGGATAAAGGGTTTCCATTTTAGGTGGGGATCAGCAACAGGGCAAATGGCAGAAATATCAGCTGGTTTCCTGGTAGATGGTTGGATTGTGATGGTGAGAAGTAAAAACAGTGGGCAATTAAGGAAGAAAGATCCTTGATTCTTTGAACTTTTTTTTCAAACCACTGTAGAGTCCTAGCCTCCCACTGGTTCATTCTGTAGAGTTCTCCTTGAATTTTCCACCAAGACTTTGGGCAAGTGCTGGTGCTTCATCAGGACTGGGAAAGAATCTCATCCATCATTCCATCCATAGACCTCTCAAACTTCCACTGTGTCATCAGTAAGACAGCAATGAATAATATAGGCTTGACTATGTCCAAACATGCTATCTGTGTCATCCCAAATTGAAGAGTCAGAGGACCTTTTTATTAAAGGTCAGAAATTATTTAAATTGGTCAGAGTCTGATGGGGCGCCATACATGTGGAGAGGGTTTTCCCACAGTTCAGTGTAAGGGTCCAAAGTCATTTTCTCTGGTGGATTTAGTTCAATTCCTTGATTCTCTAAAAATACCTTTGTAAAAGGGTCCCAGTCAATAATAAGGAATACCTCCCCATAAACTGTGATGTTGATACCCCAATTCTCCATTAACAGTGGTAATGGTCTCCATGGACATTCTTGGGCAGTCTCTGGAGCTTGATGAATCTGCCCTGAGGAACTGCAGAGTTTTCCACAATAGGCTCCATGACTGACATGCTGTCATCCTCCAGGTAATAGTAGATGGCCACCTTTTGGATCTTATAATTCTCTTGGAAATAGGCATCAAATTTCAACACCTTTTTTTCAAAGGCCACACGTGCAGTAATGAAGTTAGAAGGTGGGACCTGCTTGGGTTCTTCATAGACGAGTGTAGGTCTCTTATTGGACAATTTATCCAAATCAGCTTGGGACAGCAGGTTCACATGGAGACATTCTCTGCTGATCCCCATTGATGGAAGTTGAGAGTAGGCATAGTCATTCCTGTAACCCAGCGTCTGGCTTCAGTGAAAGGCAGCTTTTGTGGGTTTGCTAAAGGAGAAGTCCAGCAGGAAGGGCAGGCCAGGCACAGGCTTGGACACCATCACCACAGCTGTTGCCACCTTGTAGGGCCTAGCTTCTCCAGGTCTGCTTTCTTACAGTTCCAGCTAAGGAGAAATGCAGAAATTCCATGTTTGGCATAAAGGCAAAGGCTATTGTGGGATATATGGTTGGGGTATACTGGAAAGAGCCTGGGATTTGGAGTCAAGTGACCTGGGATCAAATGTTAGCTTGGCTACCTATGACTTGTGTGACCTTGGGCAAATCACATCACCCATATGACCTCATTACATGTAGACTTCAGGCCAACCCTATGATTTCTCAGGGTCTCAGTTCTCTATTCTATTAAAAAAAAGGGGAAATTGAACTAGATGATCTGTAAGGTACCTTCTAGCTCTAAAGCCTATGTCATCAGCTCACAGATGTTCTCGAGTTCAAAGGAATAAATGTATTTCACCCAATCTAAAACTCCAACAGATCTGTGATTACTTCAATAGGGGTAATTCCCCTCATCATATATATCATAACCCATCTGTGTCTGTCCAGCCTAGACAATGCTTGTCTACAATCTCCAACAAATTTGCCACAGGGGCTCCACCCAATATGTTAGGACCTTCCTCTCATTCTCTTGATACAGGGAGAGCAACAAAACATTTAGGCTGTCCACTGGTCATCTTTTACCTTCACTTTCCACCACAGGACCAATCCACTATTTTTTTTTCTTAGCATATGTTTTTATTATGACTTCCTTCACACCACTTCCCTTATGTATTTCCTCATTGGTAATATGTTACAGCCTACTCACGCCTAGCATATTCTTCTCTCTTACCCTTTGGGTAATATGCACCCTTAATTCTTCTGAGTTTGTGGTATTTCATGACTCACAACCATATAACATCAGGAAGAAGGAAATATACTAATGTTAAAAATGGGCTTGTTCCAAGCTTGGGGTCACTAAAGAAGGGTGCAATTGCTCAAAGGCAGCTTGGCCCAATCTCTTCTGTTTAATTCTGGACCTCACTTACTAACTACTTAGCATTTTGCTTTATCTGTCTCTGATATACATACTAACAGACAAGCTCTGTAGGCTGTCTATCCCACTGCATGCCGTAGTCTGGACAAAAAGCATTTTTCAATCACTCATTTTTCTTGTGTGAAGAGCTAGAGCAACCACTCAAACTCTTTCTAATTGATCAGTTGACAAACCTTTATTAAGTGCTTACTATGTGCCAGGCACTGTGCTAAGCATTAGGGATACAAAAAGAGGCGAAAGATAGTCTCTGCCTTCAAGAAGCTCCGAATCTAATGAGGGAGACAACAAGCAAGCAAACAAGTACTGACAAGCTGCGTACAGCAAACATAGAAAATAACTGAAAGGGGGGGGACACGAGAATTAAGAGGCGTTGGGAACAGCCTCCTGTTGAAGATGGGATTTTCAATGGGATTTGAAGGAAGTCAGGTGGAAATAAGGAGGGAAAGTGTTCTAGGTATGGGGGCAGCCATCGAAAGTGCCCAGAGCTGAGAGAGTGTCCTGTTTGCCGAATAGCCAAGATGCCGGGGTCACAGGTAGAAGAGTAAGTACATGAAGGGGAGTAAGGGGTAAGAATTCTGGAAAGGGGGGGTGTGTGTGTGTTTGTGTGTACACAAGGTAGATTATGAAGGGCTGTGAACAAGAAAGGGTTTTGTATTTGAACCTGGAGGTGACAGGGAGCCCCTGGAGTTTATTTGAATTTGGGGGTGACATGCTTGGGCCTGTGCTGTAATTTTGTTTTTGTTGTTTTTGGTGAGACAACTGGGGTTAAGTGACTTGCCCAGGGTCACACAGCTAGTAAGTGTCAAAGTGTCAGGTGTCTGAGGCTGGATTTGAACTCACTCCAAGGCTGGAGCTCTACTCACTGCACCACCTAGCTGCCCCAATGGGCCTGCACTTTAAGAAAATCACTTTGGTAGCTGAATGAAGAACGGATTAGAGTGAGGAGAGACTTGAGGCATGCAGACTCATCAGTGTAATCAACAGTAATTATGAATCTGATTTAAGACACGTTGCGATTCAATTGGTGCAATAATACAAAATATATACCACGTAAATGCAAGATAATTTCCAGAAGGAACAACATTAACAACTGGGAGGTTCAGGAAAGGCTCATGTTGGAGGCAGCACCAGAGCTGAGCCTTGAAAGGAAATAGAAATCCCCAGAGGCAGAGGCAAAGAAAGAGCTCTCTGCAGGAGTGAGGACCAGCCTATACAAAGCATGGAGATGGAGATAAAGTATCTATGTGAGGAAGAGCAAGTGACCTAGTTTGGCTGAAACACAGAATGTATGGGGGTGGTAATGTTAAATCTCAGTCTGTTACATGAAATCTCCTGGGAACCACTTCAGCCCTACATCCAAACTGAGCTAGGTGATTTTCAGATATAGCTAATTTTACTCTCAAGTTAGCTAGGATAGAGTCAACAGCAAGCACATTTGGTGAGCAAACATCTCTGTTTAATGCAGACAGTCCTTGATCAAAGTTATCTCTGTTATCTTAAAAGAGGTATCTTTGTGTCTTCAAGGTATCTTGTATGATTCTGACACGTTCACGAGAGACACTTTGTTGGAGAAAAGCCTTTAAAGTGGTGGTTTGCTTTACTGCAGTGGTGTCAAACTCAAATAGAAATGAGGGCGCAAATTTGGGCGCATATTGCCTTTAAAAATCACATATTAACATTATCTATACTCTATTGTCTTTTTACTTATTTTCTTAAATATTTCCCAATGACATTTAAATCCGGTTTGGGGCACTCAGGAGTCTTGGTGTTTGACATCTCTGCTTTACTGAATCAAAGGTTTTTTTTTTAATGGTCAACAAATAGTAAGCCCAGTGAGATCTTGTATTCTAAACATCTTTCTGTCAATTGTGCTATTGTAAAGATGTGGTCTACTATGAAATAAAACTGTGGAAGATTCCTGGTTTAATCCAAATGCCCTCATCAAGGATGCCCTTGTTGTGTGTATACACTGTTCTCACGAAAATTTTATAAAGGTCTGAGAGTGTGTATATCGGTCAGCAGTTATTGATATTCTCACAGTCACCTTATTTTGGGGGCAATAAGATCCACAATTTTTTCTGAGCCTTCAGGATCTCCTCCTCTTTCCAACACCTTTAAGAATCAATCCTTGAATGCCTTCCTCACCGTGTCAACTCTATCACAGACCTTCTCTTTGCACACTTTTTGGAAGAAGTCCTGATCAAATGCCTGCGTACACAGCAGGGCAGTGTCCTAGTTCCTGTGGGTCCCGTGGTGGTTCCCTAACGGTACTAAAAATCTTTTTTGATATTTTACGTTCTTTGTCTGTGTCTTGTTCTCCTTCCAGTTTCATCCTACAATACCTTTAAGATTGTTTTGTTTAACTGGGTCTTTACCAAACTTCCTTTAAACACTTTTTACTGCCTTCTCTTTACTGCTCCTTATTTCATGAAATGCTATGGCTCATACTTTTCTGCTATCCTTCTCCATAAAACTTTACAACTAAATATATCCTAGATTTAGACTTACAGGATCTAAGCTGGTGGTGTCCTCGGCTGCGATCTTTCAGGAAACTGAATATTTACTGGCAGGCAGTTCCAGGCCCTTTTGGTCTTCTCAGGACAGCTAATGTTTCCATCTTCATGCATGGAGTTGTTATATGACTAGTGTCAATGTTCTTTCCTACATCCATTTCCCATTTTTTTGGTGTCCATAACATCTTTAAATAGGTCAAGATGGAGTTATTTTACTTGAACAGCATACTTTTTCTTATTTTTATTCTTCTAGTTTGGCATTAATTTTGGTGTTTGCACTTACAAGTCAATAGTCTGACCATAAAGATAGCTGACTAATATATCACATTGGTCACAACTGTTAAAAAACCAATAACCAGGCAAAGAATCCTAAGAAATAATCCTAGGCCCTACCTCCAGTCAGGATTGAACTTTACTCTCTATGAATAAACAAGATATGTTTAGCATTCTAAGGAAGAAAAATGCATCATGTTCTTGCGCAAGAAGAAGAGGTAAAAGGTGAGACGAGAGGGAAGGAAGGGAAGTGGCAGAGGTGAGGAAGATCAAAAGGGAAGGACCAGAGGATTGGTGTGTAGACAAGTAGGACTGGTCCATAGCCACCAAAAGGAGAAGAGGAGCTGTTGACCAAATGCCACCCTGTCCCCCAAGTCTTGGATCTGGAGTATCTCAGACTCTTCAGTCTGAGGAAGTAATTTTTTGTCCAACATTGAATGGCAGGCAGGCAGGCAACAATGCTTAGCAGTACTTGGCATTGCATCATAGTGTGTTCTTGTCCAAGGGTTTGGGAACTTTGTTACTCTGTGCCCCTTGGCAGGGGAAAAGAGAGTTGTGTGCTCTGGGCTTCCTACCACTCAGGCTCCCAGTGGGACAAGGTAGTTACTGCTATTACTCAGGCAGCCTCTGCAAGGCTGGGCATCCAGAGGCTAAAGGGCCCCCTAAGAGCACGAGTCCATGAGACCCTATGTTTATTCATAGAATAAACGTTTTATCTAGATTCTGAATTCTTAGGAAGTACTCCTTGCTCAAGATCACTTCCTTTTCTGACAGAGTAACCAGACGGGGAGACCAAGGAAACACTGTGAGACAGTGCATCTGCGTGTCAGGAAGGCATCTGACAATCTCTCAGATATTCTTCGGATAAGACAAGAGAGATCCTGAGGTACACAATAAACATCATTTTATGGATTTGGAGCTAGTTGCTACAATATCAAAGAATATTATTAGCTGGATGAGCTCTGTGGTTTCTTCCAGCTCCCAAACCCTATGATCCTGATGGGCTGTGGTCAGCTTGTAGCGGTGCTTGGTGGCTCTGTCCTAGGCCTACCTACGTTTTTATCAGAGATGAAGACAATGTATTCAGCCCTGGTTGGATGACTCATGGAGCACATATATTTTGCCCTAGGGGCAACAGGAGTTGACCAAGCAGGGAAGTCATGTGCTCAGACACGTGCTTAAGAACATTTTGGGAAACACAGCCATAAGCCCGAACTAAGCTTTGGTAGATTTGACTGGAATCAAACTCCAGGGCACAGGCAGAGTCAAAGAGAGCTATTGATCTCTTGGAGGGAAGGGTCCCCAGGATTGAACCCAGTGAGCTGTAAGCCCACAATTCCTTGGGGAGGGGATGAGGGGGAACCCAGGGTAACAATCCAAAGATCCTGGTTAGAAGTTTCTGGCAAACAGACCCATGTCAGGCTAAAAGCAAGTTTAAGACTCCAGGACCAGCTGAGCACAGCCAGCTGGGTAAAGGGCGATGGCAGCAGAATATGATATAATTGGTTTGGTTTCCTTTCCACTGGGGAAAGCTTTCCCTCAGTTAAGTGTTCTGAGAAAGCTGTACTGTAATCACTTCCTTACTTCAAAGGCAATCACATACAGCCGCCTTCCTGGGGAGGTGACTCATTCAGAGCACTGACTCAAGGAAGGCTGGGAGCAGGGTAGTAGGGGAGGTGCTACTGCTACCCACTGGCACTAAAATCCTTACAATCAGCCTATATTCCACCTACTCACCCTATTACTCTAACCTTCTTCTGTCTCCATCTCCAAAGCATGTCTACTGGGCTTAAGCTGTACCCTCTTCTAGTAAAATTCCCTTTCCCTTTCAAAACTCTCCTTGACATTCACTGTAGTCTGATTTTACCTACATCCAAATGTTGGAATGGGATGAGAGGAAGGAATTTACTCTCCTTCTCTATCCCCAAGGGTTGTTCTGTTCATCTTCTAGTGATTTGATCTAGTAATCACAATTCTATTCAACTGAGTGGACACTCATTTGGGCACCTAACACCTGCAGGATATTTTGCTAGGTGCTAAGACTGCAAAAGTGGGAAAAAGATATATTCCTAATGTTCCTGTTCTCAAGACATTTATAGTCTAACATACAAGGAACTATGATCGAAGGTAAAATATGAGAGATTTTTATGAATGTCTCCCTTGCCCCTAAGAATTTTTTTTTTTTTTGGCGAGTGGGGTTAAGTGATTTTGCCCAGAGTCACATAAGCTAGGGAGTGTTATGTGTCTGAGGCCAGATTTGAACTCAGAACTTCCTGTCTCCAGGGCCCGTGCTCTATGCACTGGGCCACCTAGCTGCCCCTCCCCTAAGAAAATTTAAAGAGAGCACTAGACCTCACACTAGACCTCACTCTGTTGCAGAACAATAAGTAACAAAATTCTTTGTATTGGTTAAAGATTAGAAAAGTTGGTCCGTGGGACAGATTAGGAACGTGAGATCCAGAAATAAATACACATAGTAGCCCAGTGTTCAATAAACCCAAAGATCCCAACTACAGGGTAAGTATTCACTATCTGATAAAAACAGCTGGGAAAATTGGAAAGCAGGCTGGTAGAAATTAGGTTTAATTAACACTTCACACTGTATACCACAATAAACCTCAAATGGATACATGACCTAGATATAAAAGGTCACATCATAAACAATTAGGGGACCAAAGAAGGAGATACTTTTTCCAACTGTGGGTAAGGGGTAGAGCTCTTGATGAAACAAGGGATAGAGAAAACCACAAAAGATAAAACCAACAATTCTGATCACATGAAATCAAAAAGGTTTTTCACAAACAAAATCAATACTGTTACAATTAGAAGGGAAACAGTTAACTAGGAAAATATATTTTCAGCAAGTTTAGCTGATAAAGGTCTGATACTCAAGATACGTAGGGAACTAATCCAAATATATAAGAACAAAAGTCATTCCCCAGTAGATAAACGGTCAAAAGATATGAATAGGCAGCTCTCAAAAGAAAAGCAAGCTATCAACAACCATATAAAAATGCTCTAAATCATTAATATAGGAGAAATGTATAATAAAACAACTCTGAGGTTCCATCTCACACCTTTAAGATGACTCCCCCAAAATAAAAGGAAATGACAATTGTTAGAGGAGAAGTGGGAAGACAAGGACACTGATGACTTTTTGTGGAGCTGTGAACCGATCCAACAATTGTAGGACTCACTTTGAAACTAAATTCCCAAGGTCACTAAACTGTACAGATCTTTTGACTTGGGGATACCCCTATTAGGCCTGACCCCCCAAAATAAAATCAAAAAGCAAGGACCCATATGTACAGTATTAATCATCATAGTTGGCATTTACATGGTACTTTAAGCTTTGCAAGGCTTAACATATGTGATCTCATTTGTTATTCATAGATAGACTTTTTTGTTGTAGAAGAGAACTGAAACTAAGGGGATGTTCATTAATTGGGGAATGGCTAAACAAATTTTGGTGTATGAATATAATAGAATATTTTTGTTCTACAAAAAATGACAAAGGGTACAGATTCAGAGAAACTTGGGGAAACTTATATGAGCTGACACAGAGTGAAATAAGCAGAATCAGGAGAACAATACACACACTGACCACAACACTGTAAACAACTGACCAATGAAATGACTAATCATGACCAGAGGACCAGTGGTGAAGCATGCTTCCCACCTCTTAATCCATAAGTGATAGTCTAGAAGTGTGGGGGGGAAAAACCATACATTTTTGGACTTAGCCAATGTATGGATTTGTTTTGCTCAACTACATAAACTTGTTATATGGGTAAATTAAAAAATTTTTTTGAGGAGGAAGAATGCCCGTTGAGGCAATGAGAATAAGATCAATGCACCTGCTCCTCAAAACAGTATTAATGAAGTATGTTTTTAAAAAATGAGCAGAGAAATCAGAAGGAGGTTCAGAGGGCAACACAGACATTAGAACTAATTTAAAAAACATGCTACATATAATGAGATGAGTGTCATAAACAATTTTCTTTTTCTGTTCTTGTCATATGAAAATGTTTATATCTGTTGGTGTTTTTGAAGTTCAGAATAACAAAAAGTTTTTGTTTTTTCAATTTGAGGAAGGAAAGTTTCAAGGAGGAAATGGCATCTAAGCTGGACTCTGAAGGAAACAATCCTAGAAGCAAAGATCTAGAGCTGGAGGGAACCTCAGAGGCAATCTAGTCCAACTTCGGTTTTACAGACAGTCAAACTGAAAAAAGATTGAGTGACTTGCGCAAGGTTCCACAAGTAGTATGCGTCACAGGTGGGATTTGAACCTAGGTCCCATGACTCCAGAGCCAGTGCTCTTCCCGCTGGATTTCTACAGACGGGGTGTGGAGGGAATACATTCCAGGCTTGGGGATGGTCATTGGGAATGCATGGAAGCAGAAAAGGATAGGATGAGACTCGGTTCAGTTTGGCTGCAAAATCAAACGTGTTTTTCACGAACTTGCAATGTGAGTTCATCAGAAATGGCCTTTCAGTGATCAAGGCATTTAGTGATACATAAGATAAAATGTATTTAGTTTAGTAATACAGAAATTCAGATCTGGAAGGGTCCTTGGAGATCACTGAATACAACTTCTCTATCTTACATAAAAGGAAACCGGTCACATTTGCTCTTGTTCAATCTCCTGCCCATGAACAGAATCATCACTCCATTACCTTCCTCCTCATAAAACTCATGACGAATGTGGAGATTGGGAGGTGAGACTGAGGATAACAAAGGAAGAGCCTGCCCTCCTCCTGCACATGTATAGGACCTGTCTATGAAGGATACACTGAAAAACTGTTTCAAGGGGCTACTTGTCTAACAGTGGCATGATCTGGGTAACAGGTATTTTTTTCCTTCAGTTTACTTTTCCAGTGTGGATGGTTAGGGTACTCTCTTTTGAATAACTTTGGATTTCACTAAGGTCCTGGAGTATTCTAGGTCATGATTCAATCAATTAAAATATTACAACAGAATTGGGTTATTTGGAAAAACAAGTCATCAACAGAGAATCACTCTTCTATTTTGATTCTAAGAAGGACATGTATTCTCCAAGACAACGACAAAGCCTTAGATGAGAATACAGTCTCTAGGTTTTTGTTAAACACTTTAGTTTCAACACATCTCTATTTCTGTGATAAAGAAACTCTCACAGAAGGCTAACAGAGATGAAGAAATTCATTGTCTTTATGGTAAAACAACAGGAAACACAAAGGATGAAATATTTTGAAAAGTACCACATTGCAACTGAAAATCAGTTTGTGGTTTACCATGCAGTCACGATCCCCACTTTGCTATATGAAATCATCATATAGCTGATAAGCATGAAAATTCCACTGGACACAGATGATTCAGATGCACATCTGCTTGAAGGCTGGAAATTGGACAATATGCCAGGAGGTAATCCAAGAGTAACAAAACTGAATCAGTGTAGTGTTATATAGTGAAAAATGGTTGAACTTGGAATTATAGGACCTGAATTCATGTCTTGGCTCTGCTAATTATAATTACTACCCATGTGACTTTGGGCAAGTTACCTAACCTCTCTGGTTCTCCTTAGTTTCCTCAAATGTAAGATGGCTCAGCTGACCTCAAAAGACCCTTCTCTTTCTAAGTCTGATCCTTAAATGGTAGAAAGAAGACTGGAGAGGAAATCATGAGATGTGGCTGTAAGTCCTGGCTCTGCCACTCAGTCAGCATGTTATCTTGGTCAAGGCCCTCCCCCTCCCTGTGCCTTAATTTCCTCATATTAAAATGGAAGGGCTGAACTAGATCACACCTAAGGTCATTTCCAGTTCTAATATATTACATTTCTGTGTTCCTATGAGTATAGTCACTACCACCATTGAAATAGTGAAAAAGTAAGAGTGAAAACAAAAAACAAAGTTGAAAATGAAAACCGATCTTTTTGATAGATGGAACACCTGCCTGAATCCTGACAGGAGCTGCAGGGCCCATCTCATAGAGATGTAAAGAAATCACAACCCAGTGTCCTTCCCCATCAAGGCCAGCTCCTTGGCACTGCCACCTTTTCTTCCTGTACTCACCCTCAGTGCTAAGCTCTTCAGCAGGGGCTTCGCTGGGCCACAGGGAGTCCACTGACTCCGGCCCATCTCCCTTTGAGATCTCGGTGACTTGCAGTCTCCGGAGGCTCACCATGTCTGTGTTTTGTAACTCTCCCTCCAGCTGTTTAACAATGTCTTTTCCAGGCTGGCAAGTCAGAACTGTAATCTGAAGAGAAAGCCAGAAATCATCAGGGCCTCATTGTTCCCTCTACTCTGCCTCAGACATTTCTGAAGAACATGGAAGGAAGTATTTAGTTTGCCATAAAATGGGATAACTAGGAGGGGGGATGAAGTTAAAACATTGGCTTGAGATTTCATACTATAGAAGCAGACTACAGGAGTGACCAAACACTAAGAATCAGGTCAAACCTACCTTAGACGGTGAATGGAAATAACCACAATTGCCATCCACTGAGCAGACGGGGATGGGGTGGAGTGGGAAGTTCCCATTGGGCTCTTTCTGTCTGGGTGCAGCAGAAGGTAGTTCTTTCACTTGGGGCACGGGGGGTGGCTTATCTGTCATGACCTTGAAGTGGGTGCTTTTATGTCATCCAGGACACTTTCAGGTTCTCTTCTCCCCCAGTCTGACTGGGATTATTCCTATTATTAATTATTACAAATACTAGCCCATGTTGTTTTAACCTTGCAAACAGTTGCGGATTGGAGGCCAAAAGCCTTCTTTGACTGACATGAAGGACAGAGTGCTGAGGGAAGGGTTTTGAATCCCTTTACGATGCAGTTTCCTCTGCACACTACTGCCCCAGCTGATTAACCCCATCCAGGCTATTCCCTACCATCGCAAAAGAGTGGTGTGATGCACAGTGTGTTTGTTACACTTGGAGTTAACAGGACTTGACATCAGCTGTGTAGCCATGGACAAGTCCTCTGGTTCTGTTTCCTCATCTTTAAAATGGGCATAATACTAGAATAGCTATCTCACAGGGTTACTGCAAGGCTCCAATAAAATACGTAAAATGCTTGCAAGCTTAAAAACCTACATGAATGTAAGCTATAATCATTATTATTATTCCTGGTGCCTTTAGCAAGTAACAGATCTGAAGGCCAGCTGGATAAATGGGTAGCCTCACTGATCAGCTAAGACCTCACAAGGAGAAGACAGTATAACAGGAAAGAGCACTGGATTATAAATCAGCAGACTTGGGTTTGCATCTGGGCTCTGCTACTTGATAGCTAGATGACCTCTGATAGGTTACTATACCTCTCTGGGTCTCAGTTTCTCCATCTATGAGAGAGAGAGAGAAGAGAGAGAGAGAGAGAGAGAGAGAGAGAGAGAGAGAGAGAGAGAGAGAGAGAGAGAGAGAGAGAGAGAGAATGCACGTGTACGTATGTGTGTGTGTGTGTGTGTGTGTGTGTGTGTGTGTGTGGTGTGTAGGAAGCTACTTAATCCTTGAATTGAGTCCTGTTAAATATACTTAATGACCACGGGCTGACAGGCCCACCCCTCCCAAAGAAGTCACTGGAAATAAAATTTCCTTCTTACTTACTTTCTTTTTCTTTTTTTGGAGAAGAGTAGTTGGGAGTGTGTAGTAAAAGTTCCAGTGCATATAAAGATCACCCAGTTCAATTTGGGCCCAGGAATCCAATGGCTCTCCCCCTCTTACAATGTCCTTCCCTCAGGCCTTTCAACCTAAATGTATGCACCCCCAACCTGTACATGTCACAATTACCTCCCTATTCATTCAAGTCTTATTTTAACAGTTTTATTCTGCTGTTTGTATGCCTAGCATATGCTCATCGACATCACTATGTGTCTCAAGACTATAAACTCCTTGAAGGACTTGGTCTGTGCAGGTCTCCATGAAGTTCAACACACATTTTTGGATAAAGGAGGAGGAAATCAGACTGTCTTTTCTTTTAATTTCCTGGAAAAACTGCTACTTCTTGACTACCTCTATCGTCAAATCAGACCCAGGTCCTACAGGAGTGTTTATGTTGGCTCCTGATCAATTTCAACATTGAGTTGATCCCAAGACTCATATTGTGGTACCAATGCCCAGGTCTGACCAAAAGTATTAACAAATCCCTGAGTACATCAGGACAAATACACTGATCTGGTGGCCACCCCACCAGACACCTGCCCAGAAACAGGACTGCATTTTTAGATCGATTCTGATTGTGGGTTTTGTATACAATTTAATTCCGATTCAATTTGTATTTTCTAAGGGATTACTGATAGACTATGCTGTGGGGGCTTTGAAGGAAGGAAATGACAGGGTCTGCTCTTAGAGAGCTCATAGCTTAGCTAGGGAAATGAGATTCCTATAGGTGAACACTTAGAGAAAAGGACAAAACAGTGTAACATTTGGTGATCCTATGTAAATTGACTATAAAACCTGATAGGGAAAGATGGTGCCTCTAAGTAGGGAGCCCTGGAAGACAGCATCCTTTACCTCCACTGAAGGGCTGCTTGGAGCCGCGCTCACCATCGTGTGTCTGCTGTGCTGTTTGAACTGCTGGAGCCCATCCTGCACCGCCAGATTCAGACAAGATTTCTGTTGGCAAATCCCTTCTCTTGGCACCAGGCGCAACTCAGAGATGCAGGCCTGCAGCCGGACAAAGTTCCCTTTCACCTGCTGCAGAATGGGAATAGAAGTTAGCAGCCACGATCACCTGATTAAGTACGAGCAGCCCTTTTCAGAACAGGGCCGGCAACGTCCGATCTTAATTTTCACTGTGACCCACACGTCTGGTCAGGATGGGATCAGCCACTACTGCCTCCGAAAGCAAGTCTCACAGTCCGTACAGCCTCATCGGTCAGGGTTACCAAGAACAGAAAAACCAATTCGTTCTAGCCCTCTCTCTCCATTGATAAGTCAGAGCGGCTGAATTGTGACTGCTCAGCATCCACCCAAAGACAACTGGCTGACTTGCAGGGTCATCCCATCAAAGTGTTCATCTTTGTTTCTTCTCAGGCCAAACACGGACTCTCTCTGCTTACCTTCCCTTAGGTGTTTTCCTGGAAAAAGGAGATTTTGTTCACTTCCAAATCTAAAAATGAGGCTGTTCGTTTGAGTCCATAGTGTTCTATCTGTTCCATTCACAGTCATCAAGGCAGGGAAGTAGGTAGGGATGCTTATTCTATTACAGTCATGCTCAGGAAGACAATCAAGCCTTACATACAATACTGTCAGAGACTATTCTCTTCTCAGGCCTTCCCTTATCCAAAACCTTCTCTCAGGAAGGGATCGGAGTCGTTTACATAAGAGTATGAATTTAACTGAATGCCTTTACTCTCCAAAGGGACATAATTCATTTTTATATGGCACATTCAGATTTACAACGTGCTTTCCTAACTAGCATCCTATGAGGTAGGCAGTATAAGTATTGCCCCATTTTACAGATAAGGAGACTGAGGCACAAGCAGTGACTTCCTCACTGTCATCTGGCTACTAAGTGCTGAAGACAGAATCTGAACCTAGGTCTTCTGATTTTTTTTCACTACACACTACATTGATTTTCTCATTCTAAAAGTGAACTCTCATTGTGGAAAGAAAGATTCCATTAGAAAAATTCCAAGTATTAGCAACAGATGGGGAGGCAGGAAGGGGGAGTTGGCCCACACCATCCTAGGTTATGAAATTAAATCATGTAAGTGGGTGCCTAGCCCACGTACATGACCATCTGTCTTTGATGGATACAGAAAAAAAACACTGCTTTGCACAGAGTTGGTACTTAATAGATGGTTGGTGAATGACTGAAAGTATGACAGTTTTTGCAACAAATAGCATACAGTCTTCTTGGAGAGACAAGGCAAATAGACAAGAAACAGGCAAATTACAGGGCAGGGTAAAGGTGATGTAATGGGGAAAGCACCAGAGTTCGAGACAAAGGTCTAGGAAGAGCTTTGAGTTTTACTCCTTGCCATGTGGCGATGGACAAGTCTTCATTCTCTCTGGGGCTTGGTTTTTCTCTGTAAAATGAGGGAGCTGAACTAGATGATCTCTTAGGCCTCTTCTAGATTTACCAGCCATGTGCTCAATTATGGAGCAGACTAAACTTCAAACCTTGACTTTGAAGGATTGGTGATTCCACTGGATGGGCATTCCCTCCAACGACACAAACTTTCACCCTCCATAACTTAGGACATGGTCACTGAGAGTTGCTACAGCTGAAAAATTCATCACCCTGTGGCCAACTAAGAGATGAACCTCTGCAAACTTCAGTTAGCTCTTGGGTAACAGTCTGCAAAGCATCCTGTACTCAAGGCTTTTCCAGCTTGGGAGGAACTGGCAAAACCTGTGCTGTGAATTAGGAGCACAATTTATACTGTTAACAACAACACTGGGAAAATGAACACTTTGAAAGCCTTGAAGAACTCTGGTCAATGCAATAGCCAGCCATAATTTTAGAAGACTGCCGATGAAGTATGCTGCCTACCTCCTGACAGAGAGGTAAGGGACTAAATGTGCAAAATGAGACACACTTTCAGACATGGCCAGTGTGGGAATTTGTTTTGCCTTACCACACATCTTTGTTAAAGAGATTTTTCTTTTCAGTGGCGAAAGGAGGAGGGAGAAAGGAGGAGAGAAAGAAAACAAATGATTGTTAATTGGTAAAAGAAAACAAAATTTAACTAACAAAACTTATTCTCTGATGGCATAGACTTAAAAAAACCCAGAGTCACTGCCACCCCATGATGAGGCATCAGAGTAGGCCCTACGAAACTTTAAACCTGTCCTTTTCAATTTTCCTCTTTCTGTTGCTAACACTACCATCTTCCTAGTAACCAGGCTTGGGAATTTGACTTTTTCTTTGACTTTTCCCTCTCCTTCACTTTCAACTTTTAGTTATTTTCCAACTCACTTCTGTCAATTCCACCTGCACAGACTCTCTTGTGTTTGTCTCCTCTCCAAACATGCAGCTACCACCTTACTTCAAGCTGTCACTGCCTCTTGAAAGTCTCCTGACTGGTCTTCCTGCCTCCAGCCTCACCCCTCTCTAATCTGCCCTTCACATAGGGAGCTCCCAAAATAATATCTCTATAGCAGGAGATGTAGACATTTGTGTAACGGACCAAGAAACGGCTACAGAGCCAGGGAGGCCTTGCTTCAAGCTTTGCCTCCACCACATTAGCTGGGTGATCCTGATTGTATCACTTGAGTTCTCAGTGTCCGAAGCAATCTCTAAGACTACAAGTATGGAGCAGCTGTTGACTTGTACTGATAAAGGGAGTTTCTTTCATCTGTGAAACCACAGGTCTGCAGTGCAATCCACACTTTTGATTATGCCATTTGTCCATTAAAAAACTTCCAATGGCTCCCTACTGCTGACAGGGAAAAATGCAAACTCCTTAATCTAGTATTTAAAGTCCTTCACAATCTGGCCTCAACCGACCTGTCTAATTATACTCTACTTTGTATTATAGTTACTGGTGTACAAAGACTGGAGGGAAGAGACTGGAATCATTCTTTCCTTGTTGACACATTTTGCCTTGACATAGAAAACAAGCCCCACCAAAACTCACTACTCAGCAACTCCTGACTCTTGCACTTGTATTTCAAAGTTTCTTTGCAGCTTTGGTCATTCCATCAGGAATGCTTACAAGTCCTCTATTTCATTAAAGATTCTTTTCTCACCGCCCCCCCCCCCCGAGGACTATATGCAGTTGTGACAGGCATTAGTTTTGGTTTTAAGTCTATATCTTTTGCCTTCTGGAATATCAAAGTCCAAGCTCTCTGCTCCTTTTTAATGATGCTGCTAAACTGTGTCTGATCCTGACTGTGGCTCCTCAGTACTTAAAATTCTTTCTTTCTGGTTGCTTGCAGTATTTTTTCTTTGACCTGGAAGCTCTGGATTTTGTTTGTATCATTTCTAGGAGTTTTCATTTTGGGGTTTCTTTCGTAAGGTGATAAATGGATTCTTCTCTATTTCTCTTTTGCCTTTTGGTTCTAAGAGATCTGGGTAGTTTTCTTTTATGATTTCTTGAAATATGATTACTAAGCTCTTTTTTTTTTGGGTTTTCAGCTATCTTTCAGGTAGACCAAATATCTCTTCTCAATCTATTTCTCAGGTCAGTTGTTTTTTCTATGAGACACCTTATGTTTTCTTCTATTTTTTTTTTAGTCTTTTGATTTTAATATTTCTTATCTCATGGAGTCATTAACTTCTGGCCCTTGCTATTAATTTTCTTTCCAATTCTTTCCCCATAGCTCTCATTTCTTTTGCATTTTTTCCTTCCAGCACTCTCATTTGATTTTTAGAATAACTTTTAATTAAAACCAAACCAAACAAAACTCGTTTCATGTCTTACAGCAATTCTAGTTGAACTTGTGCCCAAGTTGTGTTTTTATTTGAGGCTTTGTCTATTGATGTTTTGGAATCATTCTTTTTTTCTAGATTTGTGTCTTGAGTATCCCTGTCCCCATAATACCTTTTTGTAGTGGGATTCTCTTTCTGTTTATTCTTTCTTTCAGCCTGCTTCCCAACATCGGATTTGATGCTACGGCCAGGTTCTGTGCACTTTCTGGAGGGAATACCTACTGCTTTCTTGGGGGTATTAAATGCTATGCTCTTCCAGGATCTCAAGGACAGCTCAGGCTGGGGACCTAAAAGCTCACAGTGCTCCCAAAATGATCTAATCCAGGACAAAGTCTGATTGGTAACACCCTTGTCTGAGTTCTGCAAGTTCCTGATCTGGGCTTGTGTCTAAGCAAACATACCTGTTACCTTGTTGGAGTTCCAACAGACTACTGTTAGAATCAGCCACTGTCAGCCAGCTGGAAGGCTCTGCTGGTTCAGAGTAACGGAACTACAAAGCTGTCTTTTGGTCTCAGTGCCCTACCTGGTTATACTGGACGCTGGAACTGAGACTCCTGTTCTGCTTTGTTCCCAGTTTTGGATCCACACAGCTAATGCTTGTTTCTAAGCTTGCTCCCTGCTCAGAATATAGTATGAGGCTCCTTATCCTAGACTGCTACCCCTAGGCACAGGCTTTCTTCTCAGTCCACCCTGGATGTGTGACCTAGAACTGAGTAGTGAGCATGGAGCTGTCAGTTGGCACCTGTTCCTGCACTGTGTACAAGTTCAGGACCCTCTGCATAGCTCTGGGACCTCTTCTTACCCTGGTGCACAGCCTTGTCCCTCTTTCAGGCCCTGTGTTGAAATGCTCTGGGCAGCTGTTTTTGACTAGATCCAGCTAGACCACAGACGACAATACCACCTTATACTCATTTAGGCTGGAAAAATGACTCACTGTGACTTTTTCTTGGCTTTCCCAATAAGGACTCAATCTGGTGCCTTTTCTAGATCTTTATGGGGGACTTGTGGGGCTGTATTTCTTCCTGTTATTCTTCCATCTTGGCACTCCTTCTCTCAGCAACTCACAAAGCACAATCCTCCCAAACAATTAAATAAGACAACACAAACACAATTACTATTAACATGAAACCTACTGTACACTTTGGTAGTTTCTCAGTTGTTAAAACAGAGAAGGGGTGTGTGCTTTAACTTTAATGTTGTTTATTATATCTGATGAATATTTCTGCTGTTTATAGCTGTCAGAACCTCGATTTCTATTCACTCTCCAAATCTGCTTTTCTGAAGCCCTTGCCTTCAATCAGTCTTCGAATGAACAATCTGGTGGTGGGGGTGATGATAAACTCAGAAACAATTGTTAATTTGATTATGTGAGTATCTAAAAACTAAACCTCATAGACATATTGCTGGGCCTTTTAACACAAGGCACTAGAGAAGGCAG
Organism: Phascolarctos cinereus; assembly: GCF_003287225.1. Taxonomy (NCBI): domain Eukaryota; kingdom Metazoa; phylum Chordata; class Mammalia; order Diprotodontia; family Phascolarctidae; genus Phascolarctos; species Phascolarctos cinereus. The sequence continues at coordinate 202,817,835 of NW_027556402.1, read as the reverse complement.
TCAAGAAGAGAACAGTTGCCAGTTCCTCTCTAATCCCCAGAGTCTTATGCAGAAATTTGGAATTGGGGATATGAACCAATGTGCCTGAAGACATCCCAGTTTGATTTTCTGGAACAACCAATATTTAACTGGGAGGGGGGGAGGGAAGTGAGTGAGGATTAGGGGAGTTTCCTGATCAATCCAATGAGGTTTCATTAACAAAAACAACCTCTGTTTGGGGGTCAGGAAAGAACCTCCTCTTAGAGAACATGTCTACTTCTGCCACGTTCTGCAGGAAACCTATCGGTGTCCTGGCTGCTGCTGTCTCTTGGACCAGGAAAGTCCATTCTCAAGATCTCTCCTGAATGGGGCAGGGAGGAACTATTCAAGTACTATTTCCCCCAACCACTCCTGCACATAGAACACAAGTCTGCTCTGGTCTCTTGTTCTCCTTTACAGGCCAGTTGTTCTCATGAATGGAACCTCATTAGATTGACTGGGGAGATCATCAAAGTGACGGTGGCTCTTGGGGAGAAGAGTTTGTTCTCTTGGATATCAGTCAGCCAACCATTCTGGGCAAACCCCAGTTCCTCAAGCCCAGCAGGGAGCCCATTCCCTGTCCTCTCAGCAAGCTGCCAATTGGTATGCCTATATTCTCTAAGGTAACTATTAGAATCTCCTTCCTGCTCTCCTTACTCCTACTTAGAGTCTCCCTATAGGCAACAGTGCATACCCTATGCCCTTATCAAATAACTTAGGAAGCTTATCAACTTGATCACGAAATTGCCCTAGTCAACCCTCCTTACAAGGTGTTATTATTCCTATCTTACGAATGAGAAAATGAGGCTATGTTGGAAGTGGGATTAGAAATGGGACAAATTCTGCGCCACACAGAATGAAAACTCTGGTTGGAAAGTCAAGTACATACGTGGTGATGAACTGTATATCTGTCATCTGAGGACCAGCTTAATTAAGTTCAAAGAGATTCATGATTTCAGGGTGATTAAATTTTCAACCAGAGAAAGATCATCTACTAAACCATAAAAGATATGCATCAGTGGAGGGATTTAGGGATTTGCTCTTCCTGTCAGTACCTGGGAATGATTAATCATTCCTGATTCAACAAGGATGAGTAAGCTTCCACTGTAGCAGGTCCATAAGATAGAAAAGAAGTGAATACTTGTAGAGGCTAACAGTATTCATCTATTAGTCATTCACAGCAATGAACCGATGGATCCTTCAGGTACTGAAGTTTTATAAAGTGCTCTTCTTAACAACTCTCTAAGCCAGGGAGTGGTAAGTACTGGTATCTCTCATTTGCAGAGGAAGAAAGTGAAATTCAGAGAGGGTTACATGATCCAGGGCCACAATGGTAGCACCAGAGTCAGCGTGTGAATCCAGGCTCTAGCTTATTGTTTTTTCCATATAACATATTGCCTTTTAGGTGGAGTGAGGGTACTACTGAATTTGCCTTTCTCTTTGGGACAAAGGCATTCTTCAGATAGGACATGGGGTTCATGCCCTCAGCAATGAAGGATGGACTATTCCACACCCTTCCTTCTTGAGTGTGTAATTAAAGGTAAATCCTTGGTAACAATCCTTCCTAATACAACAATGACAAACAAGCTTCCTCTGTGCGAGGGCCTCAGGGGAGAAGAGAAGCAAATACTTTCTGAGTCTAAGGGTATTCATTTGTTAAAACTGGCCTAGTTTTAGCTGTGGGCAGGACTCCATGAATGGACACATTTGTGTAAAAACTGAGGCACTGGTTGTATAGCACTGAAGCTGCTGGTTGGGCAGAGAAGCGTGGGTTTTACTGGTAGAGGTGCAGCCAAATGAGTCACCCTGCTCCTCCTGTAATGGTTTCACTGACACCTAACTGAACTTTTTTTTTTTTAACAATCCAGTCTAAGTGAGACACGAACTTTCTAGGAACTCAAATCCTTTTCTAGAGAGGCACAGTGTCATTTCTTGACACTGATACCTCCCACCCCAAATCCCACCCAAACACTACATTCCATTTGTGATACAAGGGAACAATTGTATTGAGACTCAGAGTTTAGAAATAACTAACATTCATGAAATCTGTAATCCACAGAAAATAGAGACATAAAAGGAGATTTCTGAAACACTCTCAAATTCCAGATGATCAACCACATGAAAAGAACATGTAGCTTGTAAAAGCAGGATGAGTGCCAACAGTTACTATGACTTGCAGGCAATAGTTCTTTCCCTTTTTCTTAATCATCAATGGGAGTAGAATCCTTTCTTCTTTTGCCCTCCCCCCCAAAGCAACTTATCCCTGTACCTGAGTAAGTCAATCTCTCTTTTATAATTTGCATACTGTCATGAGGCATAGTTAGTCTTCACTTAGTACTTGGCTCAGTAAATATATATTGATTGATTAACCAATTAATCTAGGATCTGGGTCTCCCTGTCTAACCTTCTTGTTTGGGGTGAGGAAAACAATATGAGCCTTTGGATTTGATCATTTCGACACCCCTGGGGGCTGGAATGTTCCACTATAGTCAGACTGAGTGTGGGCACTTGGCACTGGTCTTACACCTTGGGGCCTGGATTTTGGAGATTAGGGACACATTTTATTCCAGGCCTCTTCAATAACCTCTTCAGTTGTACTTCAAAGAAAAGCCCACCACAGGGCAGAGCTCCCAGGGGAGTACTAAATTACTGCATCTACTAGGGCTGGATGGCTGAAGAGCCTGGCTTTTTCACTTGTTTCTGGTTCTCCCACTGCATCAAGCCTGAGGCATATCAGCCAAGGACAACAGTACAGTACTGTGTTTCTAGAGCACTCATAGCACTAGGCTCCAAGATGTATCATATGTTACTTTTGTTCTTCATAGTACAGGTCTCCACTGACATCCTCTTCTAGTGCCAAGTTGTGGTGTAGGGGTTAACCCTGGGCTCCCACAGGCTATGTCAACAGAGACAAGCTCTGGCAGGTTCTATCATATTGGAAAGATGTGAGGCCTATTTGTCATTTAAGGAATAACCTCGCCAAATCCTGGAAGGGTCATTGTTAGAAGGTTGGCTACTTTGTGGTCCCAGAAATTCAAGAAACTTTACTGAGGTGTGGCAGGGATATAGACTTTCTGCAGAAGAAGCTCACATGTCAAAGCAGTCACAGATACTTAAAATACTGAAATAAATAACAAAAAAGGAATTGTTTCTCTTTTTTTGGAGCGAGGAAAAGTCACTGCAAAAAATACAGAGTGTATGACTTGACTCTATTTAGATAGCAAATGAGTAGGTCACTTAGGGAAAAGAGGAAATTTCTATCATGGAAGCCTTGAATAAAAGGATCGATATCCTTCTAATGGGCTATATGCTAAAAGATTTCTGGCAGTCCTTCTCGACCCTGGGATTCAGAAACCTATCCAGAGGAAGGGTGTCGTTGTTCAGTCTTTGTGATGTTGTTTGGGGTTTTCTTGGCAAAGGTACTGAAGTGGTTTGCCACTTCCTCCTCCAACTCATTTTATAGATGAGGAAACTGAGGCAAACAGGGCCAAGTAGCTTGCCAGGGTCACACAGCTAGTAAGTGCCTGAGGCCAGATTTGAACTGGGGAAGATGAATGAGTTTTTCTGCCTCCTGGCTCAGCGCTCTATCCACTGCACCACCTAACTACCTTAAAGGAAGGGTAAGTTCATATTTTTGTTAACAATACCTGTCGAACCTACCTTATAGGATGGTTGAAAAAATAAACTGATACATATAACGCACACATGTATATATAATATATACATAATACATGTAAAGCACTTGATAAACCTAAACCCCCTAAAAGAGTTTTGCTATTATTACTATTGTTATTATTATTTTGTTCTCCTCTGGTTGGGTGGAATTCAGGTAGAAATGGTCCAGAGACAGGCTGCAATGATGCTTTTATGTTCAATGATCTCCAGACTATTGCATGAATGGTTAGAATGAATGCTTTTTGAAATCAATTGAGAGTATTGGGATGTTAGTTCATTCTCTGCAAGCTTCCTGAATGCACCTCTGGAACAATTCCAAGAAGAATAAGGAAGACAGCGATGATATATACTTTATATTCTTTCCACCCAGTTTTTATTTCTTCTACTAAGTCTTTATATTTTAAAAGCTTTTCATTCCATGTAGCTTGGAGATCATTCATGATATTCTGTATGGCAGTAGTTACAAAAACATTGTTCTTAATTTTTTATGGATAAATACTATTCTCAGGAGATTGTGAGAAATACTTTTGCCTATCCAACAGTTTATCTGCTGCATTCTCAAGGATATTCTGAGATCTGTATTTGTAGTAAAGGGATTTGTCATCTGTTAGTTTACGAAAGACAGTGAACTTCTAATGTATAATTATAGTCACTAAGTCACATCTTTTTTTGGTGAGGCGATTGGGGTTAAGTGACTTGCCCAGGATCACACAGCTAGTATGTGTTAAGAGTCTGAGGCTGGATTTGAACTCAGGTCCTCCTGACTCCAAGGCCAGAGCTCTATTCACTATGCCACCTAGCTGCCCCAACTAGGTCATATCTTATTAGTTGTTTCAGAAGAGCTGAATTTTTGCAAGCTGCAGTGACATGTTTTTAATAGTTTATTACTTTTATTTTTTCAATTAACAAGCATTTAAAAATGAATCTGTCCCTCTTATCCTTTTCACCTTTAGTAAAACAAAAGAAAACCAAAAAAAATCAAAATAAAGTCTACAATACAGTCACATAGTCTGGCAAAACAAATTCCCATATTAGCTATGTTTGAAAATGTATGATAATAATAACAGCAAGCATTTACAAATTGATTTAAGGTTTATGAAGTACTTTACAAGTATTATCCTTACAATAATCTCAGGAAGTAGATGCTATAATTATCCCCATTTTGCAGACAAGGAAACTGAGGCAGACAGAGGTTAAGTGACTTGCCCAGGGTCACACTGCTAGTGTCTAGGACAGGATTGCTTGCTTACTGGGGGGGGGGGGCTTGTGTTCTAACCATTGTGCTATCTAGTGGCCTTATGACCTTTCCGTGAGGAGGTGAGCGGTGTGTTTCATCTTCATTCTTTTGGCTTCCTGGTTTATCATTACATTGATCAGTCTTTCAAAGATAAAGTCTTTCAAAACTGCTTTGCTTTTCAATGTTCTCACTGTATAAATTATTATACTCTTTATGCTCACTTCCCACTGCATTAGGTCATAGAAGTATACCTACTTTCCTCTGAAAATGTCCCTTTCATAATTTCTTATGGCACAATAACATTCCATTACATTCACACACCACAACTTATTTAGCAGTTCCCTTAGAGATCACTCCCTTAGTTTCCAGTTTTTGATTATCACAGAAAACGCATGTGCAGCTGTAGGTTGCACAGTTTCTGTTTCCTTGCATAAACTTCGCTGATCAATAACTCTGGCCTCCTTAAGGATAGATAACCTTCTTGCAGCTTCTGGTGGCAATATCTTGGTCTTGAATAGCTAGGACAGACTCCTTTGTTTCTATCAACATTTCCCCTCTGCTGACACTTCTTTGTCCATTTGTTATTAGCTGAATTCAGAAGAGCATTGCTCGTGAAGGGCCTTTGGGTGCCACTCTTGAACCTCACCATTTCATGCACTCCATTCAGAAGTAAACCAATTTCAGTTAAATTTGACAAGTAGTGTTGTGTACCTATTGTCAAGCTTTATCACTGCTCTGTGAAGTAGCGTCTGTTCAGAAGTATTTCTCTAAGCTTTTAACCTGTGATGTCCTCTAGGGCCATATATCATTCTTTGTTATCATTATGACTATCATTATTGTTATTACAGGGAAAGTTGTTAAATGTAAGGAGCTCTAAGGCAGCTAGGTGGTGCAGTGGATGGAGCACTGGCCCTGCAGTCAAGAGGACCTGAGTTCAAATCTGACCTCAGCCACTTGACACTCATTAGCTGTGTGACCCTGGGCATGTCACTTAACCCCAATTGCCTAAAAATTTAAAAAAAGTGAGGAGCTCTTATTGATTAAGGAGGTGGCTGATTACGAATATGGTTTGTTAGTTCCTGGGCTTGATATCATTTACAACACAACGTTTTTCACACTCTTTCTAGGGAATGCCTCTTCCAGGCACACACTCCGTGCTGGCCATCCTCTATGTCAGTGGCAAACATATTATGTGAACATATAGCTCCTTGTTTATGCCTCACTCAGCAACTTCATAATCAGAGGGTCGCCGAACAAAATTATCTCAGCAGTGTGTCCTTCAAAGAATCTTAAAAGATTTTAACATGCATAAGAGAGCTTGTTGGAGGAAAAGCTTTCAAAGTAACATTTTGTGGAGTGAATCATACACTTTTTTATAGTCAACAAAGAAGCACATGTCTTCTTTGGACATTTCAGTCACTGTATGACTATGAAGATATGGTTTACCATAGAGTGTCATTTTCAAAAATATGTCTATTTCCTGCTCAGATACATTTGTTATGTGTATCCATTATGCTCAAAAAGATTTTGTCTACAGGCTTAAGGGTCAGTAATTATTAATATAATTTCTCAGTTTCTTTTTTTGTTAACGATGATATCTATGATTTTCCAAGTGTTTGATACCTTTCCCACTTTCTTTGAGAACAGAGCCATCAACGCACTCACAACTGTGCCGCCTACAGCGCACAGCTCCTCCACGGGTCACTGGTCTGGCCCAGCTAATAATCTTCTCTGTTTCTACGGTTTCATGAAACACACGGGAGACTGCAATGCTAATGTGGTGGCTCCACATTAATGACGAAGTAACTGGTTATAATAATCCTGTCTCATCTGTTCTTTGTCCTCCGAGTTCAATCCTTAAACACTCTCAGAACCACCAGGCTTAACGAGGTCTCTTGACAAGCTTTCCATCAGTCTGTTTTTCCTTCCATTGCTTATTGCTCTTTTATGAGATGATACTGCCCATAATTCTCTGCCATCCTCCTACCTAAACTTTTGTGTTTATATTCTAAATTGCTTTTGCCTTTGTCTTCCACATCAAACTGCTCTGCAAAGAAATTAAGCGTTTTGTCACTAAAGCAGTTCCTAGGCAGTCTGGTGAAACTTACGGACCACTTCTCAGAATAACGTTTTTAAATACATAAAATAAAATACATAGGATTGCAAAGGATACAAATTATACTGAAATAAAGACATAACCTTTTCTTATCTAAGTCCACGGACTCCCTATGATCTACTCACAGAACTCTCGGGTCTGGGGACACTATTCTGGACTACTGTGCCGTTGTTTACGCAAGTTAAAATTCCTTAGGAAATGGTGATTGTGTGAATGTCTGTTCCTTAATTTAGTGTCAATAGCTTGTATAAGCGAGGTTGCTGCTGATTTAATTGTACACTGTATCTTCTCACTTTCATTCTTTCTGATTTCGCTCTTTGACCTACAAGCTGACGGTTTCGCCGTCCACAGAAAGCTGACTCAGAGATAATTTCTGCGTCAGTAGCAGCCGCTTCTTGTCTCTTACGATATAACTGATGTCATTTGTATGATGCGATTTGGTGTTTGCCATTTAGTGCTATCTTCCAGAAGAATTTATTCATGATATACAGGTGTCAGGCTTTGGTACAGTATATAAACTGTTAGCCTCTCTTTTCCTCCTCTTGAGCTATATTTTCAACCTTTTTTTTTCCATTCTGATGTGTTCAATTTTTTGTTTCTTTTTTATTAATTTATTTTGATTTATCAACAATCACTTCCATAAGCTTTTGAGCTTTAAATTTTTCTCCTTTTCCCTCTCCACCTCCTTCCCCGAGATGCCACACAGTCTGATAGAGGCTATACACATATGTTCCTATTAAACATATTTTCACATTAGTGATGTTGTAAGGAAGAATGAGAACCAATGGGAGGAACCACAAGAAAGAGAAAACAAAACAGAAGAAAAAAATAGCAAATAGCAAATAGTATGCTTCGATCAACAGTCTTTTTGCCCCCTTCCCTCATGTCGCACATTTGTTTGTAAGTCAGTCATATTAAAAGCACGTATTAATTTAATTGGGAAGGTCTCAACAAGTTCTTTGTAGAATTTCTATACCTCTTCATCCTCTCCAACAGATGTTAGCACAAAAGCTCTGATCACCTTTACAGTGATTTTTTTTTAACCAATGCTCATTAGTATAATGAGCTCATTTTTATGCTACTTATAAGCACTGTAACATGATGACCAGGCATCCGTGAAATAATATTTCTTATTGCCTTTGCACACACAAGTAAACCAACTCCACCAATTCCTTTATATGCCTCTCCTTGGAAGACTGATATGCCATGCTTCCATTTAACAGCAACTTCTCTGTGTCTTCTGCTTTCATTTATGGCTGCTTGCTGGTCAAAGAACAAGGACCTTACATTCAGAGTACCAATAATTAAACTAATGTTTATAGATAATCTAAAAATGTGGTTCTGACCCCCTTCTGCCTCTTTTTATATAATTCTGCTACTGTCATTGCAGAAGTAGGGGTGGCCCTTCTACCATTTTGCATTTTTCTTTGTGTCATGCGTTGCGATAGCCAAAGAAGTCAATCCCAAGTGGACAGACTAGTAGTGATGAACCTCTTCATAGTTAGCTAGGCTAGTCCTCAGAAGGCAAACAGTCTGTAACTGAGACTATACTTGAAGCCTTTCCAGCATAGTGGAAACTACTGCTCTCATCCCCTTTAAAAGCTCAGTCATCACCAGATTACAATGGACCCTCAGAGTGGGATTTTGTGCAGGAACCTAGCTTAATTGCCTCTCCACCTGGTTAACTTTCCTCACTGTTTAGTGGTAAGACGCTGCCTTCCTTTCCTAAGCCTTAGCTGCTCTGTCTTCCTGTTTGTGGCACAACTGGAACCCATCTCAGGCGTGACCATTCTCAAGCCCTCGGAGGAACCTTCTCCTGGTTCTACTCACCACAAAAGGAAGGATGCACTCATGTCGACTCTGGACCACATACATGCTGAACAAGGGCACTCGGGTAGGGCCTTCCAGGCTGCAGGCTAGAGAGAAGAAATTCTGCAGAGCCTCACAGAGATTGGAGCAGACCCTGGCCCATGAGGGACATGCAGCATCCACAATGAGAAGGCGGGGAGGCTGTTGCCACACATGTGCTAGGCTGAGAGGTCCTTGGCTAACAACATGGCCCCGATGCATGGTAGCCAGACCACAGGTGAAACTAATGCTGATTTCTGTTGTCCTCTTTGCCCTGTAGGGAAGGAAAGAGAAAATCTCTAGTGTCCAGAAAATATTAAAGGTAACTAACATTTAGTTAATGCTTACCATGTTCCAGCATTGTGCTAAGTGCTTTACAATCATTATCTCATCTGATGCTCACAACAACCCTGGGAGGGAAGTATTATTATTATTCTCATTTTTAACAGATGGGGAAACTGAGGAAAACAGTTTTTTTTTTTTAATGACTTGCCCAGTCAAGTATCTGAGGCAGGATTCTTGATTCTTGGCTCTATCCCCTGCACCACCTAGTTCCCCCCTGAAAACAGAAACACTGGTAGCATGCCACAGATCTAGAGGTCCAATCCCAGAATAGTTAGATAATTTTAGGGGTCATCCAAGCTTGGTCATTCAATACACTTTTATGAACTTCTTTTTATACAAGGCCCCACGTTAGTTTCTGAAAGACCTTCCAAAAAGCAAATTCAATCTGTCTCAGCTGAAGAGTTCAATTTATACTTACTTTCCCACCTTGGGGTCTGAGAGGCCATCTGTGAGACTGAAAGTCAGAGAGGACAGTGAAAGAATTTTTGTATTTTCCTTCCTCTTGTGTGTGGGAGAGGGAGGGGAGGGAGCATGCTTCCTAAGGGGAAGATGAATTCTTGGAGAACCAAGTCTGGGAGAGAAATGTGGAAGATATACTGTGGGTGGAACTCTTGTGGTGAACTTACAGGAGAACGTGAGCAAGACATGGTTAAGAGTTGACAGGAGAGGCAAGCAAGGAAGGGTTGTGATCTGTATCACTGTGAAATGTAAAACGTTAATACCACACTAACTCTTAGCTGGGCAGCGAGGTGGCACAGTGGATAGAGCATCAGCCCTGGAATCAGGGGGACCCAAGTTCAAATTGGGCTTCAGACACTTACTAGCTGTGTGACCCTGGGCAAGTCACTTAACTCCAATTTCCTCCCCCCCCCCAAAAAAAGAGACTTTTGGGCACAAATGTCAGAAACTATTTTATTTATTTTATCATTTAATCTAATATTTAAGTCATTTCTAGATTAGACAGATAAGAAGAAAATGGCATAGTGATCCTATGATTTCTGACACAACTCTATCACCGAGATGATTCGAGGTAACATTTACAGGAATCACAAACAAGCAAAAGATGTGAAAATACAGTTCTCGGGGCAGCTAGGTGGCACAGTGGATAGAGCTCCAGCTTTGGAGTCAGAAGAACCTGAGTTCAAATCCGGCCTCAGACACTTGACACTTACTAGCCCTGGGTGACCCTGGGCAAGTCATTCAACCCCATTTGCCTCACCAAAAAAGCAAAAAGAAAATACAGTTTTTGAGTTAACATTCATTTCAAACAACAGTCACTCCTCAGTTCCTTCTTTGATCACTCCCCTCAAGCCTTCCCCAGAAGAAAACAAAGTGACCTCCTCTCTGAAGTCAATATCTTGATGCTTTCTCAGTGGAGAAAGGTGCAGCAACAGCACCAATCACAATCAAAGATACAAGATTCTCAATAAGATAGGTACTTTCTATTCTTAGTGTTGGTTAGCACCCTTGAGCCATTTCCGGCTTTCAAACTGTTAAGTCTGGCCAAAGTCTAGACCAAAGAAAAGATTATTTTTAGATATTTTCAGTTTTACTAAAAAGCAAGCTTTTAATAGGCTTTCACAGAGGGAGCATCTGGATTGGTGAAAACAGATTCGTTTGAGTATTTGAGGAAAAACGCTGGCTGGGGGGATGAACTGAGGAATAAAATCTGAAAGAAGAGGTCTCAGGTGAACAGCGGGGAAACCGGGCTGGTTCCCAGGTCAACCAAATAAAGAAGCAGGATTAAGGGATTCTCAATCACCCTGGACATTTGAATGTTTGTTATTTTGTTTTCCTGCATTCATAGATTTAAAATGGGAAAGGTCTTGGACACTGAGTTCAGCCCTCATTTTAGAGAGGAGAAAAATGAGCCCCTGAGTGGGGTCTTGGTCAAGGTCATCCAGGAAGTAAGTAAGGAGTCACATTGGGTCTCTGACACCAAATCCAGGCCTTTTCTTAGTGCCTCTGTAGTGTAGTGTATTAAGTTCTTTTTAAAAAGGGAGCTGAGAAGTGGGTTGTAGGAGGGGACAGTGACCAAGTCCAGAAAGTCAAAAGGAAGGAAATGGAGGAGAAGAATGAAAATGGGCCAGCCTGAGCCCCATCCCAAAATGGAGGTACCAGGAGGGCCTCACCAATGGGGGAAATGGGAGGAAAATGATAAATAGCAAGAGAAGGAAAGTGCTTTCAAAGATTGCCTGTGAGCTGTAACTTAAACACTACGGTCTCTTTTCCGCCCTTGTTCTCTCTTCTACTGCACTCAACTCCTTGAATTTTCCTGGATATTCTTTCTTGCTTTGTCTTCCAGGACCCTACTCTCTCCTGGTTCTCTTTGTAACTATCTGACTATTTAGCTTTTTCTTATTCTTCTCCGATGGTTGATCACAATTCCCCCATCCCCTAGGTGATCCTGGGCAGGTCACTTAGCTTCTGTTTGCCTCAGTTTTCTCAGCTGTAAAATGGGGATAGGAATAATAATAGCATTTACTTCCCAGGGTTGTTGTAAAGATCAAATGAGACAATACTGATAAAATGCTTAGCATGGTGTCTGGTACACAGTAGACACTATGCAAATGCTAGTTCCCTTCCTTCCTTTCTATCTATCCCCTGGCACTTTTCTCTTTTTTCTTTATATTATAACCTCTTCTTGAGAAATCTTACTTCCTCTCAAGGATTTAATTATCAGTTACCTCTATGCCACTGACTCTCAAATCTACATATTGAAGTGTAATCTCTCTCCTGAGTTTCATTCAAGCTTACATCTGTTTGCAGAATGTCTCTGTCTAGATGTCCCACTAGAATCTCAAGCTTAACATGACTAACACTGAACTGACCATCTTCCCAACCCTCAGCTTACCTCCTTCTACAGATGGCACTACCATCCTCCTGGTCACCCAGGTTACCTCAGTTATCTTTGACTCTTCCTTCTCTTCTCTTTGGCTATATTCAATCGGTTTCCAAACCCTGTCTACTCTATTTCCACAGTATCTTTCACATCCACCCTCTTCTCTCCATTCAAACTGTCACTACCCTGGTTCAAGCCTAGTCTTTTTTTGTCTGGATTATCCCAAGAGCCCTCTAACTGGTCTTTCTGCCTCCAATCCATCCAGTCTCCAAAATATTCTTTTAAAAATTATTTTATTTTGATTTATCAACTCTCACTTCCATAAACTTTTGAATTTTAAATTTTTCTCCCCCTCCTTCCTCACCTCCCTCCCCAAGACCACACGCAATTTGATATACGCTATACATTCCTATCGAACATATTTTCACATTACTGATGTTGTAAGTAAGAATTAGAACCAATAGGAGGAACCATCAGAAAGAGGAAACAAAACAACAGAAGAAAACAAATAGCAAATAGTATGCTTCCATCTGCATTCAAACTCCATAGTTCTTTCTTTGGATGTGGATAGCATTTTCTGTCATGAGACCTTTGGAGATGTCTTAGATCCTCGCATTGCTGAGAAGCGTTAAGTCTATCCATATTAGTCATCACATAACGTGGCTGTTATTGTGTACAATGTTCTCCTGGTTCTGCTCACTTCACTCAGCATCAGACCATACAAGTCTTCCCAGGTTTTTCTGAAGTCTGCCTGTTCATCATTTCTTATAGCACAACAGTGTTCCATTACATTCATATACCACAACTTGTTCAGCCATTCCCCAATTGATGGGCATTTCCCCAATTTCCAATTCTTTGTCACAACAAAAAAAGAGCTGCTATAAATATTTTTGTAGATGTGGGTTCTTTTCCCATTTGTATGATCTCTTTGGGACAAAATATTCTTCAAGCAGCTGCCAAAGTCATTTTCTTAATGCACAAGTCTGACCATGTCACTTTCCCATACTCAGACACTTCTAGTGTATCCTTACGGCTCAAAGGATAAAACAAAAGCTCCTCAGCCTAGCACTCACAGCTTTCTGTAATGTGGCTCTAAGTTTCCATTAGCCTTATTTCATATTACTCATTTTCATACTATTTTGAGCCAAACCAAAATGACTAATTGTTCCCTGAACTTAACATATCATCTCCTACCTTCATGCATTTTTCTGCAGGCTAATCCAAGGCCTGGAATGTACTCCTGCCTCATCTCTGCAGGCCATCTCCAGTCATGCTGTCTCCACTCAACTCCTCTCGGGTCATCATCTCTACTCCCTCCCCACCGGAAAGCTAGACTGCATCCCTGAAACCACCCTAAGCTTAAAGAGGTCAATTCTGGCCTTGTCTTATCTTGAACATCTCCAGGTATGACACCCTCATCCCCCTCTCCTGCCCTCTCCCTTTCATGTGTTATATTCTCTCATTAGAATGTAAGTTCTTTGAAATCAGGGATTGTCTTTATTCGTAAACAATTAGCAGAGTTCATGCTAGCACATTACTGGTAAATGCTTAATAAATGCTCACTCACTCTATCTAACGTATCTAACTACCATTCAGACTCTCTTCCTTCAAGGCTCAGCTCAGATGATCCCCTAAAGCTAAAAGTAAGTTTTCCCTCTTCATGTTTTCCTAGTTCATTTTGTCTTGATTTTTCTTTCCCCCATCACACTGGACCATGTAGTAAATTTATCTGTGTGCATGTCTTATCGTCCCAGTAGAATTTAAGATCCTTGGGTGGTGGGGAACTGAGAGGTACTGTCACCTTTCATCTTTGTATGCTTATTACCTACCACAGTGTCCTGTACATAGTAAGAAATTAATATTCATTGATCTGAATGGACTTCAGACAGAGAAGAGAAATATGGAACCTGAGGAAACAAAGTCTATTTGAAGAAATTCAGCTGATTTGGTGAGAGGGGAGATGTCACACTCTAAAAAAGCCTTTCAGTTTATTAGGAAACTGCCCATAACGCTGGGCCATAATTTACTCAAGGTTGTCATTAATAATTCACTTTTAGTTGGGTTTCAGGCACAAATATAAATACTTTTTTTTTGGCCAGGGGTCTCTAACCAGTTGATTGGGAGAGTAGGTAAGAATATTCTGGGAACTGGAAAGGTAGATTCCCTCATTATAAATTAATACAATTCTAATTTATCAGATGTCAACTGTCAACCTATACCAGAGGTTTGGTCTAAGAAACAAACAGAATCAGGTTCCCCCTTAACCAGAGGCTTATTCAAAAAGAACAAACAGAATGGGGTTCACCCATAACCAGAGGTTTGATCAAAGAACAAACAGAATTAGGTTGCATGCACATGATTATTTCTCTCGAAGCTGGAGATGTATATGGGTCCATACACGGGAGTTCATTCGAAAATGAGCTCAAGGAAAGGATAGTTGAAGGGGATCTTATATCCTCAGAGCGATTCCCCCTCCCTTCTCAACTCAGGATGCCTGTCCGCCAAAATTATAATCTCCATATGCATTAACCATAATATGGGAAAGTAATTTCTTAACAGGATAGATTCGTAAAATGAAATGAGAGGTGCCAAAATGTCAAGTGAAATTATAGTTTTCTATAATTTCTATAATTATATATAATTAATATATACATAATAATCGATCATAAACATAACAGTGCTCATAAACAAAAAGGAAGAGGAATGCCATTATTCAAAACAGTGGGTAACAAGGGAGAATCCTAAACAATAAGATAAGGTAGATGTCTGGTAGGCCAGGTCCTTGGCAGAAGAATGTTCCCAGTCAGCAAAATCCAGCAGGAGGGGTTGGGTTCACTCAGAGAACAAAGCATGTCTATTATGCCAGCGCACACAAAGCATTATGGTAGGTTAAGCTCAGAGCGGGTTAAAAATGTCTTTCTCCTGATTGGCTAATCCAGGTGTTAGGCCTTTCTCAGGTGAGGGGGGGCTCAAGCTGGTTTGGTGGGGGGCAAGCTAGTTTAGGACAACCTTAATTTAGTTTCATTAGCAAGAATTAATTCCCTAGAATGTGGTAACTCTAGGAAGAAGTGACAAAATAAAAGTCCTCTACTTGCAAAGCTGAAGACCAGAGCCTAGATCTGTGGTGACTCCCACCAAGAAGATGACACCCTTCAAGGCTCAGCCAACTCAGATCTCTTTCTAATTAACATCTTCTTAACTGTAATATCTGCATGACTCATCAGTTTTTTCATCAAGGCTCCCTTGTAACAGAATTTTGGCCCACCAGTTTAACCAACAGGGTAACACTAGCAAGGAATATGATAAAAAATACAATGAGCCCCTGTAAAGAAAGCTGTATTTTATAAATTCGGGGAATAATATGTGTATACTGTTAAATTATTCTGGTTTCAAGGATTATTTTGTTCAGCTGCTTACATTTTCTTGTCTGTCCTCTAACTGAGCTAGAGTTGGGCTCAGTTATGTTTCTAGTTAGGTAAATGATCATATAGGATGATCATCAAAATGCCAACATAAGGCTTCTTGACCGGTGGGACTGAAAAAGTGGATCAATAAACTAGCTGCTGCAAGACCAAAAGGGTAAACTCCAAATTGAGCTTGGATACATTCGAGACAAAAAAATATTATTCTTATCTAGAGTCATATGAGGGATAAACCTATTGATCCACTCCAGGCACTTGAAGCGATTAAGAGGGCAACTTTAGCCTGGAAAACTGAAAAAGTTTAGGGTGACTATGTCTGGAATGAAGACGGTTTCTTATATACATCTGCCTGGTTATATTATTTCTGTACTTGTTTCTGTACCTTTCCCTCATTAATACTTTAATACTCCTTTTCCTTGTTAACAAACCCTAATAAATGAACTCTAGTGGAGGTGGAGTTCATAATAGTAGGGAGTAGGAGTGCTAGGAAATAAGACCTGGAGAGGGTGGCAGCATCAGAGGCAAGGAGACAGGTGGAGGTCAGGGTTCAGACAAGGCAGAATTCTGAACTGAAGCAGCCAAGCTAGTTCAGGAGCCAGGAATGGCTAAGAAGCTTGGTCCCTTGAGCTCGAGTACAGGAATAAGAAGGCTTACTAAAGGGGGCAAGGTGAAAGAGCTCTGGAAATGGCAGGATCTTTTTGGAGAACAATGTGACAGTACAATACAAAAGTATACCCTTTCCCCCAGTAATCCTGTCATTGGGACAAACTGTATGCCTGCAGAATATTATCAAAAAGAAAAAAAAAGTTTGTTATGCAAAGACAGCATTATTTCTTATTGCAAAACCTGTAAAGCCTTTGTTGCTGTGGTCTCCTGATTTCCTAGATACCGCATGCAGGTTTCTAATTCTATTTTTATCTTCCAAGCTACTTTCAGCCCTTGGTTTCTATTCCTTCTCTCCATCATTATGCTTATTTAACTTTTCATGTGTCTAGGTCATTTTTTCACAGGCTGTCATGGCTAAAGAATTCATCAGTAAGTGGACAGCCCACTGATGATGAGCTTTTCCATACTTAGCAACACTGGTCTTTAGAAAAGAGACATATTCTACTGCCAGGACTGGACTATAGTCCTTGGTGTATTTCTTCTGGGAAATGGTGCTGTGCTTTTAATTAAGTCATGCTTCTCTCTAAAACAGGCACCTACCTTTTTTTTTTTAAACATCACTATTTCTCTTATGTTGATGAGAGAGGCTGTGAGTTATAGAATTGTAATCTTCACTCATTAAACAGTATCTACTATGTGCTACCCACTGCAGATACAAAGACAAAAATGAAAACAGTTCTTGTCCTCAAGAAGCTTATATTCTACTAGAAGAAAACAACATGTATATAGAAAATTAAATACAAAATATATAAAGTAATTTCTGGGGGCAGGACACTAGCAATGTGTGTGGCAGAGATCAGGATTAGCCTCAGGTACAGCAGGAGGTGACACTTGAATTGCATTCTAAAGCAAGCTATTATAAGGCAGAAGTTTGTAGGGACTTCAATGAAGGCATAGGAGAGAACCCATGCAAAGGCACAGAGATGGGAAAGAGAATGTCATCTATGGGAACAACAAATGAGTCCATTTGGGAACACAAAGTGTGTGTAATGTGAGTAATGTGCAATAAGCCAGGAAGGGTAGAGTGGAGCCACATTGTGAAGGTTTTTCCATGCCTTTAAAGACTTCCAGCCTTGTGGGTGGGTTCCTTCTGAAAGATTCATGGGAGCACATGAACAGAAGTTGCCGAGAATGAGCTGGCATGGATGGTTTGCCACCTGCATTTTTGGAGGAGAACCCGCATTCATGAGATAAGTCAAAGATCCATCAAAGTTTTGACGTGTAAAATACAAAAATGTAAATTTTATCTCCCAAACTGGACTGTAAGGTCCATGTGGACAGGGCCCAGATATTATTCTTCTATGTATTCACCAAAACTCACCCAGGCCTGCACACACAGTGGATACCCTGCAATATTTATGGTTAAAAGGATGTTGCAAAAGCAGCATCAACCTGCATATCAAACTGAAGGATTAGGGGTGATGCCCACTGCTCCCAGATCTGCTGTAGACATCTGTGACAGCTAGCTCCTTGAACAACTTCTTAGGAGTCACCACGTATACAACGTACTGATGATCGCTGATAAAGATGTTCCACTTCCTCACTGTCAGCAGGCAATGTCCTCTGTATTGTGTTTCCAAGAGTTAGGAGGGACGTGCACTCAGCCAGCTACTGGGGCTTATCCTTTTTTGCATCATGGTTCCCTTTGGTAGTCTGGAAAAGCCCATGACGCCCCTTCTCAGGATATTTTGAAATGCATAAAATAAAATACATAGGATTACAAAGGAAACCAATCATATTGAAACATAATCATCAAAATTTTAAAAAGTTAATGGATACCAGATTATGACCCTCTGATCTACACTCTTTCATGCAGTCCTCCTGTGTCAGGAGATTGGAATATCATAGGGTTAGGAGGAAAAGAGCTACCCTCATTTATGCAGGAATTACCCAGGGTCACATCGCCTTCGTGGCTGGAAAGCAGCACAAGTGGGGAATAAATTATTTCAATTTTGTGTGAATATTTAAGGGTGCCAGAAAGTAGGCAGATAGCTAGGATGGCATTGGTACTGAGAATATTTAAGCATGGTAAGAGAGTCAGTGGCTAGGGTGAATTGTGCCTTATTTGATGTGAGGACTAAGAGGAAGGAGTGGGGTAATCTGGAGACCCACAGGAAACATCTTACCTAAATCATAGCAGAGCTGAACTTGCTGCAGTTCCACAAAGAAGCACGCCTGGAGGAAGAAGGGATGCCCTGGGTAATCACACATTTGCAAAACACCAGCAAGGTGCTAGTGAGTTATTCAGTTTGTGGCTATGGAGCAGAGTGAAACTAAGAAGCTCATAAATAGGGACTGATCCTGCAGTCATGACCTTATCAGCATCGTACGCAACAGAACTGAACTCAACTAACTATCACCAGCTCTCAGCCACAGGTCCGCGAAGTTCATATGAGATAATGAATGTAAAGTACTTTGCAAACCTTTAAGTATTACATATACATACCATTTATTGTCGTTGTTATTATCGGTCTATAGTTTCCAGGCCCTGAGTCCAGTGATGACTTTATTCTGAACCTTGTACTGCACTCCCAGGGAGCTCAAGCTATACATATGCAACAATACAAGGATAAGCTGCTAAACGTTTCACAACTGGGCTCCTTGGCTGGAAAAATATGTGAACACATGTTTTTAAGCTTAATCTGCATTATAATACTTTCTTAAGTCTAGACAATTAACAAAACAATAAATCAAGCCCTCATTTGTGGCAGACGCTGATTTCCAAGGTGTAAATGCTCATGCTGATAATTTAATAACCAGCTTGGTTAGTCAGAGCTCGCTCCAGCACATCCCTGATAGACATTAAACAGAAAGACAAGATCACCACTAATGTAGTTGTAGACTGCCTGGCCTGAATCTATGCTTACTCCAACACAGCTTCTCTTTCAGGACTCAATGCAGGTGAAAAATGGACAAAATGAAACCTCACCAGACACTCTCTCGTGATCTGAAATGGGGCACTCACCAACAGTGTGGGCGTAATCATTCTAAGGACAACGAATGTGATAAAGCTCAGGATTGCTATAAAACAACGTAATCAAGGACAGTGGAAAAGGCCAGCTTGGCAGACAACAGTCAGAGCTGGCACATAAATTAGGACGGACTGTGTGGTGGAAGGAGCACCGGACGCTGAGCCAGAAGACCTGGATTTGATTCTCAGCTCTGACACTATGTGACTTGGGGCAGGTGCCAACTTTTCGGTGCCCTAGATTCATCTGTAAAATGGGAATAGTACTACACTATTCCTCATGCAAAGGTTGTTCCGTGAAAGAGGAACCAGATGAAGAAACCAAGAAACTTATCACAAACACAGCATGAAAGCATGATATTATAATGATGGAGGACCTGAAGTATCTAGAATTATTCAGGGGGTCTCTCTCTATCAAAACCAGAGCAGCTGACAAACTGGTGACCTACTTCTTTCAAAAGGTGGAAGAAGCAACAAAGGGAACTACTAGTCTAGGCCTAATTCTAATCAACAAGGAGAAACTAGTAGTTGAAGTAGAAACCATAGGAATCTTGAAGGATAGTGACCATTCAACAATACAGTTTGTGATAGATAAAAGCCAGGACAATAAGATTTTCAGAGAACAAATTTCAAAGGATTCAGAAAATTTGTAGCTAAGACCCAACAGTTGCTGACAAACTAGAACAATGATTTGTATTAAATAAGATGAAATATAATGGATTAATGTAAAGTTCCACATTGGGTTCAATCAAATGGGGAAGTTGTGGCTAGACAACAATTTCTGTGAAAAAGATATGGCGGTTTCAGTGCAAGCTCAATACGAGATAGCAGTCCAAAAAAACAAAACAAAACACAACCCCTTAATGTTTTCCTAGGCTGCAGGGAGACACAGATTGTCTTTTCACCTCACACACAACTCCATAAATCTATATAGGTATGTCTAACTTTATGAAATGGCTACTTGGTAACAAAACAGCTTTTTTATATGGATGCTATACTACTTACTTCTGATATATTTTAAATGTGTATTATTTATTAAATGTTCACCTATGTAGGACTCAGCACTATACTAAAATGTTCTCATCCTTTCCAAGAGAACAATTCATCTCTTTCTTATCCCTGATCTGACACCTAAATTTAAGACCATTGATATTAAATGCTCCTGAACAGTCTAATCTTAATCTTCTATTTCCTGAACTACTACTTAAAATCTATCTCCTTGTGCCTGGTAGTTGACAAATCTCTCTTTTACGTTATCCCATAAGAAAGGTGCTTGCTAATAGTGGGATTCCTGCCAGTGGTATTTTGTTAAGACTATCTTTTAAAGATTCTGAATGACAGGGCAGAGACTAAATTTTATATCAGATGAAATAATTCTCATATAATGATGTCCTGATTAATTAATTCTCCACGAATAACACTAATTTTTCACAAAACTTGTCTAGACATTAAGGGTGCAGGTGTGAGCTGTGGTTCCCTTGGCTCTAGGTCACCATCTCAGGTTCAGGCCTCTCCAGGATAGGCCAAAGCTTAGGCCTCACTGATGCAAAAGCAGTCCTCCCTGCACCCAAAGGGTTTAGTAACAGCTAAATGGGAGAGATGCTGCCTGAGCCGTGGACATATGCAGCCTCTGTGTCATTAGGTAGGAGACTGTCTTGAGAGAGGGGACAAAAAAGGGGCTATACTAGGGTATGCTAAGGGGGTGATTCACATTCCATGGAAGGCATTTCTGTGCCTCCTATATTATGTCAGTGTCTGATAACAAATTGTACTTACTGGCAGAATGTGCCCTCTTTGTTAAGAGGGGCATTGCTAATACAGTACCAAGAACAGGGTCATACTCACAAGTTCTCAATAAATGCTATGGAATAGACATGCTAATAGCTTACATTTATAAAGCTCTTTAAAGTTTATAATACCTTACATATGTTATCTTATTTCTATGACAGATATTGCAAATATTATCATCTTCCCTTTTTACAGAGGAAAACAGAGCCTCAGTTTCCCTAAGTGACCAGCCCACAGCCAAACAGCTAGGGAGTGGCAGAGGTATGTATGACTTACACTCAGGTCTCCTAACTCTTACTACTGGATCACAATTCCTCACTACTGCCTCTCATTAAGCTTACATGCTTCACCAGTTATGGTTAGGTTCATGCCTCCAAGTACAACTTTCATGATCTTCAAATGCATCACTGTTCCCCACCTGTTAGGGTAAAAGTTGGCAAAGGGCCTCTGTCCATCTGGCAGGGATTTCCCTCCAAGCAGCCCAGTGTTTAGAAAATAGAGTGGACAAATAACCAGCACTTCAGTTGCTATTCCCATAAGTAAACAGCAAGGGAGAGGTATCCAGTTAGAACACACTGGAGCATTTCAAATGAGACACTCCCCATAGCAAACACTAAGAACACTACAGTTTAAAACAAAAGGCAAATGACAGTGATAAGCCAGCAACACTGAGAGTTAATTGTGAATAATAAACTCCTAACAATGAATCCAATGTATCTACCAGGAAAACACATGCCATTAATGCCTTATCCCTCATGTGCACTCTCCGTAACTGTGTGGGGCCAGCTCCCACACGGCGACCTGTGGAATGCTGGGGCCAGGGCTGTGGCACAGATAGACATACAGTGGATTAGACAAAACCGTGGGCCCAAGGGACATTCCTCTCCTCCCCCATCTTCTTTGACACTGGTAAATCTCTCTGAGCTTTGGTATAATGCTTATTTTTAAGGCCACATTAAATACAGATAAAAAGCAACTTTCTTGTTGCTTCTTCAAACATGATCCATGAGATGATGCAAAATATGCCCCACTTCTGCTATTATGTTATCCATATGAGCTGGCTGTATGTGTCTACTTGCTTTCACTTGCAAGCCCTTAACCAAGTCCCAAGCCTCCTGCCCCAGCAGAGAACAGATTTAGAGGATTCCTGGGCTGAAGCAGGTTTACCACAGATTGAATGATTTTTCCTTTCTTGATGCCCTGTCTAGAACATTAGCCTCAGACTAAAGGTGGAAGAAACCTTAGAGATTAACCAGTCCCACTTCCTCATCCTGGAGCTGAGCAAACAGAAACAAAGTGAAATAACCTGCTCAAGGTCTAGCTCACCCTTCCTGTGAACCTGGGCTTCTCATCCGTCTGATGATTTCTGACTCATTGCTTCACTCTGACCTTTGATCCATCCACAATTCTGAAATTCTGGCTACCTGCCTGGCTGGTGACCCAGGACCTGGCCTAAATCCTTATCATGTACACTTCTCCGGCTCTACTGGACCATGATTCCTGCTTTGTTTCTCAGCTAAAATGATTTTGTTTATGGGGGGGAGGGGGAAATCTTTGCATCAAATAACTCTGATAATAGAATTATATGTAAAGAATAAACACAAATAAAGAGGCATTCTCTAAAAGGTAAGAAGCTGAAGGCTCTGAATAATTCTCATAAGGGATGCAAATTATTAATAACCATATACAAGAATTCCCTAAATAATAAGATAATAAGAGAAATGCAATTCAAAATAACTCTAAGGTTTCACTTCACTCTCAGAAAATTGGCAAAGATGACAAAAAGACAGAAATAATGTTGGAAGGGCTGCAGGAAGATAGGCACACTGATATACTGCTGTCAGGGCTATTAACTGGTTCAATCATTCCAGGATAAAAATTGAAATTATGCAAAAAAGTGACTAAACTGTTTAATCATATCCTTTGACACAAGATCCAGTTCCTAGGCATATGGCCTGAGGTCTAAGACAAAAAGGTTATATGTATGGATATGTATACATGTATGTATATGTAGATATGTGTATATGTGTATTGCTTTTTTTGTGGTAGAAAAAAAAACCCAGGAAACACAATGTGTGCCCATCAATTAGTTTCATCTCTTGAGAAGAGGGCTGAAAAAGATGAACTTTTAGGTCCCCTCCAATTCTATTAGTTTTTTACATGCTGAGTCTGAGGTGCCAGAAATAAGGAAACTACAGTTCAGGGAAAGAATGCTGGGAGAATTATAGATTTAGGGGTCAACTATCTTTGAAAACAGAATCCTCTGGGAATAGGTGAGACAGTCAAGGGATAAATGAAGGAATTGGATTAAATAATATTTAAGGTTCCTTCCAATTCTAAGTTCTATGATCCTCTGAAATGAAGGACTGGAGGTTAAGGGAGAGGTCAGAATGGGAGATTTGGGAATCATCTGACTAAGAAGGATCACAACCCATAGGAGCCAATGAAATCACTAAAAGAAAGAGAGGGGAGGGAGAGAGAACAAGTGAGGGAAGAAGGGACATAGAGACAGGGAAGTGGAGGAGAGGGAAAGAGGGGGAGGGAGAAGGAAAGGGGGGAGAGGAGAAGGAGAGAGGGAGGGAGAGAGAGAGAGGTAAAGAGGGAGAGAGGTAAAAAGAGAAAGTGGGACGGAGGGTAAAGATCCAGGGCAGATAACTAGGGGTAGAAAATGACAGATAAGAAGCTGTTTTTCTCTTTGCTTGTGGTATATCAAGAAATGACTGTTCGGCAGAAACAAAAATCACCGATAAAACCTAAGAAGTAGTAACACAAAGGGTGAGGGAGGATAGAAATAGAGCAGCAAAAAAAAAAAGAAAGAAAGAAAGAAAAAAAAGTCATCGAGCCATCTTTTAAAAACAACCACAACAATAGCTAGTATTTATAGAGCAATGAGTGTCACCACAGCTTGGTCAAGTGGGAAGCACGACCACCCCCACTTTACAAATGAAGAAAGTGAGGCAGAGAGAGAGCTTAATGAGTAGCCCAGCTCAGAAGCCTTGCCTCCAGCTGAGGCATCCACTGTACCTCCTGGCTAGTTTTCTACAAATGCTGAGAAGTGAACGGAAGGTCGGCCAGGAAGGAGCACAGACAAGCAGGGCAGCTTTGAAAGTGACAAGCCGACCTTGCTGCATCCTTAGAAAAGAAAAGCCAGCTGCACCAAGTGGAGCTCTGCAATGTCACGCACAATGCTCTTTTTTTCTTTTTTCTCCTGTTCTACTAGGGATACAGAAGAGCCATTTTTATCTGATGCGTGTTAAATTCTAAATAAAAATAAATATATTTTTTAAAAATTACAGCAGTTAGAGTATTAGAAGGTGCATTGGAAGGGAGCAGGGTCATAGGATATTAGAATAGGGGCTGGAACGGGCCTTAGTGGTCATCGAACCCAACGCCCTCATTTGACAGAAGAAACTGAGGCCTGGAGAAGGAAGGGACTCGGACCCAAAACCCAGTAGGTGGGATTCGAACTAGAGTCCGAAGACTCCATATCTGGCCCAGGGGCGGAGTTGAAAGGTGGGTGGGATGGACTTGAAGGGGAAGGATTGCCTCACTCTCTTTGCCCTCCCCCACCCCAGGCCCCTCCTTACCTGAGGTAGGAACCGCACCTGCCCTACAGTGGGAGCCGCTGGCCAAAGCGAGGCAAGTCACGTGACAGCCTCCGCCCCGCCTCCAGGGGGCGCTAGGGCGGCTCCAACAACTCCCTGGGGAGTGGGGACAGGGGAGACTCATTCTCAGGCTGAGAAAGAACAGCTTCTCTTCGGGGCTTCTTCCGGCCTGTGAAGCCCAAATGATTCTGTTCACGGTCCCTACTTGACCACCACGAGGCTCTGTGGGGATCTTGCGTTAAATAAGAGCCGCTTCCTGGGTAATTCCTCCCCCACCTTGGGAGAGTGGAACATTCCATCAAACCCCCACACCAGCGAGGACTCTAGTCTTTAACCCTTTGTGCCCCTCCTTGCATCAATCTGTCAATCAACTAGCGTTTCTTAAGCGCCCGCTATGTGGGCCGGGCTTTCTGCTAGGGATATAAATAGGAAAGTGAGTCAGTGCCTTGCCTTCAAGGAGTTTACATTCTACAAATGTTATTTTATAATCTAACATTAATATAACATTACAAATGTTTTATACAGTATTGTAATATGTTCATAGGGAAGTAAACACAGGATGGATGCAAAATAAATACAGAGTAATGGGGGTAGGGAAGGGTATTAGCAACTGGATGAAAGGAGGTGGTGCTTGAACTCAGCCCGGAAGGGAACTACGTCTTCCAAGCGTTTGAGATGAGGAAGGATGTCATTTTAGGCACCGAAGATAGCCTATGCAAGGGCATAGAAGCAGAAGGTGGGATGCCCTTTACAGGGAACAGCAAGTAGGTCAGTACCTGGCCGGAATCTGGAGTGCTTTGGGGAAATAATGAGTAATTTTGTTGTTCAGTCGTGTCTGACTCTTCAAGACCCTATTTGGAATTTTCTTGGCAAAGACACTGGAGTGGTTTGCCATTTTCTTCTCCAGCTCAATGTACAGATGAGGAACTGAGGCAAACTGGGTCAAGTGATTTGCCCAGAGTCACACAGCTATCAAATGTCTGAGGCTAGATTTGAATTCAGGAAGATGAGTCTTGAGTTAAGGCCTGGAACTCTACCCAAGCTGGGTTAATAGGTAATTAGCCCAGAAAAATAGCCTGCAGACTAATTATGAAAGGCTTTAAATGCCAATATCTTCAGCAACATTGGAGGTCATCAGTCCCACCCAAAGTGAACAGGAATCCTTTCTACTGAAGAATTTGCTTACATTTATGTAGCACTTAAACGCTTATAAAACACTTTACACATAGTGTCTGGCAAATAGAGGGTACTTAATAAGTGCATATTGCTTCACTGATCTTTACCACAGACATTTAAACTACAAGTTATTATTACTCCCATTTTACTTGTAGGTAAGTCAGTTGAGTTGATTAATTATCTTACTTAGTAACTAACTCTAGCTTTGATACATTTATCATATGAAAACGCCTCTATTCAATCAGTTGATCCATCAATCAAAGACATTAAACTAATGTGAGCCCAGTCAACCCCAGTGGGAATGTATATTAAAAAAGCAAGTTAGCTCCAAAACCAGACATTTGAGCGTTTGACTGCTTAAAGGAGAGAGAGAGCAATTTCAGCCAAGGCACTGAGAGGGAATTACTTGGGGGGTGAAGGTGGAGAAAGGCCTCTGTCTCTTCCTCCTCCATGAGATTTCAGAGGTTCAGAGGATTTAGACTTCCTGATGGTATTCTAACATCATCCCTGGGGAAAGTCTCAGTTGGTGGAAGTATGTGCATTGGGAGATGAGGGCAAACTAGGAAACACAGCTTCAAGACTCTATGAGGAATCCAGAAAAACAACAACAGAACTGTATCTATGGGGAACCACACAAGGACACAACAAAAGAGAGAAAAAGACCTCTAGTTACACCTTTTGCTACATGTGCTTTAAGCTGGGGCCCACTTTCTCCTGGACTCTCTATGTATTTATGAGAAAGTGCTTCACAGACTTTTAGAGGGATGTCATATACTAACCATTCTTATTCTATCACAGTAGTAAATTCCCTTTACTAAAAGCTAATAAGTCTGACTGATTAATTGATATCAACTGAAAAATCAATGAGGGAAGCAAGTCAGTGTGGGGTGGGGAAAGATGAGCTATAGTATTAAAAAAACACCCTTCCCTTCAGTTCCTCAGAGCTCCCTAGAATCCTCAGAGGAGAAGTGTTAGCTACACTCAGAGGATGCAGCCCAGATCAGGTGCCAAATACAGATGAGGAAACCAAGGCTCAGAAAGGTTAAAGGACTTATTTATGGTCATACAGCTACGATGTATGTTGGTACTTGTATATGTACACATGTATATAGCTAGTAAATATGAGAGATGAACTGCAAACACTGACTTCAGTTTTAACAT
Source organism: Phascolarctos cinereus (assembly GCF_003287225.1). Classification (NCBI taxonomy): domain Eukaryota; kingdom Metazoa; phylum Chordata; class Mammalia; order Diprotodontia; family Phascolarctidae; genus Phascolarctos; species Phascolarctos cinereus. The sequence continues at coordinate 202,790,968 of NW_027556402.1, read as the reverse complement.
ACTATGCATTACATCGCACTTCTTCTCATCCCTTACCCCGCTGAAAGAAACTAACTCTAGTTGTGATACAGAACTTTGTCAGGTAAGAACACCTCTTGGTAAGTGAATAAAACAGCAGTCTAGCTCCAACCCGTCCCTGACTCCGAGCAAGTCACTGAACCTGTCATTGCTCTGGGCAACTTGTCTCTAAGACTATAGATTGTAGAGGTGCTCATTCACATGGGTAGAGGGAATTTCCTCATCATTTGGAAGTCCCCTATATCAGTGAGATCACAGGTCCTGTCTCTATACCTACTTAATCCTTTGAAAAGTTTTTCTTTCTATCTTTTCTACAAATCCCCTCTTCTGCTTCTCATTCTGCCTTCAGAGGCCAAACAGAGAAAGTGTAATCTCTCTTTCACAAGGCAGCCCTTCAAATACTTGAAGAAAGCCATTATGTTTCTTCTGTTTTCTCCTTTCTAGGCTATTCATCCCCAGTTCCTTCAACCAAACCTTGCCTGGCTCTGTCTCCAGCCTTCTCACCGTGCTGATTGCCATCCTCTGGATGCACTTCAGTTTGTCAGGATCCTGCCTAAAATGAAGTGCTCTGAACTGAACACAATATTCCAGATGTCATCTAACCAGGTCAGATGACAGTGGCACAATCACCTCCCATGTTCTGGACAGCGTGCTTCTATTAACGCAACCTAAAACCTTATTAACTTTTTTGGCTGTCATGTCACATTGCTGACTCAGCCCAAACTTGCAAATGATAAAACCATCCATATATATATTTAAAATGTTATTGATAGCTTTCATTTTTACATCACTGGCATCTTCCTTCTATTACCAACCCAAAGTGCCACCCCCTTATAAGAAAGAATAAAAAAGAGGAAAAAAATAGTTGAGCAAAATTAATCAACACATTGAAAAAGTCTGACATTACATGCAGTGTTGCATAATCACAGACCCTCACCTCTGCAAAGAAGTGGGAGAGGGGAGATTTTCTCTTACCTTTTCTTTGGGGCCAAGCTTGATCACTATAATTTCACATCATTACTTTTGTTTTATTGTTATTTCCATTTATATAATTGTAGTCATTACTTCTTTGGTTCTGTTTGCTTTACTTTGCATTGGTTCATATAAATTTCCTATGCTTATCTGTATTCCTCATTTCTTATTCCTCCGTAATCTTCCATAACATTCAGGTAACACAACTTGTTTAGCCATGGTCATCTATTTTGTTCCCAGTTCTTTGCTACTACAAAACATGCTGCAATTGATATATTGGTGTATATGGGATCTTTCTTTTATTAGACTGGACTCTCCAGGCTTCTTTTCAACATCTTCCTCTTCTTCATCTTGCCACTCTGGAAAAATCTCCACCTGAGACCCTACTTAACTGAATTGTGGTTGCCTGCTTGGACCACTATTTCAGAAGGAACCCAAACTATGATTCACTTCATTCACAATTCTGTTCTTTGGAATTCTTCTACTCCTCTTCCTTACCAACCATCTTGTCATTGCTTGGGAAACCTTCCTTTTCTCCCTTACCCCCACTGTAGCTCCCTTTATGCTCTGTCTCTTCCTCACCCACTAGAATGTAAGCCTCTTGAAAGTAACAGAGTAAGGACTGTGTTGCATGCTTGTATTTGTATACCTAGCATAGGACCTGACACACAGTAAATGCTTAATCAATGCTCACTAGCTCTGTCTCTGTCTCTGTCTCTTTCTCAGTGACCTCCTTGCAGTACATTCCTAGTAGTGGGATATCTGGGTTAAAGGATATGGACATATTAGTCACTTTCTTTGCATAATTTCAATTTTCTTTTGAGAATGGCTGGACCAATTCACAGCTCCACTAACAGTGTATTAACTGCCTATTATCTTTCATCTCAATACTTATGGGGAGTTCCCTAGGCAACTATTTAAAGCTATAAGTTTCAAAGTATTTGTCAATCTGCATTGGTGGAGGGAGGTTCCCCACTGGGAGTTCCCTCTGATGATCACAGGACTGGTCCAAAAAGAAACAAACCAAACAAGCTTCCTTCTTACGAAAATTTTCACACTATTTTCACCTGTCAAGGTTTTTTGGATTCTGCCTTTGACATCCCAGTTTTTGTCATCAGCAAATCTGATTTTTTAAAAATAGGATTTTGTCTTCTTCCAGATTGTTGATTAAAATGTTGAACAGAAGAGAGAAACAGATCCTTGCAGTGCTCCACTATAGACTTGGTCTTTTTCTTTAATTCTTCCCCTCTCTGAGCCCCCCTTTGCTTAAAGCCTCTATACTAGCTCCAGGACTCCCTCTGGGCAAATTAAGACCCCTGTACTCATGGGGCTATGCCCTCCCTTTTCATGTATTCACTATCCACTTTCTTGCTTTCTACCTCTTACCACCACTATGATAGAATCCAAATACTGTGTCCCCCAGTAGCCTGTCTTGTCTCTGGGCCTCTAACCCTGCTGAGCTCAGCTGAATTCTCCTTCTTTGTCCCACCAGGTAAGTGTATCAGTCCTATATTCTTTTTTTAAAATTTAATTTAATTTTATAGATGTGAACTGTGAAATATTATAGACTGGCTGGACTTATGTATAGGGTATGAAGTAACTGGAAATATTTGGCCTGGAGAAGAGAAGACTTAGAGGAGATGTGATAGTTATTTTCAAATACAGGAAGGACTGGAATGTGGAAGAGAGATTATACTTGCTTGGCTTGGCCCCAGAGAGCCAGAGTAGGAGCCAAGAGTAGATGTTGCAGAGAGATAGATTAAGAGTTGTTCAGAAACAGAATGGACTGCCTCAGGAGAACATGGCATCTTCCTCAGTGGAGATCTACAACTGACCACTTGTTGGTGTTATTGTAGGGGTGATTCCTATTTAGGTGTTGGTAGACTAAGAGCCCTCTGAGGTTCCTTCCAGTTTTTAATTTCTGCCATGCTGTGCTCCCTTAGTTAGGCAGGCAACAAGCATTTATTAAGCACCTGCAATGTGCCATACACTATACCAAACAATAGAGATACAAAGAAAGGCAAAACCAAACCAAAATGAAACTCTATTTTCTAGTGGAGGAGACAACACATAAACAACTATGTACAAACAGAATACATACAGAATAAATTGGAGATAACAGAGGGAAGGCGCTAGTATTAAGGCGTTCTAGTAGTACCTGTTTACCTTGGTCCTTGATGGAGTAAAGATGGTCTGGGTTTAGTATTCCTGACTTTGGAACCCCACTTCTGCTCCCAAGCTTCCTCTCAGAGTGAAAATAAAGAATAAAATTAAGAAACACATGTCTTGGTTTAAAAAGTATAGGATGAGGATAGGAATGGGACCTATAATTTCATAAGTATAGGTAACTCCAGAATCAAGAAACTCCGTCTATCACCTCTACAACTTAAAGTCTTAGAAAGCTGCTCAGAGCACAGAAGTATATTGCAATCAATCAATCAATCAACAATTAAGCACTTGTATATGCGGGACACAGCGTATGAGCTGGGGATAAAAAGACACAAATGAAACAGCCCCTGCCCTCCAGGAGCTTATGATCCACGAAGGATAACGTATATACACACACACATTGTATATCTATAGCCATGTCTGTATCTCTATAGCTTATTTTACTCCCATCTTCCTCTAATGCTATACCACGCAGGAACTCTTCTCTCTGGCTCCTTCACTCTCTCCCGCCGCGCCCCTTGTCAGTGATCAGAGTGGAAAAGGTTCCCCTCCCCTCCTCTCTCCTAGCCTGGGTCCAGCCCCGCAGTCAGAATCCCAGTAGATTGTCTTGAATAGCCCAGGGATTGTTTTTGTGAAAGCCCAGGCCGGTCTCCGTTATCTCCGCAGGGTCTAGCTCTCTTGCCTAGACCCGTGGGTAGCCGGGGTTCTTTCTCAGAACATTCCCGGAGCTAGTCCATCCCGGGCCTCCACCTGGGCTGTTCTTAGCTTCTACCTGGCCTCAGTCCCCGCCCACACGGAGCCCCGCCTTCCTCCGCCAGGCCTCAATTGGCTGGCGCAGGGAAGGCGGCTCGCTATTGGCCGTATTCCAGGGGCGTGTCCACTGCGCCACCTGCGGGGGCGGGGCCAGGGCTGGGGTTCAGAATCCAGCTTCGGCTCTTACGGGGTATCTGCCCTAAGCGCTGCCTGCGGGCCAAACTCCATCTGGCGACCACGGCCACGGACAGGAGCGCAAGCAGGGCTGGGGACTGTCGAACCGGGCCCAGTCGGACCTGGCTCAGGGCGGAGCCCGAGGTTCAGGCCGGGAGGCGGCGCTACGGGGCCCGCTGCAGCCGCCTCGGAAGGACCCACCTCCGGCGGACTGGCGATCAGTATGCGGGTGTCCCCCGCCCGGCCCCGCCAGGGCCGCGAGCAGCCTCACGATCCTGCTTCTGCCCCTGCTCCCACCTCCGTCTGGGCAGCGCCCTGTGCTGCGCTGCGGGTCCAGGTGCTGGTCCTGCTGGTGAGCTGCACCTCGGCTAGAGCCTGGAGCGGACCCCGGCTTGGACGCGTGCTGCACTCGGTGCCCAGGACCTCGCTGACAGCGTCGGGTAAGAGCAGGTGCTGCGCTGCCGCCCTTTCCTCCCAGTCCAGCCCAGCCCCTCCGCGGTCAGCCATCCCCCTCAATTCCCCGATCCCCCTCAATCCTGCGCCTCTCCATTTCTCCTGAGCTTGTCCTGCCTCTGCCTGCCTCCCTTTGCAACGGATCGGGGAACTCCCCCCGATCTCAATCCTTTGCTCCCCTCTGTGCTTGCAACCCTTTTCTCCTAAATAGGGAACTCCCGTGTCCTTATGTTCTCAACCATTTTTTTTCCTGAGCCAGCTGTGCCTTCGTCCCTAATGTCACCACCCTTTTCTATTGAGCTGGGAACTCCCCCGTCCCTATGTTCTCGAAACATATTTTTTTTTCTCATGAGCAGGGAACTCCCAGGTTTCTATGTTTTCAATCATTTTCTCTTGCTCAGAGAACTCCCTCGTCCTTATGTTCCCAGCCTTCCCCCCCCCCAAACCAGGAGCTTCCCCGTCCCTATTCTCGAAACACTTTTCTCTTGAGCAGGGAATTGCCTGTGCCCCACCCCCCATCCCTGTGTCTCCCACATCCCTGTGCTGCTCAGAGCTCCCTCCCCCAACGCCCACCTCTCTTGAATTTAGAAATCTTCCGTCCTTGTGTTCCCTCAACCACATACCCATCATAGCTGTGCCCCCCCCCCACATCGCCATTCTCTGTGTGTGAGACCCTGCCCCTCCCTCTTGAGGCCAGAATCCTCCCCTTCCCTCTCATTTCTGTATCTCTGCTTTTCCTTTCTCTGCATTATTCCCATAGCACTCTTGTCCCTCGGCATGCTGAACTCTCCCCTATTTCTTTATTTCCTCCAAGTCTCCAGGACCCCCGTCTAAAGCCCATTCCTGCCCTGTAAACCTCCCATTCCCTAATCCCATCCATTATACAGCAGTATTTTAAAGTGTTTAGAGAAAAAAGCAAGACCTCTTTTCAGATGCTGGAAAGGATTGGGAGGTGCTAGGCTTATTAATTAACCCTCTTACATAATCCTAAACAAAATAAGTTTTCCAGCCATTCTGAGTTCCAAAGATTAATGGGGAAAGGGGTGTTAGAGTAAGGCAAGCTAGTATCTAGAGGAAGTCTTTCCTCTGATTTGAGAGTGGGGGAAGGGAGAGGCAATTGCAGAATTATGGATGTGTGCACACAGAATGGAGGTGCAGTCTTTACCATTTTTAGTGTAAGCACTGGGTCAAAGGTGGCAGTAGGACAGAGCTGAGCAGATGGGGCCAGGACTGGGAGCTATGTGAGGCTGATGGAATGGAGTGTTTAAACAAGGGCCTATAATAATGGCATCACTTTGTGTAGGCGGGGTATGCAGGTACAGTGAATTCAGAGGATAAGGCTGCAGTTTTAAGCTAAACCAGAAGGCAAAGCCAAGATATTTTTGGTCAGTGCCTAGAGGTACAGATAAAATAGGAAGCCACAGGCAGAAGCATAATTCAGGTATACAGGGGAAGATTAGTGAGCTTTGGATATTGCCTTAAGGTGTCAATGCCTGGAGTGGGCCAAAGCATGGTCCAACCCCAAGCCCCTAGTGTTGGGAAGGGAACAATCCCCAAGAATCAGTGGGAAAAAGTTACAGGGTTCTTTTCAGTCACATCCATTCAACAAACATTTAATTTACTATGGTGTGCAGAGTACTTGTGCTCAGCACTAGGGGAGATACTAATTTAGGTAAAATACAGTCCCTTCCCTCATGGGACTTGTAGTCTAGAGGGATAAGAATGAACATATGTATAATATCCAATGTTACCTGATTGGAATATTGGAAAGCTACAAAACAGAGTGCTATGTGAGGTCCCAGGGAACAAGATTGTGCTCAGGGGATAATGACTAGTAACCCTTCAGTCTCTCCTTTTTACTTTGGAGATAGATTAAATAGCAATTAATAATGCTGGATGGTTTAATGAGAGAAGGCATTTAACATACATCTTAGTGCATTTCTTTAAACCTTGCTTCCTATGATATAATGTACCATACTGTTTAGGAGGAGAAATTAGAGATGAATGGGTATTTATGCTTTTATTTTTAATAAAGAGGTATAGTTATATAGAAAAAAGCAATTGGCTGAATTGTGTGCTGAATTGTTTGCTGCTCTGCTATCAGCACCTGGGGATAGCATATATTCTCAAGTGTACCTAAAGACTTCATGAGCAGTTAACATTCATTTAACAAATGTGTTAATTCAATAAATATTCATTTAGTGCTTACTGTTCCAGGCTATTGTGATTAGTATATGCCCCCATCTTGTAGAGTATACAATGTAATAAGAGGATTAAAGATATACAGTATACAGCATTACATGACAAGTATATCAGAGAAGCAAAATCAAAATGCTATATGAGTTCTGAAGGGAAAAGACATTGCCAACAGGGAATGCTTTGTGACAGAGATAGTGTTTGACTTGGGCTTTAAAGACTGGGTAGAAGGTCAGCTAGGTGACGCAGTGTATAGGACTCCAGCCTTGAAGTCAGGAGGACCTGCATTCAAATTCGACCTCAGACACATAACACTTACTAGCTGTGTGACTCTGGGCAAGTCACTTAACCCCAACTGCCTCACCAAAAAAAAAAAAAGATTAGGTAGGAATTCGAAGGAGAAGGTTAGGGAACAAACTTTTATTAAGTGCCTACTATATGCAGGGCACTGGGCTAAATGCTTTAAAAATATTATCTCAACAGGTGAATAGTAAGGGAATTCCACTCATAAGGAAGAGTGTAAGAGAGGAAGTGCAAAGTGTGTTTCAGGGACAGAATCCAGTTTACCTAGAGTAATAGCATGGGATTAGGCTGAAGTGGTAAGGTGACAATAGATTGTGAGGTCCTTGAATTCTAGGCAGGAGAGTTTGAGTTATACTTGGTAGGAAATAGGAAGCCATGGAGGATTTTTGAGAAGAGGCATGACATGATCAGATCGATGCATAATGAAGATTATTTAGGCAGTGTAAAGGAAGGACTGGAGGCAGAGAAAAGAGTGAAGGTACAAAAACACCTTAATAGTAATAGTAATTGTAATAATAAATGGTAATTAAGACTTCTGCCAGACATTGGGCTATTATAGGTATAGCAATCATGCAGAATAGGGCTGGCCTTGCCAGATGACTGAAGATGTTTCCTCTACCTCCTAATTCCTCTTTCCTCCCTAGAGGCGGACCCTTTACTCACCCGGTTCTCTGCCCCTCAAACCCAAAATTACTCTATCCTCCTTGTGGATCCTGTTTCCAACACGCTTTATGTGGGTGCCCGGGATGCCATTTTTGCTCTGCCCCTGCCTCTCACAGAGGGGAGACCCCAAAAGGTGAGAGATGGGCGTGAGGGAGAACCCAGTCCTCAGGGCATGTAAGAGCTCCAGGGTATAGAGGTGTGTGGTCGGGCTTCCTGCTGGTCAAAGGAGTGGAGGGAAGGGTCAGTGTAACTGGGAGATTCAAGCTGATCAATAGGCATTAGATAAAGATGACTGGGCTGAGAGGAGGCCTTGGCAAACTAGGAGGATGGAGGAATAAGAGTCATAGATTTCCCATGGGAGGGTGTTGAGAACATGGATGCTAATTTGGAGGGGGAATTGCAGGGACTCTGGACAGTGTTAGACCATAGCTACCAGGAGGCCATGGAAACTATAGCGCCCTGCCCCCTTGGGGAGACTCTGAGGAGCCCAAATTGCAAGACCTTTTGGCCATCTCCCCACTCTGGTTCTGGTCCCTAAAGGCCACGTAGAGGGATATTAGGAAGCCTAGGGAAGAGGGTGGTTACTCCTAAATCTTCCTCAGATTGACTGGCCAGTGTCTGAGACCCACAGACAGAGCTGCAGGAAGAAGGGCAAGAAGGAGGTAAGTATAAACTTAACCCCCAACCCTAAACCTTGGCCTGACCATATTTTATTGTTCCACACTGGCCCTAGCCCCACTGAACTCGGTTGTTCTTTTTTTTATTTGTTTGTTTTGGTTTTGTTTAGGCAATTGGGGTTAAGTGACTTGCCCAGGGTCACACAGCTAGTAAGTGTCAAGTGTTTGGTCTGAGGCTGCATTTGAACTCAGGTCCTCCTGACTTCAGGGCCAGTACTCTATCCACTGTACCACGTAGCTGCCCTGGACTCAGTCGTTGATCGACCCCACCTAACACTGATGCCTTGGGTACCCCTTTCCATCACTTACCCTCTCTGACCCCTAGCTGTCTCTCACCATTACTGACTGTATCTGAAATCTCTGTCCCTGGTGTTTCTGGTTGATTCTGACATCTCTGATACCCTGTCTTTGTTTGACACATTTGATCCCCAGGCTGACTGTCATAATTACATTCGGATTCTTGCCATGGTCAACGCCTCCCACCTTCTCACGTGCGGTACCTTTGCCTTCGACCCTCAGTGCGGGATCATTGTGAGTGACTAGATATAGAGGGAATATGTGGAAGGGAGGGAGCATGGGAAAGGTGGGGGTGGTGTAACTACAATATGGAGTCATCATGAGTTGTATCTGAGAGAAATGTTGGAGGAGACACAGGGACAACACGGGGATGGGATGGTACTGGAGCTACGGTCATAGAGGTTAGGGTTACTGGATATATAAAGTTAATGATAGGGTACGCCTTTGAAGGCCAGTGACTTAGTCCTCATACCACCACCCATCTATGCCTGCGTCCTTTTCTCACCCCCATTTACCAAGTCTTGCTTCCATTTTCATTTCACTGCTATGGTCTATGTCCATGCCATGCCCCCTGACCCCTGCTCCCTGCTCATATCTCCTTTCTGTGGCTCAAAGGAGTCAATCCACAGTTCAGGTAGAGAGCTTAATTGACTTGCCCACACTTATATGGTCAAGTATATGTCTTATGTCTAAACTTAGATATATACATAAGGTATATGTCTAAACTAGTATATGTCTCAATCCAAATGTGAACCCAGGTTTCCTCTCTCCAAGGAAGAGTGTTCTTTCCATTATTCCAGGCTCTCAGAGCTCAGGTAAAAGAAGACAAAGAAATCAGAATCATAGCCTCTCAGTACTGGAAGACAACTTAGAAATGTCTAGTTAGACTTGTACCTGAGCATTTCCTCTCTCTAACCTCCCATTCCACCTTTGGACAGATATCTTTTTAGGAAGATTTTCTTTGAATTGAGCCTAAATCTGATATTGTATCTTCTACCTCATATTTTGTTCCTCATTCTGTTTCCTGGGTTCAGACAGAACCAATGTAATCCCTAAGAGGAGAGAGATTGGTCACCCTGTGTGACAATGGTACAAGGGAGGAAGAAAAGCTTTCTTGAGTAAAGGGTCTCTGAATGTATAGTGGTTCAGCAAACATGATCTGAAGGAAGTCTTGCCTTAGGATGGTTTGTGGTTGGCCATTTCCCTAGGTCTGGGAAGATCCTCAGTCCTTACTAGCAGCATTCTGACTTGACATCCTTCCAGAGGCCACTCTTCTTCCTCTGCATCAGTGATGCCTACCCCTTCATTTACCTTCATGGGATCTCAATGGGGAGAGCCTGTCTGAAAGGGCCACTTAGATGGAAAATGCTGTGGCTTCCTGTTCTCATTACCTATCCATCCATTCTCAACCTCATTGTTTCCTGTCACTCTCAGACTTTGCTTCCAGGCTTCTAGGCCACTCCCTGATGTACTCAGGGTTATACCTCTTCTGTTCTGCTAAGTAGGTACGTTCTCTTGGGCCCTTCTTGGCTGGCTGCAAAAATACCTGCTGGTTGTCTTCCCTTGAAGTCTAGAGGTCCTGAACTCTAGCTAGTTCAGATCACACTATTTAGAACTAGAAGGGAGTTTAGAGTTCTGTCCTTTTTCAGCAGGGGAAAACGCAGAACAGAGAGAAAGGAGCTGCCCAAGGTAATACAGATTTTAAGTAGCAGAGGCTAAATTTGAACCCCAGTCCCCAAGTGTAGTGTTCTTTCTACTATGCCTCTTAACTATTTGACTTGGTATCTTTGGGATAGAAAAAAGAACAGTAATGTCAATGACTGTAAAGGCATGGATGCATACATGCACATACATACATATGCAAATACAATTTCTTTAGGAATCATATCATCTTTTCTGCCTATGCCCATTTTAGTTGGTCTTAACTCTTGGTTACATATTGGACTTGGAGTCAGAAGACCTCAGTCTCAATCCTAGCTCTGACATTAGCTGTGTCATCTTGGGCAAGTCATCACCCTTTTCTGAGCTTTAGTCTCCTTATAGTAAAATGGTGTTAACATTTGTACAGTACCAGCCATGGGTACTATACCATCTGGTCAAAAGTTTAGTCTCCTTCCCACGCCTGACCAGGGCTTGTATCGTTGTGAAGACACTAACTCTCCTTGTCTTCAAGCAGCTTCATCTTGAACAGGTTGGCACTGTCCTCTCAGCAGCACACTTACACAGTCACTCCCCTGTCACCTGGTAGTCCCAATTGCTTTCTCTACTCATATCTCTCTGCTGTGTGTTGTTCTGAGTCTCAGGTATAGGCTACTAGCATGTGCAAGTGTTCTGGCACCCCACCATCGCCACTGTGAATTGAGTAGTCCCTTGTCAGAACACATTTTCCTATATTTACTTCTGGGCTTGGGAAAGCCTTCAGGTCACTCCAATGGTCTTGCCCACCCTAGGGACTGGTCTACCTGCTCCTTTTATTGGCTGCTACCTACCTGCATTTTTATGGAGGGTTTTGTGATCCCATGGCCAGAGACTAAAAGGGAAGTCAACTCAAGAGTCATGGGAAATTCTTAAAGTTGAAATTTTGATAATATAATGACAAATATTCACAAAGAGGAAGATGGCAGAATGACATCCAAGGGGATGGATATGAGTGCATAGGTAGGTCTTAGATGAGCCCAGTTATGAAAAGGACATATAAAAAAATGGATATAGGGGTATATATGCAAAGAAGTCCAAGAAAAGAATTTGCCAGCCTTGGTAGAGTAGTGTAGAAGCTTAAATACTAAAATGATCTGAGGCTTACATGTGGGATCAAAAAACCCCTAACAACCATATAAGGACAAGGTGAAGGAAGTGTGGCTCGATAGCAGTTCATATGAACAAGATCCTGGGCTTTTAATAACCTCTAAGCTCAATGTGAGTCAGCACAGAGAGAAAATAATAGGCCCTGACTAAGGCAAAGGAGAGTTAGACTATGTGGAATATTGTGGCCAGTTCTGGATGCCATGTTTTAGGACTCTGACAAGCTGGGGTTCACCCCAAGGAGGGTAGGGTAGGATGGGAAGGAGAGTGGAAACTAGTTGAAGATACTAGCATGGCTTAGCCTGGAGGAAAGAAGACTTGGGATTGGGAAAATGTGATTCCTATTTTAAATATCTGAAAGGTTGTGATGTGGATGATGGGTAAGGCTTGTTTTGCTTGACCACAGAGGGCAGAACTAGGAGCAAAAGAGGATGGGAATTACAAGGAGGAAAATTTCAGTTTGGTATCAGGAAAAAATCCCAACAATTAATGTTGTCTCTGAGAAGAACAGGTTGCTTGATGGGGGGGTGAGTTCTTATCTACTGGCAATTTTCATCTGTCTCCTCTATGATACCATATTGGAGCTCTTGTCAAGAAGTAGGTATATTCTACCAGTAAGGGTAGGCCTAGCTGCCCTCTAAGGTTGCTTGGCATGGCATCAGGTAGAAGTTTGGATATGGAAAAGAGGAGAGTGTACATGAAGAACTAGAAGATGCCCAGAATGGCAGAGCATACATAGAGTTTGTGTTGGAGACTAGTGGAAGATAAGCCTAGAAAGGTAGGGGCTGGATTAAGAAGCAAGGGCCTCAAATGTCAGGCTAAAGCTTTATGGGGGTGCTAATGAGCCACCGAAGGTTTTTGAGCAGGGAAGGACCATGACCAGAGCTGTGACTTAGAGTAATAATGCATTTCTGTAACATTAAAGTTGTACTCACAAGCGCCCCATGAGGTGGCTAGTAGAGTTTTACAAATGAGAAAATTGAGACTTAGATAAAATAACTTGTTCAAGGCCAAACAGCTAGTAAGTGTCAATGGCAGGATAGGAACCCAGGTTTTTCTTCTAGTGTGCAGAATTGGAGGGGGAAAAGCCTGACCTTTCAGGAAGGCTTGTTAGGAGACTATTGCAATAGTACCGGCATAGGGTAGCTGTAAGCAAGGGACTGGACAAAGGACAAGACATTATAACTAAGGTGACAGTTGTGGGATCTGAAATGAAGGCATGGATGCTCGACCCCCATACCAAAAGGATTCTATCATCTTGTTCCCACTCATTGTGTGATGGGAGCTAGGTATCACAACTTCTTGCTCCTATCCTTCCTTCTGTCCCAAAGTAAGCCCACTGTCCCTAAAGGGATTGTAGGATCATAGATTTAGGGCTAGAAAGGAACCTACGAGAACAGAGCCAACCCCCTTATTTTACAGAGGAAGAAACTGAGGCAGGTGGCAATTAAGAGACTTGCCCAGGGTCATGCAGCTAATAAGTGTATGAGGTAGGATTTGAATCCAGGGCTATCCAGACTCTGAGTTCATTGCCCTCTCCACTATGCCAGCTTGCCTCAGAGTTCCTGAGGACTTTATAGATAGGGCCAAAATAACAAGCCAAGAGTGGCTTAGAGTTATAAGAGATTTTAATTCAATTATACAAGACATTTATTAAGTGCCTGTTATGTGTTAAGGACCTAGAGATTGGGGGAAAAAAAGTCACTCCCCTCAAGGAGCTTACAATTTAATGAGGGAAATCTAACATATGCATAGATAAGTGCACCACAGATGAAACTGAAGGTTTCATGATGGTGCAACTCAAGCAAGAAGAGATTGATTTCAGCTTGGGTGGAGGAGGGGGCTCAGGGAAAGCTTCCTGGAAGAGGTCGTACCTAAGCTAGCCCTTGAAGAGAAGGATTTGAACAAGTAGAGATGATGAAGTATATTACAGGCATGGAGGGCAACCAGTGCTAATACCCACAGGTGGGAGAAGGCAGAATGACATTGGGGAAGAGTGTGGAATTCGATTCGGATGAGGAAAGAGAAGTGTGACATTTCCGGGAAGGTAAACATGCCAGACTGTGGAAAGCCTGGAATGACAGGCCTAGGAGTTGATATTTTATCATCTATGCAATGGGGAAGGTTTTTGAGCATGGCCAGAAGTATTCGTTAGGAAGATTATTTTCAAAAGGAGTCCCTGGAATGTCTTGGACTCTCAATGAGTCGGTCTTGTCTTCTCCTTCTCAGCTGAGCCCAACCTCTACTTCTCTTTCTTGGTTCTTGGCAGACTACCTGATCCCCTGATCCCCCACCTGTACATTTGTTAGCCTTGGGGTTAAAGCTCCTTGTCTTCTCAGTGTCTCCTCCCCCATCTATCCACCTGGGATCTCCTCTCCCTGTTCTCTCTGTGCAGGAAACCCAGGGGGAAGAAGAAGGTTCATGGAGGGGCCAATGGAGGGGCTTTAGGGGTATGAGGACTGAATGCAGATTCACGATGGTGTTCAGAAGAAAGCCCTATGTCTGCATCTCTGTAGCCCTTTCTCTTATATAGACAAAAGTTACCTGGGTAGGACCTCCTAATGGACATGGTGGGCAGGGCAGGGATAGAGGAAACACTCAGGGATGGGAAGAACAGAGGCAATTAGGGGTACAGGGACAAGGGGTGGTATGTGGGAAAATGGTGTCTTCTATCAACCTGAGCCCTCCCTATGACCCCCTTTGATGTCTCCACTGACTTTTCCCGGTGACCTCTCTATTAATTCTTCCTGTGCTGACCTTCCTTTCCCTATGACCCTTGCTGATGGGTCATCCTTGTGATGATCCATCACCTTTGCGATGGATGCTTTGTCGTCCCAAGTTGACCTTTTCCTGTGACCTTTACACTGACTCCCTTGCCTTTGAGCTCCCCGGACTAACCTTTCCTTGTGACCTCCCCTCATAACCTAACATTGACCTGCTCTGGGACTATGCCTTGACTGGACATTGACCTGCTTTCTCTGACCCCTGTGCTGACCTCCTTGTTGACCCACACACTGATTCCAATGTGATCTTGTCACTGCTCTCTGGGCCATAGGACGTATCCAGTTTCCATCAGGTTGAAAGGCTAGAAAGTGGCCGAGGGAAATGCCCTTTTGAGCCAACCCAGCGGTCGGCTGCTGTAATGTCTGGTAAGTGGGGGGCAGAGTGCTCCAAGAATTTATTTGTCCCTCCCACCATTCTGCTGAAGAAATGTCTGCCCCCACTGCTCTTGTGAGAGTGTCTCTGTCCCTAATAACTCTCCATACAATATCTCTGTCCTCAAACTATTTCCCCAGAGCATCTTTACTTCTCACCTCCCCATTTGTCTCTCTTTAGGGGGTGTCCTATATGCTGCCAGCATGAATAATTTTCTGGGGACGGAGCCAATTATCTCTCGGGCCATAGGCCCAGCTGAGGAGCGGATCCGAACAGAGGTCACACCAGCCTGGCTAAATGGTAGGAAGACAGCAGAGGGGGATCTAGGGGACCATTGCTATAGAAGAAGAGGGGAGGATCTTTGGGTTTGGAGGAGGGCCCTAGGAAGGAAAACTTGGAGGGGAACCAGAAGTGGTGGAGGGGTCTGGTGTGTCCTGGCATGGTATCTGAAGTCTCTTATCTCCCTAGCTCCAAAGTTTGTGGCAGCTGTAGCCCTGAGCCCAACTGACTGGGGGGAGGAGGATGGAGATATTGAAATTTATTTCTTCTTCACGGAGACGGCTCGAGACTCTGACATATACCAACCAATAAAGGTCCCCACCGTGGCTCGTGTGTGCGCGGTGAGGCTTCTGTTCTATCCCATCTGCTCTAGCCCCTTTCTTCAGCCTTTCTACCAACTCTCTATCTCTTCCTCTTGCTTTGCCCTGTCTTTGTCTATACTGGGAGTGGAGAGTCTGTGTGAGGCCATTGTCCTTCCTCCTCCATAATTACCCTGATGCCCTTGTCCTGGTCCCTGTCATTATTGCCTCTTCATCATGACTTTATCATGCCACCTTTCTCCATTTTTGCTGTCCCAGTCCTAAAAGTGGGAAGTCTGGGCAGGGGTGTTGGAGAGCTAACCTCCCCATGTATGGAAACCCCATGTCTCCACATCTTTGTGGATCAACATCTATTTGCCACCTCATCTACCTGTCTCTATCGCCCTATTTGTATCTTTGTCTTCATCTTGAGGTGAAAGAATCTGGGAGTACCAACCCCCAATTCTGCTGACTCCAAATAATGATCTCTGTGCCCCCAGGGAGATCTTGGGGGCCTGAAGACTCTCCAGCGGAAGTGGACAACATTTCTGAAAGCTGAGCTGCTGTGCCCAGGGCCCACACATGGCCGAACTTCCAGCATCCTGCAGGATGTGGCCACCCTACGACCGAAGCCTGGCACAGGGGTCCCCCTCTTCTATGGGGTCTTCTCCTCCCAGTGGTGAGGAGGGAGGTACTGAGGGAAACAGCAGGGTGCAGTAGAAATAATCTTGGATTTGGAACTGAAGGACCTGGGTTTGAATCCTAATTCTGCCATTTACTGGGTGTGATCTTGGGCAGGCTGCTTAACCCCTCTGGGTCTCAGTTTCTTCATCTGTAAAATGAGGAGATTAAACTGATTTCTAAGAACTTTTCTAGATATAAGTATATTTTTATGGAAAGATAATTTAGTGCTCTCCTGTCTCTGGTGCTTCATTTCAGATTTTTTTTCTTCAGGGTCCCCAGTGTCCCTCCCTATCCCATCCAACTTCCCACCCCAACTCCTTTACCCCAGGGATAGGTCATCCCCATTCAGCACCCTAACATTTGGCTTTCTTGACCTCTTGTTCCCCAGGGATGGGGTTTCCATTTCTGCCATCTGTGCCTTCCACCCCCGAGATATCCGGTCATCAATGAATGGCCCTTTTAGGGAATTCAAGCATGACTGCAATAGGGGAACGCCTGTGATGGACAGTGATGTCCCCCAGCCCAGGCCAGGAATGGTGAGCCTAGAAGGAGGGGGAGGGGGAGGGAGGACAGGGCCCTCCCCAGGGAATATCCCTATAAGTCCCCCCCGGGAATTCTTCCCAGGTCTTTACTCACCCCTAGTACCCATCCCCTTCTAGTCCCTCCTCATATGTCTTCCCTTTCTCTCTCCTCTCCCCAGTGCATTACCAACCAAATGAAGCTGCTTGGCTTTGGCTCATCACTTTCCCTGCCTGACCGAGTTCTTACCTTTGCACGGGACCACCCTCTTATGCACCAGCCCGTTTCCCCTGCTGATGGCCATCCCCTGCTGGTTACCTCCAACACAGTTTACCACCGGGTTGCAGCCCACAGAGTGCCAAGCTTGTTGGGAGAAGAATATGATGTACTCTACCTGGGGACAGGTGAATCCTGGAATGCTAGAATCTCAGGCTTGGAAGGGACCTCAGAGAGCATCTAGTCTATCCTTTGCTTGAGGAGGAATCTCCTTTATGACACCTCTGAGAAGAGGTCATTCATCTTCTGTTTGAATATCTCTGGTAATAGGCAACTCAGTGACTTGTGAAAGAGTTGCTATTAGATAGCCCAAGTCATTAGAAAGTTTGTCCTTAAGATGAGCCCAAATCTGCCTCTCTGCAGCTCCTCTCCCCACCCTCTGCCCCATTGGTCATAGTTCCATATCCTGCTGTCAGCTGATCAACTAAGCATTTCTTACCTTCATTCCATATGCCTAGTGTTGGAGCTATAAAGATGAAAACAACAGTTCCTGATTTCAAGGAGCTTATATTCTATGGAAGGAAACAATGCCTAAGTAGATACAGAATATATACAAAGTCAACAAAAGGTCATTTCAGTGGGGAGGGCCAACAGCTGGGGGAATCAGGAAAGGTCTCAGGTGGGCCTTGAGGGAAGCCAGCCTCTCTTTAAGAGGTAGAGGTGATGGGGCGGTGTGTTCCAGAATGGAGGATGATCTGCCTACTCAAAAGCAGAGAGCTGAGGGATGAGTGGAGTGTCTTGGGTGAGGAACATGGAGTACACCAATCTGACTGCCATAGAGTAATGCATCATATGCCTAGAAAGGTCAGCTGGAGTCAGACTGGGATGAGCTTTAAATGCTAAGCAGATGAATTTGTCTTCAAGCCTAGAGACAATAGGAAGCCCCCAGAACTTCTTGAGCAGTAGAATAAATGACATGGTCAGACCTGTGCTTTATGAATATCAGTTTGCCAGATGCATGAGGGATGGATTGGTACCAATTACGGAGCTCATTGCAATAGTCCAAGCCTAATCACACTTCTACAGGACAGCCATGGCTAGTCGTGTGATGAGGAAGAGGGCAGACTATTATGGTAGGGTACATGGTCACCTGTAGCATGGTAATGCCCACACGGCGACATGGTCACACACAGTGACATGTCTACACCTACAGAGCACCACACAGTGTCACAGAGGTAATTGCACACACACAATGCACATAGTGGTGTTCTAGCCGCCACCTGTTCCCCAGGGGATGGACACCTGCACCGGGCAGTACAGATTGGCTCTCAGCTCAGCATCCTTGAGGACCTGACTTTATTCCTGGAGCCTCAACCAGTTGAAACTCTCCAGCTTCGTGATGTGAGTTGCCTTTCATACTCAGCAGACTTTAGGGTGATGGGTGTTGCCCACGAACCCTAGAAGTTGTCTGATAACTATGATGGGGGAAGCATCTTGGCTCTTGACTAATTGGGGCTGGCCCATTTTCCATTTTCCCTGCTTCCTCAGGGTTGGCTCCTGATTGGCTCTGGCTCCGAGGTGACACAAGTAAACATCACAGACTGTGGCCGTCTCCAGAGCTGCAGAGAGTGCATTCTGGCCCGAGACCCAGCCTGTGCTTGGAGCTCCCGGCTCAAGACGTGTGTTACCCACATTGGGGCAGGCGAGGGGTGAGCGTGACCCGAATTCTGAGTTTTTCTATCCTCTCAGCATGTCTCTATCTGTCACCTCTGCCCTTCCAGTGTGATGTCTCTTTTCTCTGCCCAGTCTGTCAGCCAAGCTCTCCGTCTCACATCTCTTCTCTATTGGTTAGTCTGTCTGTCTATTGTCCCTGTTCCTCTAGTCTGTTTGTCTGTCATCCCCTCCCCACAGGTGTGCTCTCCATATCAGATTTAAGCTTTTTCTAGGCAAGGTCTGGGTCTGTTCTCCTCATACCTAATAGTGATTTTTTCATGGAGTTCACAAAGGAAGCAATGTTCTAGGGGAATGTGTGTGTGTGTGTGTGTGTGTGTGTGTGTGTGTGAGAGAGAGAGAGAGAGAGAGAGAGAGAGAGAGAGAGAGAGAGAGAGAGAGAGATTTTAGCTATTGGGGAGTGTGGGGAAAACTGGGGCTGCCATGGGGAGACAGAAGAGGGTGATTTGGAGGTGTGGAAAGAAGATAGGGAATGAAAGAGTAAAGAGGGGTAATTATGGGGGGAAGATTAGTGGATGATGGACAAATTATCAAGGGTGATTGGGGGAATGATAGGAACAAAAGAGATGGTAGTTAGGGGTTGAGTGATAGATTATTGAGACATGATGATGGAGAAGGTTGTAAGGTAACAAGAAGGGTGATATGAGTGGTGGTAGTGGGAGAATTGTGAGGGGTACAGTGGTGGGAAAATAATGGGGAATGATCAAGATGATCTAGAGAGTGATGGAGTTTTGAGAGGTGATGATAGGTTGGGATAATGGAGTTGATGAGTAATGATAAAACAAAGTTGAGGGATGTTGGTGGAATGATGGGGACAATAGAAAAGTGTCGGGGGCTAGTGTTGGTATGATGGGGAGGTGTTAGGAGATAATGATGGGGAATAATGATAGAGGGTAGTAGGAAGTAGTTGGGAATTTTGGGAGCTGATCAATATGGGAGTGATGAAGGAGATGATGGAAACAAAGAGGTGGGGTCCATGGTTTGTTTGTTTGTTTTTTTAACTGACCTTCATCCTGATTCTAGGCTGCTCCAAGACATTGAATTGGGAAATGCATCCTCTCTTTGCCCCAGAGAACCTGGAGGTATGTGTGGCTGAAGGACAGGAGGAAAGAGAGGAGCATATAGAAGCCTTAGTTTTAGAACTATTTGAAGGGTCTACTAGTGCCACTCATGAACCCAAAGACTCATACCACCCTGGAGATGACCCTTCTTAGAGACCTCCTCATTTGTCTCCCATTGTTTTCTTTTTTCCTTGATCTTATTGCTGGTCCTGATCTTTCTTTGGCCCAGTTCTCTTAGTTAAGTTCAACAACCATTTTTTGTTTGTTTGGTTGGTTTTGTTTGGCTTGTTTTTTAGGCAATTGGGGTTAAGTGACTTGCCCAGGGTCACAAAGCTAGTAAGCGTCAAGTGTTTGGTCTGAGGCCAGATTTGAACTCAGGTCCTCCTGACTTCAGGTTTGGTGCTCTATCCACTGCACCACCTACCTGCCCCTCAAAAAAACATTTTTAACCTGTATTCAGCACTAAGAGATACAAAAATAACTATTACATAGACTTAGATCTGAGATGTCTTACAATACAATAGGGAGAAAGACAAGTACCCAAGTAACTTTGATGTAAGGGAGAGTGGGATGGGTGCTAGGAGAGGTCCAAGCAAAGGGCTATGAGATTTAGAGGAAGGGGAGATAGCTTTCACTGGAAATGGGAGGAAAGGTCCAGGGAAGACTTCCTGGAGGAGGTGACACTGAGTTTGAGCTTAAATGAGAAGGGAACCCAAACAAATGGAATTTCTGTGGTGGTCCAATGGAGGGTTGGGGACAATATGAACAAAAGCAGGGAGATAGGGGAAAGATCTATGAGAACAGGGGACAGAGAGTAGTCCAGTTTGTAGGGAAGATAAAATAATTTGAGAGAAGGCTGGCTCAGATCCAGGTTGTAGAGATTCTCAAATGCCAGTATCCAAAGTTTATACTCTATTATTCTATTTGATAGGTAGTGGAGAGACGTTGAAGGTAGAGATAACTAATGTGCATTAGGAAGGTTACTTGGAAAGTGTGTGTAAAGAAGGAAGAGACAGTAGAGGTAGGGAAACCTCTTAGGAGCACGTTATACTGTCCAGGTAAGGGGTGATAGAAGTATGAGTGGGGAGGAGAGAGATTGTGGAAGTAAAATCAGTAAGACTCAACTGATGTTGTTAAGGGATGGGGGTGAGGGAGAGGGAAGACTCAAAGATACCTGGGGTTTGAGCCCTGGTGCCTAGAAAGATGGTGGCACTGCCTACTGAAAGGGGGAAATTGAGAATAAGGGACTAGGTTAGGGAGGATGATGAGTCCAGTTTTGAATACGCTGAATTTGAACACATTGAGCCATTGTGACATCCAGGGAGGATGTGCCCTGTAGACATTTGGAAATGATGGGGTTGAAACTCTGGGGAGAAGTTAATGTAGTAGTTATCGATTTGGCACCTAATTGGCTCCATCTGTTCCCTTGTCTCTCTTCAGCACTACCTCTCATTCTTGAGGTTCCTGTGGTCCCAGCTGCACGTGTGGTCTTGCCATGTTCCCCACAATCAGCCTGGGCGACCTGTGTATGGCACCGGCCAGGGGGGCTCGTTGAAGATACTGTGATTCCTCGGCTAGACGGGCTGGAGGTGTTGGTGACACAGGGTGCCCTGGGAACCTATGCCTGTAAATGCCAGGAGGGGGGCACCACTCAAGTAGTGGCTACTTACCACTTGTTCTGGGGGGAACCCCAGGGCCGTGGCCAAATTGTGGGCTCTGGGCTGGCTGGCTTTATTCTGGGAGCAGTGGCTTCTACTCTAATCCTGCTCCTGCTTGGTCGGCAACGTCAGCGACACCGACAGCAGGAACTCTTGGCAAGAAACAAGGTGGGGCTGGACTTGGGGGCCCCTCCATCTGGGACCACGAGCTGCAGTCATGACCCCCCCTCCCCATCACCCTCCCCAGAAGATGAGCGGCTCCCATTGGCCTTGGCTGTGGCCAAAAGGGGCAGTAGCCTCAATGGCTTCCCGCCGTCCTTCTTACGGGACTCCCATCCAGGCCCAAACCAAGCTCACATTCTGCTGACCACAGCACCACTGGCCACATGTGATGAGACATCCATTTAGAGATGTGCTGAGTGACTACTTGGCTCAAGAGACTGTTGGGGCCTGGCTTGGGTGGCTGCTAGGCTGTGTTACTGTGTTACATCAGGTTACTTGGTGCCCAAGTAACCACCAGGCCTGAGTGACCACTGGGGACTGAATAACCCCTAGTCACTGCTGGGATCAGTCCAGCATGGAATAGTGGAATGAGCACTGAATGCAGTTGCAAGACTTGGGTTTGAGTATCAACTCTGCTATGCCTTCCCTTGGTGATCAAGGGCAAGTCATTTCCTCTTTCTAGACTTTCCTCCTTTATGATGGTGGGGGAGGGTGGGCCAGCTGGTTGTTAATGTCTCTTCCAGCTCTGATATTCAGTGAGTCTGATCCTATGATCCCCAGTGACCAATGACATTGAGGAGTATGCAGGTGTCTGGAGCTCACCAGACAGGATTCATCAAGGGAGGGTATGAATGTACGAATTGACTTTGTCCCCCAACCTGATCCCTCATCTTGGGATCTATAGGTTTTTGTCTTTCCTAGGAGGGGGATGGTGGACGTAGGAGCTTTCTGTGACCTCAATGGCCCCAGCTTTGTGTAAGCTACAGATCAGGGGCTTGAGGTCAGGCACCAGGAAGAAGGAGCTGTCCCTGAGAGGTGTGAGTAAAAACGCTGAGGGAGGGAGATATTTATAGGCAGGGTGCTATCTGCCTCTGTGGTGAAGGGAACCCCTATGTGCTAAGACTTGGGGGCTCTGAGAGTCTGGTCCCCTGGTATGCCCCCTAGACCACACATATGTGTTTGGGAATGCATGGAAAAGCCTGGCTATGTGTGTCTGCCTGGCAAATGTGGATGTATGTGTTTGTGTGCTTAAGGAGATGTCTGCATATCTCTGGGCTCTGCCCCCCTACCTCTACTATGTTACCTCTGGGCTGATTTCCTCAGCCTACTGTGCTTGGGAAGCTAATGGCTGGCAGCTATTCATGGGGTGGGGTGGGCAACCTTTTGTGTCCGCTTAGTTTCATGTTTTTATAAACCTCCTGTGTGTATGACTGTGGTGACCTGCTGATCTCTGATGGGGAAGGGAATGGGGTGGGCATGTGGGTGAATATGAATGAAGGGGGAACTGGGAGTGAGGGTGGGGATCTGGGAGGAAGGATGGGAAGCATGGGAAGGGAAGCAAAAGGACTGAGGAGCAATAGCAGAAAGAGGGCGAGCTCTTGAGTCAGAAGATTGGGATCTTGATTTGCATCCCAACTCTGGGCGAGTCAGACCTCCTCTGGGCTTCATCTGTAAAATGGGGGCATTGGATTCAGTGACCTCTGAGGTAACTTCCAGCTGTATGATATGGAGGAAGAAGATAGTGGGAGTAAACTGGGTGTTTAGGGGTGGGGAAAGAATGAGATGGAGATGGTGGGATGGGGACAGGGTGGGGGGAGTAGATAGAGAATATGGGAATATGGAGAAAATAGGATAGGGTAAGCAAGCTATGGGTACGTTTGTCAGTCAGCATGGTCTACATTGAATGTGAAGTTTTATATTTTTTATGGAATATTTAACTTTATTGATTGATTAAAATGGTCTCAGAAACTTGGAGGTGTCCTGGTGTGTGTGTGTGTGTGTGTGTGTGTGTGTGTGTGTGTGTGTGTGTGTATGAAAGACAGAGACAGAATGATAGAGAACAAAAGAGAGAGAATGGCAGGGGCGGGGAACATGGAGACACAGACAGGGTGTTAGGTGAGCCTTGATCTCACTGCTGTTGAAACTTTGAACAGAGTCCCCAAGAAACACTTCAAGGACTTACAATCATCCTGCCCCCATGTAAAGTGGAATTGTGTGGAGGAGGGGAACCAAAGACGGGGCCCTCCAGGGAGAGGACATTTGGATAAGGAGGGGGGGAGGGAAAGAACCAGATGTATGGCTCCTTCACCAAGCAGGAGTCCCCTCCCCCCATAAATGCGCTTCAGCCAACAATCAGTGACTATTGTGTACAGAGGGGGACACATGAACTCATAGTCCTCGCTTGGTGCCCCTGTCCTTGTTCAACCCCAGACTGGTTTGACAACCCCTGCCCCGAGGGGAAGCCAAGCTCCAAAGCATCTTTTGTCAGCCTCTGGACTTCATGCCTCTCTTTTCTGTGCCCCTACCCACAAAAAGGTTCTGATAACCCTGTCAGTAGTGGCAGCTGTTCTGAGGAGGAAAGAGCCTCCTTTGGCCTTGTGTCCTGAATCAGAAGACCTGGCTCTGATATGTTCTACCTTCCGTGTGTGTTGGGAAAGTAGCTTAAGGAAACAGGGCCAGAGAAGTCTGTAAAATGGGTTGCTTTTAAGACCCACCTCATAGGATGATGGTGAAGAAAGAACTTTGTAAATCTTAGAAGTACCAGCAATGTGAGCAGTTACTCATTATCACCCTAGCCAAGGAATTTGGGGGGGACATCTTCTATGTATCAGGCACCCATAGGCCTTAGGAATACAAGGGCAAAAATATAATTAGCATTTATATAGTGCATTAAGGTTTACAAGCACTATACAAATATCTCATTTTATCCTCATGACTACCCAGTGAGGTAGGCACTATTATTCTCATTTTGTTGAGGAGGAAGCTGAGACTAAGAGAAGTTATGAAGGTCACATAGCTAGTGTCTGAGGCAGGATTTGAACTCAGGTCTTCCTAACTCCAGGTCCAGTATTGGATGTACTGTGCCACCTAGCTGACCCCAGGGAGCTTACAACATGCATAAATTAAAAAAAATACCAATACATTTTTTTTTGTCATTAACAAGTAGGAGAATCAGGAAGACGCTTTTTTTTTTTAGGAAGACACTTTTTTTATACAAGGACATGGCACTTGAGCCTGACCTGGAAGGAAATTGGAGATTTCAAGAATTAAGAGATAAGGAGGAGGAAGGAGATGAATTCAGCAGTTGGGGACAACCTGTGCAAGATGGCTGGCGGTATGTCAGCCAGAAGGCTGGATGGACAAGAATAGAGAGTTTATGAGGGAGAGGCAGGTGAAATCAACCTGGTTTGGAGCCAGATTATAAAGGGCTTTAAATGCCAAGTAAACAAGTTTCTATTTAATGCTAGAGGCAATAGGGAGGCAGTGAAGCTTCTTGAGCAGAGTGACATGGTCAGACCTGTGTGTTAGGAATATTAGTATTGTAGCTGTATGGAAACTAGATTGGAATTGGAAGAGCTTGGAGTGAGGAAGACCAGTTAGGAGGGTTATTACAATAGTCCAGGGGAGAAATGATTACCTCTTGAACTAATGAAGTTGCTATGTGAGTGAAAGAAGGAGACAGATGGGAGAAATGTGGTGGGAGAAAAAAAATCAACAAGACTTGGGAACTGGTTTAATTTGAAGGATGGAGGAGAATAAAGAGTTGAGAGCTCAGAGGTTAAGAACCTGAGTGATTGAAAGGATGATAGTGCCCTCTATTGAATTAGGGAAGTTAGGAGGAAGGGTGGCCTTGGGGGAAAGTAGAGTTCTGTTTTGAATATGTTGAGTTTAAGATGCCTGTGGAGCAGAGAGATGGACATTTCCAGTTGGTGCAGCAGGAATGAAGCTCAAGAAGAAGATGAAGAATGTTATTGTCCCATAAGAGGATACTTTCAGAGACTGGCAGAGCTCTAACTGGGGCCAAGCGACCAGGCTTTTGCCCCCAGGGTGCCAACATGGAGGGGCATGTATTCTTTTCATGACAGTCTTCTGGTCTATCATCTTGGATCTCTGAATCTCCTGTAGGCCCTCGTGACTTTCAGTCGTTTCTTGAGGGACCATCTATGCCAGTGCCCTACTATCCTGCCACCTGCTTGACACCTGCCCCCCAAGGTCAGTGGTCATCACCCATGCCTCAGCAACTAGACTAGACTCTCTTCCCTTTCCTGGAGCAACTGTACTCAGTTGAGGAAACTACTTTGTGGCTGTCTCACAACTCCCTCTAGTTATACCTGTGGGAACTAGAGATGTTTAGCATGGAGAAAAAACACAGTGCCATGCTATCCTGTGGAGAAAAGGTTAGACATCCCCAACAATGTGGTCATCCTGCCTTGAAGACTTCCAGAGAGGGGTAAGCTACTACTCTTCAAGGCAGCCCCTGGCACTTTTGGATGGCTCTAATTGTAGGAAGTGGGACTTATCAGAATGTTGGGGGCAGGGAAGGTTGCCCTGCTGGCAGCTCTAAGTTTAGTTTACTTCTAAAGGGATCCAGTCTACAGGGTGGCCATTAGAGTTTAGAGTACTTTAGGTCTCTGGGAGGACGTTGGCATCAGGGAAAAGCAGCAGATTGTTTATAGGCTATTGTGAATCTCCTATGTGTTTTGCATTTTCTGCGGGATGGAAACAACCCATCCCATACTAGTTATTTGCACTGTTATCCAGGGAGCTGTTAAGCTTGTTACATATATCTGTAGAACCTTCACAATGGCATAATGAGCCAAAAAGTTTTTGATATTTTGGGGGGTGGTGCCCAAGATTGGACCTAGTCTGTGTAAAACCAGAGCTTGTGGGTGTGGGGACATGACTTACACCTGGAAGAGACAGCCAATAATGGCACAGCAAGAGGGAGGAAGGAAATAAGCAATTATTAAGCACCTACTATGTACCAGGCACTGTGTTAAACACTTTGCAAATATTATCCCATTGATCTTCACAACAATCCTGGGAGATAGGTGATATTATTACCCCCATTTTACAGTTGAGGAAACTGAGGCAGAAAACATTTAAATTACAGGCCCTGGGTTGTACAGCTAGTAAGTATTTGAAGCTGGATTTGAACTCAGGTCTTCCTGACCAAGGAATGTATACAGCCCAACCTGAGACACTAGGGAACATAAGGAGCCAGGGCAAGGGTTGGGGTAAAGGATGCATCTGGATCCAAGCCACAAGTGAGGCAAGGATGTAACCAAGTCACACTTGCCAGGTCTTGTTGATTCTTCTTCCATGACATCTCTCATATCTATCCCTTTCTCTCCACTCATAAAGCCACTACCCTTGTCATAACTCCTCATGACCTCTCATTTGGACTATTGCAATAGCTTCTTTAATTGATCTCCTTATTTCCAGTCTCTCCCCACTCCAGTCAGTCGATCAATCAGCAAACATTAACCACACACTATGTGCCAGGTACTGGTGAGTTCACTACTTCTCCCCCCTCTCCCCAGTTGCCTCCAGCAAATCTTTCTGACTTCCTTGGGCTGTGGGGAGGGAGGTGGGGTATATGTATTTATGTGTGCTTTTTTTGGGGGGGGACCCTAATCCTGGTAGACCACTGGAGTTTAAACAGGAAGGAAAAATGGCTGGTGAGAAAGCTCCCTCTCTTCTTCCCCAGCTCACTATTCCTCTGCACTCTTATACTGGTAGTCCCCAGGACTCAGGAATTCACCTCTGCGTAGATATTCCCAGCAATCTAATCGGGTAGCTCCAGGTCTGGATCTCAGCACTTTTGCAAAGCTGTCCTAGATGCTGCTACTAGCAGTTCAGGGCACAAGTGTGGACTGAATCACCTAACAAGGTGATTCCCAAAGCCTGTTGTGGCTTGCCCCTAGGGCAGATTCTCTCTGGCATGGGGAACCCAGAAACCCTAGACCCAGAGTCAAAGGCCATTCTAATGCACGCTGGACTCGCTGAAATATTCTGCCTTTGTGCTTTTCGATCCCTCACTAGGGCAAAGGAAGGAAATAGGGAACTAGTGTGGTATAGTGGAAAGAACTTTGATGTCAGAGACAGTTGGTTTGAATCTCATCTCCAACATATATGCTACCCATGTAATCTTGGGCAAGTCACTTAAACTCTAAGGGTCTCAATTTCCTCAACTGTAAAATAAAAGGGTTGAGCAGGGGTGGTGGCACACAACTCTAATCTCAGCTACTGGGGAGCCTGAGTCAGACAGATCTTGAATTGGGAATTCTTAGCTGCAGTGGGCTAAGCCAACTGTATGTCCTCACTCAGTCCAACTTCAGGCCTTGGTCAGAAACAGAGCAGGTCAAAACTCCAGCGCAGATTAAGGATGAGAGAAGACCATGAGTAGCTCCACCCAGTGTATCTTTAGCCTGGGGGAGATAGAGAGACCCAGTCTGATGATGATGATGATGACTATAACAATAAAAGTTTGGACTAGATGTCATCTGACTCCATCTCCATGAACTTTTGAAATTTGCACCTGTGCTCAAATTGTGCCACTGCTTGGGTCTCATTTAGCGGGTTCCCTTACAAAATTTCCAGGGTTCCCCACAAAGGAAATGTGTTGTAGAGACTCACTTAATTAGATTTCAAGAGACCTGAAGAAACCCTTAGACATATAGACAACGCATATAATCTCTGACTGAAGCTAAATTCTCCTACTGCAATTTCTCCTTACCTGGGTCTAATAATCCTGGCGTGTCCTTCTGGAAAGATGTGGGGAAAGCTCTTTGTAAGCCATAGAGCACTATAGCAACGGGAACAATTATTTTTCTAAAAAAAATCCACGGTTTTATGGGGATCTCGCGTTTTCCCATAACCTACGTCACTCCCGGTTCCCCCACCCCCCAGCCAGTGCTTCCTTCTAGACCTACGAGCGAGTCCTTCCTCGAAACAAAGGAGCTGTTCTTTGCTCTCTGCTGGGGGCGTGTGATAAGGTTAAAACAGCCCCTCCTTAGTCTGCAGTAAGAACTGTCTCCGCTCCAGCCCACGGGAGGGGCACTCAAGACCGCAGAGATCGCTGGGAGTCAAGGAGCTGAATGGTCTGTCCCGGGAATCCTAGATAATGTAGTTCTTAGCGTCTTGTGCGCAGGCGTCACAAGGTTCCTAGCCAGAACGTAGGTGAGCCCAGGCCAATCCTGCCCAGCTCCCAGCAACTGAGCCTGTGGAATGAACGGGCCTGGGCTCTGAGGATTTGGAGGAAGGCATCGCACGGAGCCATACGGTCCTCTTTCTTACCCTTCAGGCTGGAGGATTCATTTCCAAATCCCTCCACCACCAGCAGCAGCGGCAGCAGCCTAGTGTTCCAGTTCCGTCTCTGCTCACCCAGCCAGCCCCTCCTTTCTAAAGTACAACTCAAATACGAACTCCTCCAGGAAACCTTTCAGCATCTCCAGACCTCCACTTTGGCAATGACATTCCAGCCAGTACTTCTCTGGCTGTGTCAACCTCCCCACTCCAAACTCCACTGGCTTCCGATTACCTCTAGGATAAAATGTATGCTTCTGTTTGCCATTCAAAACCTGTCACAACCAGGCCCCTTACCACCTTTCCAGTTTTTTATACATTGCTGCCCTTCACACAGTCCAGCTATGCCCATCTATTTGCTATTCCTCACACAAATCACTCCATCTCCTGACTTCGGGCTTTTTTTTTTTTTGCACTGGCTGTCCCTCATACCTGTAATGCTCTCCTCAGATTTTTGGGATCCCTGGTTTCCTTTAAGACGGCTCCAATGGCACCTTCAGCGGGAGGCTTTCCCTGGTCCTTCAGGATGTTCCCTTGAAGATTATCTTCTATCTACTTTATAGGGATCTTGTATACAGGCAGTCCCAAAAGTTTTGGTGCAGTCTTAAACATTAGAGCTTAAAACGGCACTAAGACTTTTGGACACCTCATACACCTATTCAACAATCTATATCCCCACACCCCCTCCACTAGAACTTAAAACTCGCAACAGCAGGGGCTGTTTTATTTTTGTCTTTGCATCCCTAGTGACTAGCATAATACCAGGCACAAAGCAGGTACTTAATAAAATAATTGATTAATGGGTCTTTATTGAGAATATGTGTTTATCCCCACTCCTGGAGTGGAAGGATTGTCTTACTTTTGTATCTTCCTCAGCACCTAGCAGTGCTATGCATACAGTAGGTGCTTAATAAATTACACATGAAAGAATGAATGCATTTATAACATTTTAATCTGATGTACTGGGGGAACTGGCCTATGTGGTGCCCAGTCCTTGTGGTATGATATTTGTACCAGATAATTCTTGCCTGGCTCCAGTTCAACATGAGTAACTTCGGGGAATCAGGTTTCAGTCATGATGACTCAAAGTTAGTACTATGTGTAATGAAAAAACCTTCTAACTGGCTTCAAAGACAGATGGACTGATGATTCATGATTTGTGAGCTGGATCTGAGTGTGCTTAGAAAAGGTGCAATAGGATCTCTTTTGAGTGAATTGGGATAAGGAGTAGCTGGCCCCTTCCCTAGCTGGCCAATGGTATCTCTGTTGCTCTTGTCTTTTGTTCTTTCCTAATCTTTAGTTGATAGGAGTGCCCAGGTTACCAGTGAGTTCAGGATGTTCTGAGGTTCATCAGAAGTCCTACCAATAGTCATAACAGAATGGTAGTCAAGGAGTCTACCAAAACGGTATTGGTGGTGGCAGCATCTGCATTAGGTGTGGAGGTCTCTCAGGAAAATGAACAAGGTAGGATCAAAGAAACATGGCTCCATATATAGCCTCTTTTTCTTTTTTTTTTTATAGCCTTCCCTCCCATCCCCCCACCTGAGACTTCTAAGTGGTTGAAAGACAAGGAATGCTGAGTGATGGTAGAGCACCTTAGGGAGAACAGATGTCACACCATGTTCTAGAGTCCTGTGAAGGCTTAGAACTACTATGATGGCCTTCTAAGGATTGGACTGATGAGCTGGGAAGAACTTTACCTGAATTTTGTTGATTCTGAGAAGGGGGGCAAATGTTCTGCCCTTCCCTTCCTTTTCTCCCCCCCCACCCCCCATGAGCCTTGGTATGGCTAGGAAATTTCTTTGTCTGAAGGGAAGATCCTGGAGGGAAGAAGTGGTTGGCAATATCTATTTTCATATTATGAAAGAGTTCTAGTTTTCTAGGCATTTTATTTTATGTACATTAAAGCTTCATTCATCAAATGCTGTGTGTCTGAATCAATATGGAAACAGAGAGGGGTGGAGGAGGGAGTAAAATATAATAATTTCCACAATTTAATATTTCATTGCATTCCCCTAGATTTGAATTAGAGGAAGGGAAAATAGTGAAGAGGCTTCTGAGCCAAAAGAGAAACTG
Organism: Phascolarctos cinereus; assembly: GCF_003287225.1. Classification (NCBI taxonomy): domain Eukaryota; kingdom Metazoa; phylum Chordata; class Mammalia; order Diprotodontia; family Phascolarctidae; genus Phascolarctos; species Phascolarctos cinereus. The sequence continues at coordinate 202,760,501 of NW_027556402.1, read as the reverse complement.
GCACTATTTTTTTGAGAGTGGGATGGGAAGTGAGATGACTCAGGCATTTTTAGTGTTAGTGGCCATCTGTACATCACAACCTGTTGAAAACTCAGTTTATGAGCATATACAGCTGACAAGGAGGAATAGCTTCAGTCCAATACCCCTGGTGGCTAACTCAGATACTGTACTCAAGTTAATTCAACTAGATTTTAACCTTTGTAACAGCACAAATGAACCACAAAAAACCTAGTGTTTCTTCCCCAATCCCTAGGCTTTGTTAGAATGAACTTTCTGAAGAAGGAATATCAACTGGACTCTAATCCGTGGGAGAACTGGTTTGTTCTAAGATAGCCTAGAGCAAGGGTGGGGAATCTGGGGTCTCAAGGCCACACATGGCCCTCTGGGTCCTCAAGTGTGGCCCTTTGACAGAACAAATCTGTTCTGTGATGTTTGGATTCAGTCAAAGGGCCGTACTTGAGGACCTAGGGGATCACATGTGGCCTCGAGGCCCCAGGTTCCCCACCCCTGGAGTAGAGATTGGGGAGGGAACGCTGGTCCTGTGTGCTGTATGAGCCCTATTATACATGGCTAGTACTCAGCACTCCTTGGGCTAGAGACTTTACCCTGTTACCTCTAGATTCAACTTTTTCCCAAAGTGATTTCTGCTCTTGGACCTTTAGGACATTCTTATTGTTTCTAGTCCTAATTGGGAGGGGGTAAGGAAGAGTTGTGATGAAAATTCTAAGGCCTTCTTCAAATAGAGAGTTTCCATTTTTACCCTTGTTCACTCATTCAGTCATTCAAAGTAGTTGTATGCTATGTGGAGGCTATGGCCTCCTGAGAGGTTATGATGTGATCCCAAGGGTAATATAAAGAATGGAAGGTTGAAAAAGTGGGTTACATCTCGCTCATTCCTCAATTACCATCCAAGGGGTTTGTCTTCTACACAATCACACATACCCTATACCCAACATACTTCAACTGGGCAGCAGCCCCTCAGTGAAGATATAACATAATCATTACAGAAGCACCCACAACAGCATCTGCATAGATACTATTTCAAAAATCCAACCCTACCATTTGCAACACTGTACAGTGGAAAGTATTGGAGACAGACAAGATGGACTTAAATTCTACCTCTGATTTGTACTCTGTGACCTTTAAGCTCTATCATTCATAATTTTCATTTTTGCTATTTATCATTTGTCTTTCCCAAAGAACACTGATTATTTATCATTTCCCTCCTCTACCAAAAGAGCACTGACCATAGAGACATAAAACATTGATTCAAATTCAAACTTTCTGTGTGACCTTAGGAAAATCACTTAACCTCTCTGGTCTTCAACTTCTTTGACTGTAAAATCAGGGGGTTGGACTATATGGTCTCTGAGCTCCCTTCAAGCTCTATATTCGAAATAGTTATGCTTGTGATTTGTAATTCTGCACTCTCACCCCTGATGACCTTGTGGCTGAGGCAGGCTCTGGATTCTGGGTGGTAAGATTAACCAACCCCTCTGCTTTTCATTTTGGGTGGGACAAAGTAAGGCAAGGAAAGATGATCAGGCTTGAATGGCTTGCTAGCTGCATTGCAGATCTCATTGCATAATCTTTTCCCCAAACCCATCCCTCTGTGGAACTTCACCATTTCTGTCAAGGGAATTACCATCTTTCCAGTTGTCCAGGTTCCCAACCTAAGTGTCATCTTTGATTCCTTGCAATTATCCACTCTGCATATTCAAGCACTTGCCAAATCTTCTTGTTTCTGTCTCCTCAATCAATCAGGGAACATTTATTAAGTGCTGACTGTGTATCAGGCACTGTGCTAAGTGCTTATAAAGAAAAAGGGAAAACAACTGGATGTGAAGGCACGTGCCTGTAATCCCTACTACTAGGGATCTCACTTGCCTTAACCCATTATCCATGTACTTGCCAAAGTGATTTTTCCTAAAGTTTAGGTCTGACCATGTCACCTATACCCATTCAATAAACTCCAGTTGTTTTCTATTGATTCTATAATTAAACATAGGGAGTTCCAGTGCTGGCCAGAGAATTAAGGATGTGCATCTGGTCTTCTGGCATATCTTTCCTTGGAAACCGCAGGGTAATGTTCCACCTTCAAAGGCACTGGGGACTCTAGTTACCTCTGCAGAAAGGCACCCACCCTGGGTAGAGGTATGTGCATCTTTTGCTACAGTTCCCAGACAATATGATGGGAAGTTCTATGAATTTCATACTTATACATCCAGCAAAGATGAATGGATTCCTGGAAAACACTAATAAACATATCCACCTTCATACAGCTCACTCTGAATTAGTTGGATATTGGAGACAAGAGTTTGGAGGTGTGATGAATAAAATCTTTCGTATTTGGAAATATGGTAATTTTGCTTATCAAACTAAAGTTCAAGAAGCCTTAGCCAAGGATAAAGAGTGGTAATAAAAATATATTTCCCAAAACCTACCACTTATGGTCCAACAGAAGAATGAAATAACTTATCTAGTACCATGGTGCAAAATAGTAAAGCTTCTTAAAGAATGAATCTATGAACTTGTTACCTTTCAGATGAAGCCTGGTGGGCCAGCTCTGTGGGGTGAACACTTTCAAAGAGCAGTGAATACACATATCCAGGTAGGCTATTTAAAATTGATTGGAGTTTTCCACACAGAATATGAAACACTTAATAGAGTTCATGTGCTTTGGTGGACTGAGACAGCAGACAGTCATGCCCTGAAAGACACAGATCCCATGAAGACACTTGGGTGGTGGCAGCTATTCAGAAGAGTTGCAATCACCTGAAATCTCATGAAAATATCCTCATTCCAGCACCATTTTCACCACTAAAGTAATGTTCTGCAGAAATATGAAGATACTCAGCATCTGCCTTATACCAGCAATTTCTTTCCTTTTTTTCAGAACTCAAATGACTTTATTACAAACTTATCACTACTGAGCCATTGGCCTCCCTTCTTTCCTCCCCAGGAAGCACAGGAAACAGTATCTTACACTCCCCTGATCCCAGCAAAGGGACTTGAATCTTGAGGCATAGGAGGGGAGGGAAGGGAAAGGTCTGAGACATGTAACTTTAGAAGCCTATGGCGGGAAGGGGGCAGCTAGGAGGCGAATGGGATAGAACACCAGCCCTAGAGTCAGGAGGACCTGGGTTCTAATCCAGCCTAGCCGTATGAACCTGGGCAAGTCACTTAACCCCAATTGCCTCCAAAAATAAAAACTTTAAAAAAAAAAAGCTTATCATTCTTGTCCTAACTGAAGGGATGGCCTCTTCTGAGGTTGTCTGGGCTCAGCTGTCACATTCTAGGTCTTCCATAATTCCAGTTTTCCTTTTCTTCTGCCGTCTAGGCTGTGCCTAAGTGGTCCTGCCTGGCTTCAGTGGGGCTTCCACCTCCATGGCAGTCTTCTCCTTCTGGGCATGCCTGATCCGTTGCAAAAATTTCTTTCGCTTCTTCCCAGACAGGGTAATGTTGGCCCGGGGGCACTGGACGCCGGCTTCTTGAGATGATGGCGAGTAACCAGCCCCTTGTTCACCACCGCCCCAACCCCCCGGTGCCTCCGCCGCCGCTCCCGTCTCAGCACCCGGCGCCGCTTGAACAACTGCTTTTTCAGCTCCGTCCGAGGCCGGTTTTTCTTCCCCCCGGGGGCCCCTATGGTCCAGCCGCCGAGCTCAGCGCAGCCACTCCAGCTTCCGAGGCTCCACCTACCAGCAATTTCTAATAAAGTTCCTTAAATTCACCTAATTTCTTGTTTTTATTTGACTAAATTAATGAACTGATTGGCTATGACAGCCCAGTTCACTGTCTGTGTGTAAGGCATGGGGCTGAACATGGGGCTAGAAGTTGGCTTCAATCTCTTCACCTCTCCCCTATCTCTAGTTTCAAGGTCCTTTCAACTGTTCAACACTTGGGGTGTATGGACAAAATCAGAATAGCTACTGGCTTCCAAGAGCTTTACTGTCCTGGTGCTGGTACTGAGAGGGACATTCTTCAAGTCATCATTGTTTCACTAAATCTTGATCATTTTCTTCAGTGACATTCCAGTGTCTGGTAGACTTATTGAAAATTTTTCTGGTTGTCTATTTGTTGTATTGCTAACATTACTGCATTAATTTTTTTTTCCTTTTTCTCCTATTGAATGTGTCATCTTTGCTTTCCTGGTATATCTTATACTCCAGTGATCTAATCTCATTTAAGTTATGAAACTAGCTATTTATTAGGTGAGAATGTACTTTTCCATGACCAAGATTACAAAAGAAAAAATATTTTTCTGCTGTTTCAAACCCATTTCTCTTGAGTACCATTTATTTTTACCTGATAAAGTTTATTTTATAATAGACATATATAAACATCAGGAAAAAATGTAAGTTTTCTCTCTGTAGAAAAAGTGCCAAAGTTGTCTCTGTATATAAAAAAACTATTTTACAATTTGTCAAAAATTACTCTCCATTGAAGTGTTCCTCTGACACCTCTACATCAGTGGTGTCAAATTCAAATGAAAACAGGGGACACTAATGCATACATAAGGATCCCTGTGGGATGCATATTAACTTAGAAAACCTCATATTGATACTATCTGTTGTATTTTATTTGTCAAATATTTCCCAATTATATTTTAATCTCATTTGGGCCTCACTTGCAAGTATTGTGGGCCAATGGGCCACATGTGTGACACCTCTTTTCTACATCACATATGCTCAAAGGTTATACCAGTAAAGCCTGAGTTCTGGCAGGTCCTACCAAATTAGAAAGATTTCAAGCATAGACCTGGCACCAGAATGTTGGTTATCTGAAGACCAGCTTTCTCATTTCAGGGAAGTTTATCACCAAAAGATACTTCCCCCACCCCCAGCATATCAACTAAAAAAAAAAAAGAGAGAGAGAGTACACATTGTAATATTTATCAGTGGAGAAAGTACTTACTCCAATGAAAACGTTTCTGTAAAAATATGCTGATAATAAGTAACACAAATTTGTTTTTCTTAAAAAAAAAAGAAGTTACGCTGGTATTTAAGGCCCTTTATAAAGTGGTTCAAACTTACCTTTCTAGTCTTATTAGACACTACTTCCTTTCCTGCACTCTGTAGTGAAAGCAAAATGTCTTTGCTGTTCTTCCACCTCCTAGGAAAATACAGCTAAAATATCTATATAGGAATAGGAAATAAAAGTTTGGTACCATTCCTTACATAGAACCATGTAAACAAAGAACTTAGGAAAGGTGAGTCTGCTTGCAGGGTCCACCTGATTCTGTGAGCAGGTACCACAAGAACTACTCCATCCATTGCTGGTATTACTTCTTCAGACCAGCACCTCAGGTTCCTGCACTTCATTTTGCAGCAAGGCTCAGTATTTCAGGGACCTGTAGATGAATGAGTTGAATTCTTTGGAGCAAAAGTCAAGGATCATGGGCATATGTGGTGATACCTAGGCCATCCAGTTAAATCCTCTTATTCTTACAGATGCAGAAACTGAGGTCCAGAAAAGATGAGGCTTGTTTAAGTTCACACAAGTAGCAGTATGGTTTCAACACCTTCACCTCTCCCCTGACTCCAGTTCCAGGGTCCTTTCAACTGTACCACACAGTCTATTCTTAACTTTCTTAACCCAGCAGTCTAGTCTATTCTCTGGGGTGGGGAGTGGGGGGAAATGAGAGACAAGAAGGTACTCAGTGTGGCCAGTGCCTGGTGCCCTTGTGTCCAGGAGAGAGAGCGAAATAGTAACAGAGACAGAGACAGAGAGACATAAAGACAGAGACATAGAGAGAGAGAGGAGGAGGAGGAGGAGGAGGGGAAGAAGAAGAAGAAGAAGAAGAAGAAGAAGAAGAAGAAAGAAGAAGAAGAAGAAGAAGAAAGAGGAGAGAGAGACAAAAGAGAGAGAGTTGGGGGGGAGGAGAGAGGGGGAGAGAGCTTTCTTTCCATTAAAAACCTTGGACAGCACCTCCACAATTATGGCAGACACAGAGGCAAAGCTGTCACAGCCACCCATAACACAGCACTACAGATAGCACTTCACCTATACAGAACCATGGATAGACTCCTCACACCCTTCAGCATCATGGAGCACACCAAAATCTAAACACTGCAGTGAAAGATTTGTTATATCTTAGCCCATAGGTGGCTATCCCACTTCATCTCAGCCCAGTCAGTCTATTGATAAATATTCATTGAGCAGACAGTGCTCACATCTTTACATCAAGGACAATTCCTCCCTAACCCCAATCCCAGAACCTTGGACAGAATTTCCCACTTTATGCACTGCCTTTATTTCAGCACCAAGGTCAGATACTTTCATACTAGGTCCATGGATTGCTCCTCCAGTTCCTGACTGACTGCACATAGGAAATGTTTTTACTTTCATACCAGAACGATGGCGTGATAGTGCTCCCACACCATCTCATTATTGACACACCCCACCACAGCACCAGGGAAAGTGCCCAAGCCCATTACATCTTTATCAGATGGTTTCTTCCATCCCTAAATGGACATTGAAGACCTGGGACATGGACCCAGCACCATGGACAGTGTCCCCATTTCCATCAAATATCCTAGATGGTGCTCCTATTATCTCAAAGTATCTGCCTCCTCTAACTCCTCTTCCCCATCCCTCACAGGTAAGCCCAGAAACATGTCCAAAGCCAGGGTTCTTATTCTTCTTTGTGTTATCACCTCTTCTGGCAGTCTAGAGAAGCCCATGGACCTTTTCTCATAATAATTATTTTAAATGCATAAAATAAAATACATGGGATTTTAAAGTGAACCAATTACATTGGAATAAAGTTATCACAATATTAAAAAAAACCAAGTTCAAAAACCTTCAACTAAAGAGAAAGTACATATCAGCTCTGGACTCTGGCTTAGGCCTTGGCTTTGACATTCTCTGTTTTAAAGTCCCTTTCAGCTTTGACATTCTATGTCCTGAATCACAGACACTCTGAGTTGGAAGTGATTTCAGAGGTCATTTAGTTCAATAGGAACAAGAAGGAATCTTCTTTTGTGTCATCTTTGACAAGTTACTAGTTAGCTTGTACTTGAAGACCTCCAATGGTAGGAAATTCATTGATTAAATTAAATAACATATGTAAAGTGTTCTTTAAATGATGCATTTCTATATCAATGTGAACTCTCACTGCTGCCATCACCACCACCACCATCTTAAATCCACAGAACTCATTCCACTTTTGGATAGCTCTAATTGTTAGCCATTTTTTACTCAGCTTGAGCTGGACTATATACTTCTTTCTAGCTATTGTTCACAATTGCCTCTTTCCTCTGCAATATTGGACTTTGCCTCTGGGATACTGGGCTCAGATAGTTGAGCCTTCATCTCGTGTTGCCCAGAACCAGGCTTCTATATCTTGCCACTGCAGAGTAGTTACTTCCTTTCCAGGTCCACCTGTGTATTGTTTTCCCCAATTAGAATGCAAGCTCCTTGAGGGTAGGGATTGTATTGTGTGCTCGCACTTGTATTCCTAGTGCCTAGTGCAGTGACTGGTACATAACAAGCCCTTAATAAATTCATTCTCTCTCTCTCTCTCTCTCTCTCTCTCTCCTCTCTCTCTCTCTCTCTCTCCAACTTATACCCTTTACTATGACAGCAAATATTTGAAGACAACAACACATCATTCCATCTCCCAATTATTTTCTTCTGCAGGCTGAATGTTCCCAATTCCTTTACTAGATCTTCAGAGGTAATTGTCTTGCATTTCCTCATTATCCTGATCTCCACCCTCTGGATGTTTTGCACTTTCTTAGTGCTTCCTAAAAGATAGTGCCTAGAACTGAACATAACCCTCCACATGGAGTCTGATAAGAGTGGGATAAACTAGGATTATTGCCTTGCTAATTCTGGTTGCTATGCTTTTCTTAATGTAGACTGAGATTGTGTTAGCTTTTTTTTTTTTGGCTGCTATGTAACTCTGTTGACTAAAAACCTACAGGCTTTTTAAACATGAACTATTGTCTAAATGTGATAGTTACAGCTAACTTTTGACTGTGGCAATGTATTCCATAATGTCTGATTTGTAGTTACTCTACCTCCTTTAAAATGTATATGAGGATATGTCTATTATTTAGGATTTTAAGAGCTCTTTCTCTCCTCATTTCACATCACTTGTATGCCACCTGCCCATATTTATTTCCTCCTTCACCTCTGTCTCACATGAAGAGGCAATCTTTCTCCTTACCAAGGCAAATCCCTCCACGTGCACATGTGAAACATTCCATCCAGTCTTCTCTAGCTAATTGCCCATTCTATCATCCCCACTCTCTCACTTATTCTCTTCTTATCTACTACTTGCTTCCCTACAAACATACTCATCTCCTTCATCCTTAAAAAACTCTCACTTATCTGCCCATATCCCTTGTTATCACCCTAAATCTCTTCTCCCTTTAATGGCTAAACTTGAGAAGGCCATCCATAATCAGTGCCTCCACTTTCTATCCTTTCACTCTTTTAACTCTCTGTAGTCTGGTTTCCAACCTCATCATTCAACTGAAACTGTTCTCTCTAAAGTTACCAATGATCTCAATTTCTAAATCTTATGTCCTTTTCTCAAGCCTCATTATTTATGACCTCTACCTCTTTCCTGTTAATACTATCTTTTCTCTAGGTTTTTATGGCACTGCTCTCTCTTCATTCTCCTCCTACTTCTCTGATGGATATTTCTCATTTTCTTTTGCTAGGTCTTCATCCAGATTATTCCAGATAACTGTAGGTGTTCCCCAAGGTTCTGTTCTAGGAACTCTTATCTTTTTCTTCTATACTATTTCACTTGGTGATCTTATCAACTCCCATGGATTCAATCCATCTCTGCTATGATCCTCAGATCAATTTATCCCACCCTAACTTCTCTGCTGACCTCCAGTCTTCTGTCTTCAACTCCCTATTACACATATCAAACTGGATGTCTCATAGACATCTTAAACTCAACATGTCCAAAACTAAACCCATTCTGTGCCCTCCCCCAAGTCCTCCTTTTTCCCTGACTTACTATCAAAGGTGCCACCATCCTCCAGTCACTCAGGCTCACAATCTAAGTATCATCCTCTACTTTTCACTCTTTCTTACTCCTTCCCCAATCTCATCTGTTGCCAATCTTGTTAATTCTGCCTTCACATTTCTCATCTAAGTGCCTTTCTCTCCTCTGATACAGTCATTACCCTGGTGCAGGCTCTCATCACCACTTGACTGGAATATTGCAATAGTCTTCTAATTGTTCAGTCAGTCATTTTGGACTCTCTACCTCAAGCCTTAGGCACTTAATAGCTGTGTGACACTGGGCAAGTCACTTAACCTCTGTTTGCCTCAGTTTACTCATCTGTAAAATGAGGATAATAATAGCGCCTACCTCCTAGAGTGGTTGTGAGGATCAAATAAGATAATATTTGTGAAGTACACAGTGCCTGGCACATAGTAAGTGTTTAAATGCTTGTTTCCTGAAGTCTATCCTCACTATAACCCATCCTCCACCCAACTATCAAACTGATCTTACTAACATATATATCTGCCCATATCACCCCCTCCCTCACTAAATAAATTCTGGTGTCTTCTTATCACCTCCAGAATCAAGTGTAAAATCCTTCAGCTGACTTTTAAAACCCTTTACAACCAGACCCCTTCCTATCTTTCTAATCTGCTTACATCCTGCTCCCCTCCACGTACTCTGTGTTCAAGGGACACTTGCCTCCTTGCTGTTCTTTGCACATGGCCTTCAGTCTTCCAATTCTGTGCATTTTCACTGACTATACCCTACAATTCTCTCTCTCTCTCCTCATCTCCACCTCCTGGCTTCAATGCCTTCCTTCAAATCCCAGCTAAAATCCCATTTTCTGTAGGATTTCTTTCCTGATCCCTTTTAATTTTGTTTTGTTTGTTTGTTTGTTTGTGGTGAGGCAATTGGGGTTAAGTGACTTGCCCAGGGTCACACAGCTAGTGAGTGTTATGTGTCTGAGGCTAGATTTGAACTCAGGCCCTCTTGACTCCAGGGCTGGTGCTCTATCCACTGCACCACCTATCTGCCCTCTGATCCCCTTTAATTTTTAGCACTTTCCCTCTATTGATTATTTCCAATTTATCCTGTATATATCTTGCTTGTACATAGTTGTCTGCATTTTGTCTCTCCCATTAAACTATGAGCTTCTAGAGAGTAGGGACTATTTTTGTCTTTCTTTGTGTTTTCACTGCTTAGCACTTTGCCTGGCACCTAATAGTCATTTAATAAATACTTGTTGACTTGATTTGTTGAATGTGTTTGTGAATCTCTGTGTGAAAGACTATGAGTTTTTCTCCTCCTACCCACATTACCCACATCCCCTCCACCCCTAGAACTTGGAACAGGTCCATTCTGTCCTCCAAGTGATTAGGATAAGTCAACTCCTGGATTCAGTACACATTGAGCCCAGCCATCCAGCTGCAATCTGACAGTGCTCTCTACTTAACGCAAAGCTGGAATACAGAAAACCTGTGGATTCTTTTCTTTCCCATTCTCCACTCACCTCTGGCCCACCCAAGGTGAGGTGAGTTCCAGCCTAGCCTCCCCTCTGAGGAGTCCATAAGAGGATTAGTTGATCTGAAGAAGAGAACAATTCTTGGACATTTCATACCTGACTTCATATATCTGAAGAACGACAACATGTAAAAAGGATTCAATTTGCTCTGTTTAGCCCCAGAGGACAGCACTAGTAGGGCTGGGTGGAAGTTACAAGAAGGCAGAGTTTATTGCTATAAAAGAAAAACCTTCCTAAAAATGAGAACTGCCCAAAAGTGAAATGGGTTGTCTCATAAGATAGTGAGCTCCCCATAAGTGGAAATGTTGAAACAGAGTCTGGATGCGTATTTGTCAGGGGTGGTGCAAAAGGTTTCCAGGCCAGGTTAAAGTTAAATTAGATGAAACAGCTTCTGTAGTTTCCTTCTGGCTCTGAAATCTGTGAAGATTTGGATTGAGACTCATAGGCAAAATAGCTCCATCAGGTTCTGTCTATCTTCATTTTCAGAGGGGAAATTCTTGGCTCAAAAGGTTGTTCAAAGATAAGCCAATACACCAAGGCTTATTGATTCTACTTACTCGACATCTGTTAAACCTATTCCCTCTTCTTTTCTTGCATGGTCACTATCAGATCTTATTGCTAACTGCTTGGACTATTGAAACAGCTTCCTTTTGGGGTCTTCCTGTCTTCACTCTCTCCTTCCTCCACCCCCCCCAATCTATGAATATATTGCTACAGAATAATCTGTTTTATACATAAATTTGGTCATATCACTCCTTTTCTCAAAAAATAATTAGAGACTCCTTGCTGGCAACTGAGTGAAGCTGTCATTCTACAATTTAGAGGAGCTTCTACACTCTGCTACTGCTTTGACTTTCCAGAATTACTTACATTGCTCCCTTCTACATACTGTCCCCTTTAGCCAAACTAGACATTTTTCTTCTCTCATGTCTCCTCTCCCCTCCAATCTGGCCTCTTCCTCCTCTATGCCTTTCCTCATCCTTGGAATGTCCTTTCTTCTACTTGTTGCCTGGCAAACTCTTAACCAATTCTTAAAGCCCTTCTCCAGAAAGTCTTTCTTCATCACTGCGATTAGTATCTACTTTCATTCTCAGACTCTGCATTTTACTCTGTGATACACTTATCATGTAATATTGTCTGTTACAGCTAATTCAAATGAGATCATGTATGTAATATGCTTTATAAACCTTAAAGTGCCATATAAATGCTAGCTATGATTGTTGGTTATTATCTATGTTTGTGTCTTATGTCCACCCCCTGCAAATCCCTGCTCTGTGAGCTCCATGATGACAGAGATCATACCCCACCCCCGACAAACCTGAATTTCCCTCAATACCTAGTGCCATACTCTACACACAACAAGTGATTTGTTTAAACAAATGGCTGTTTTTTTAAAATTTCTAGTCCTTCCTAGTCAGAAAGTCTTTGGGATCCAGTTCTTTCAATGGCAAACTTGCTAATTAACTTCTTTCTGCCTCTAAAAAGATGAAGACCAGGAAAGCTATTGGCTGAAGACAGAGCTTTATTATCCCCTAAACATCAAAGGACTTAGAACTCATTAAATCTAGTGTCCTATGTGAAAAACCAGTATCTACCAGGATTTCTCCCTCCTCTTGCAACATGGGCTAAGCTAGTTTTTTCCTGAAAGGTGACGAAGGTATCTCTGGGACTTAATTGGCCCATGGGCCAAGGCCCAAGCCTCCTTTGACAGCTTTTGGTCATATCGATCACCTAAGGGCACTAAAAGGCCCACCCAGGTGGGGTCTGGGCTCTTCAGACTTGGTGGATGTCCCAAGACTATGCAAATCACTACATCCTACCCTGCTGATGAGACCAATTATATATGGAAATAGTTTGTGTGTGTGTGTGTGTGTGTGTGTGTGTGTGTGTGTGTGTGTGTGTGTGTGTACAGGTCTACCCAAGCTTAGTGCTGCAGTATCCTTGTTGAATATCCTTTCTATGCTATGACTAAGTAAATCTCCTTTTCATTAACTGTTGAATGATCTACAAGTACGTTCCAACACAGAACTTGAAGGAACAGGGCCTGAGTCAGGCCTGCCTTTAACATACTAATTTTACCATTGAGGAAACTGAGGCCTAGAAAAGGGAACTGACTTTCCTAAGGCCACAGATCTGATAAATTGTAGATTAAAGACTCAAACCTAGTTCTCCTGTTTCCAAGTCCAACCCTTTCCCTCTATGCCATGCTGTATATGATTACAATTCTAGAGGACCCACAGAAACCACTTTACCTCTCAGGACTATTGCAACAATCCAGATTGCCTTGAGGGGTTGAGACTTCAGGTGCCCAGGAGAGTACTGGAAGGAGGGCAGGAATAGAATCAGAGATATACAACTAGAAGGGACTTCAGCTGACAAATGTCCAAACCCTTCATTTTACAGATGAGGAAACAGAGGTCCAAAGAGGCCTGGCAATTTGCCCAAGGTCAAACAAGTCATAAGTGTCAGAGCAGAATGTGAACATAGGTTTCCTAACTCCCAATTCAGCATTCTCTCCCCTGTAAAATTGGGGAGGGAGCAGTAGGAAGAGAGAGACAGAGAGAGAGGAAGAGGAGGAGGGGGAGGGGAAGGGGGAGGAAGTGGGGAGGGGGGAGAGAGAGAGACAGAGAGAGAGAGAGAAGAGAGAGAGAGAGAGAGAGAGAGAGAGAGAGAGAGAGAGAGAGACAGAGAGACAGAGAGACAGAGAAATCTATCCCTCCAAGGGATCTCAGAAACTTCCCTCAGGGAAACCCAAGCCCAAGCTGTGTCTAATATACATGATCTTCACATGATCTTCCTCTCCCAAGACTAAGGGGATCAAGACAGTAGAGTTTACACGAGGACCCTTGTTGCTCAGAGCAACCACCTGCTGAAATTTCCTTAAAGTCAGCATCAGAAATGAAAGTGCTAGATGGAAGCAAGGGGCCCCAGCAGAAGGAGCAGGTGATGAATGGGCTGGGATATGAGGTGGGATTGTAAGGGGGACTGCAGAGATCGGCGCTGAGTTCTCTTTGGTTTTTCTTTCAGTTTCTGAGTACAGTGACTTTGAAAAATACTGGACTTCACTCGGCTGCACCAAGTAATAATAACTAACATTTATAGATCATGGTAAGGTTTGCAAAGCACTTTACATGTATGGCATGGGGCATCTAGGTGGCCCAGTGGCTAGCACTAGCTTGGAGTCAGGAAGACCTGAATAAAAATTTGGCCTCAGACATTTCCTAGCTGTGTGCCCCTGGACAAGTCACTTAACCTCTGTTTACCTCAGTTTCCTCGTCTGTAAAACTGGGATAATAATAGCACCTACCTTCCAGGGTTGTTGTGAGAATCGAATGAGATATTTGTAAAATGCTTATCACAGTGTCTGGTACATAGTAAGCACTATATAAATATTAGCTATTGTCAGTATTATTATTATTATCTCATTTGATCCTCACAACACCACTGTGGCGTGGGTGGTATAATTATACCCATTTTGTAGATGGACAAATGGAGGGGGTAAGGTGGCATAGTTACTTGCCCCAAGTTATTCAGGTAGGTATGTTAAAGCCAGGAATAGAACTTGGCTCCCTTCATTTCATGTCCACAACTCCCTGTTGCCTCCCTGGAGATTATCTGTCCCAGGAAAGGACAGTGGGGGATTGAAGCTCCTTATTGGACTGCTTGGTTCTCAGAGGGAAGCCAAGAAAGTCAGGTGGCTATAAACAGATTTAATACAAATCTCCATAGATTTCAGAGCCAAAAAGGAACTCCAGGGGCCATCTCATCTAGTCTAACCTTAACCAGACCTGGACACTCTTCTATAACACCCCTGACATATGGTCATTTAGTCTTTACTTGAACACTTTGACCTATGGGGAGCTCACTACCTTATGAGGAAACCCATTTCTCTTTCAGGCAGCTCTCATTTTTTAGAAAGATTTTCCTTTCATAGAGTCAAAATCTGTCTTTCTGCAAATTCCATCCAGCCCTACTCTAGGGCTAAAGTGCCTGCTAGTGCTGCCCTCTGGAGCTAAACAGAAAAATGGAATCTCCCTTCAAACGGCAGTTCTTCAATCTGAATACCCTCCTAGACAGGGGTTTTTAGTCTAGGGGTGGTGGGCTTGCCTTTTTAATAGGATTTTGATAACTGTCATTCATTATAATTGGTTTCCTTTGTAATTGTATGTGTTTTATTTTATGCATTTAAAAATCAGGGGTCCCTAGGGATCCCCAGACTGCCAGAGGGGTCTGTAACACACAAAAAAGGTGTAGAACTCCTGGACTTGAGAGCAACCTAGAAGCTACTTCACAGACAGGAATACCAGAATTACAATATCAGAGGTCACATGGTCCATACACTACATAAACCTATTTCGATTATGTTCCTCAGGTGACTCCCTGGCCTTGGCCTCCAGATCCCCTAGAGCCTCCACGAGCTGCCTGCCTGCCTCTTGACAAAGCTCCTACCACTTGTGCACAGTTCAAATTGGCACTCTTTGCCTCCTCTTTGGCACTCGATGCCTGTGTAACTTAGCCCCTTCCTACCTTTCTAGTCTTTTTCCTCCTTACTCCCTGACACATACTCTTTGATCCAGTGACATTGGCCTCCCAGCTGTTTCCCAAACAAATTCCTCCTCTCTCAGCTCCAGGCATTTTCTCTGGTTGCCCACATGTCTAGATCGCTCTTCCTCCACCATTCCAACTACTGACCCTGGCTTCCTTGAAGTCCCAACTAAAATTCCATTTTCTAAAGGGAGCTTTACGCAAACACTACTATTATCAATGCCTTCCCTCTGTTAATTATTTCCTATTTGTGCCATATATAGCTTATTTGTATATATTCGTTTGCTTTTTCTCTCCCCCATTCTACCGAGCCCTTTGAGGGCAGAGACTGTCTTTTGCTTTCTTTTATATCTCTGGTACTTATCAGAGTATCTGGAATATAGTAGGTGCTTAAATGTTTCTTGACTGACCATTATTAACTGAGAAAGATTTTCCTTACACAGAGCCAAGCCAACCTCCCTGTCATTTCTTCCCTATGGTTCTAGATCTATCCTCTGCAGCCAAACAGAAGGTCTAACCTTTCACCTTTGACCTTCAGAAACATGAAGAAAGCAAAAGTATCTGCCCCTGAGTCTTCTCTTTTTCAGCTTAACCCCCCCCCAGTTCCTTCAACTGATTCTCATATCATTAGGCCCCCTCATTACCTGAGGTCCCCACATCCTCCCTGGCTCAGCTCAGGGAAAGTGAAGGGGAGGTTAGGAGCACATGAAGCTGTAGCAGCATCAAAGACTAGTAGTGGTGGGTTATGGGACTTGGGGGTAGGGGAAAATGGACCAAAGAACTGGAGGCTGTAGGAAGGAGGAGTGAGTAGACCAGGGATGATTGGTGGTAGGGCTGGAGGGTGTGGCAACTGTTCCATTCATCTGGGTCTTCATGGGGAAAAGGGACTAGACTTGTTCTTGTTGGCCCTAAAGGCAGACTTGGAAACAATGAGGGGAAGTTCTAGAGGCAGATTTAGGATCAATATCATAAAACATTTCCCAACAGTTAGTGTTGTACAAAATTGAATGGGTTGCTTTGGAAGGTAACTTCTCTACACAGAAGTCATGGGATTAATAAGTCAGGGATGTTCAACTCAACAAACACCTAGTAAGCACCTACTATATGCAAGGCATTTTTGGTACCAGGATACAAAGGCAAAATAAAACAGATACTGCCCCTGAGGAGATTATATTGTTTTTAAAAAAATAATATTTTATTCCCCCCCAGTTACATGTAATGACAATTTTTAACATTCATTTAAAAAAATTTGATTGTAAATTTTCACTCTCCCTCTCTTACCCCACCCATCCCTGAGACAGTAAGCAATTTGATAAAGGTAATAATGTGTTTAATCATGCAAAACATACTACCATATTGTTCTGTTGTGAAAGAAGATACAGACTCAAAGAAAAAAAAACAAGAAAAAATACAGAAAATGAAAAATAATATGCTTTGACTTGCATTCAGACTCCATTCACTCTGGAGGTGGATAGTATTTTTCATCATGAGTCCTGTGGAATTGTCTTGGATCGTTGTATTGCTGAGAATAGCTAAGTTATTCACAGTCGATCATTGTATAGTGTTGCTATTACTGTGTATGGTGTTCTCCTGGTTTTGCTCACTTCGCTTTGTATCAGTTTAGGTAAGTCTTTTTTTCTGAAATCCACCTATTCATTCTTTCTATAGCACAGTAACATTCCATTATAATCATATACCACAATTTGTTCAGCCATTCCCCAATTGCTGGGCATCCCCCTCAATTTCCAATTCTTTGCCACCACAAAAAGAGCTGCTATAAATATTTTTACACAAATAGGTACTTTCCTCCCTTTAAAAAATCTCTTTTGGGGGCAGCTAGGTGGCGCAGTGGATGGAGCACCAGCCCTGGAGTCAGGAGGACCTGAGTTCAAATCTGGCCTCAGACATATAACACTTACTAGCTGTGTGACTCTGGGCAAGTCACTTAACCCTAATTGCCTCACAAGAAAAGGAAAAATCTCTTTTGGATATAGACCTAGTAGTGGCATTTCTGGATTGCACAATTGCATAGCCTTTTGGGTATTGGGAACTTATGTTCAAATGGGGAGATACAACATGTAAAAAATAAGTAAAAATTGTGTGCAAAGTAATTCAAAGTACTTCCAACAGGAAGACAGTACTAGCAATTGGGGGATCAGGAAAGGTCTCAAGGAGTCAGCTGTGCTTTGAAGGATGCTAGGGATTCTATGAGATGGAGATGATGAGGGAGTTTTGTAGAGGAGTATCCTATTGGCTTGGACTTGATCTTTGAGGTCTTTTACAACTCTGACATTCAGTGAGTTTATGACTGAGAGGACTGAGAATGGACAGATTGGGGGCAAAAGTCCTCCTGGATCTGAGTCGTGTTCCAAGCTTTGAAATCCCTGCAGCTTCCCAAGGCTGACTAACAGCAGTGTCATAGGGTGAAAACCTAGGAGTGCCTGATGAGGCTGGAATTCAGAAGAGATTCTAGGTGCAGAACTGGGGTCCTCAGAGCTCTGTTTCAGGTTTCTGTTTCAGATACCCCCCTAGAAGTCCAGGTTTTATGGCCCAAGAGGACTCTTACAGATGAATTTGTATTTTAATTCACAGTTCTCATCATTCCAGGAAGCGAGAGCCTCCATCTTCATCTCCACACAGTCCTCTTTCCCCTGGTAGTTGGTGGGTTGCCCTGGTATCCAGAACCTAGATGATGGACAGTAGACAGGGAGTCATTCCAGAGATTGAGATTAATGAACTCTTTCAATATCTGGGTGGAAATCTTATTGTTTTGTTACAGGAACTTGATTTTTGTCTTTTAGTGTTTGAAGTTCTTAATGTGGACAGGGGATTCAAATTGTTTTGCTTGACATGATAGAACCAGGAGCAGTAGGTGAAAATAGGTGGCATAGTGCATAGAGCACTTAACTTGGAATCAAGAAGACCTGAGTTCAAATTCAGCCTCAGACACTTATTAGCTGTGTGACCCTGGGCAAGTCACAATCTCTGTCAGCCTATCTCTTCATCTCTAAAATGGGGATAATAATAGCACCCATCTGACAGGGTGTTTGTGAGGGTCAAATCTGATAGCCTGTGTAAATCGTTTTGTAAGCCTTGAAGCATTAAATAGATGTTAGCTGTTATTATTATGAAGAACAAACCTTTTAACAAAGAGAGTGGCCCCAGGATGGGATGGATCGCCTCTAGAAAATGTGAGCTCCTTGTCATTGGGAATCTTTAAGTGGAAAATAGATCACTACTTATTAGGGGTGTTGTAGAGGCAACTGCTAGTCATGGACAATGGATTCATTGACCTCTGAGATTCCTTCCAACTCATTTTGTGATTCTAAGATGCCTAGAGAAGACCTGAGGAGTTAACACAAGCTAGCCAGGGAAGGCAGGAATTAGAACTGGAGTGCAGAATCGTTAGAGCTGGGAGGGAGCTTAAATAAATATCCTCTAATCCAACCCTTTCATTTTACAGATTGGGAAATTTGATGCCCAGGAAAGGAACTTGACTTGTCTAAAGTCACACCGGCTCACATTTTGGATTCAAATGCGGATCCTGTGATTCCAAATCTGGTTATACTTGCTACTTGGGCCAGAATCATGGCCAGAGATAGCAGTGGAGCTTGAAGCACTGAGCTGAGCAGCCACTACCACAGCTGGGGTGTGTGTGTGTGTGTGTGTGTGTGTGTGTGTGTGTGTGTGTGTGTGTGTGTGTAGCCATTTGCCCCTGAGCTGAGCTGTTATCATTGGAGTATCAGAATTGTGTGATGTAGGGGATAATTGGTTGCCAAATCTTGCTGTTGCCACCTTACAACATCTCCAGCATCTTATTCCTTCTCTCCATTCACACAGCTGCCACCCTGGTATTGGCCCTCATTACCTCATCCCTAGATTATTGCAACAACCTCCTAACTACTCTCCCTGATTCAAGTTTCTCCTACACACTGCTGCCAAAGCAATTTGCCTTATGTGCAGATCTTACTATGTGACTCTACTACTCCACCGGCTAGTGGTTTCCTATTTCCCCTGTTGTTGTTGAGTAGTTTAAGTAGTGTCCAGCCCTTTGTGACCTCTTTTGATGTTTTCATGACAAATATACTGGTGTAGTTTGCCATTTCCTTCTTCAGCTCATTTTGCAGATAAGGAAACTGAGGCAAATAGGGTTAAGTGACTTGCCCAGGGTCACACAGCTAATAAATTTCTGTCTGAGGCCAGATTTGAACTCACAAAGATGAGTCTTCCCGACTTCAGGCCCTGGCACTCTATCCACTACACCACCTAGCTGCTCTTATTTCCCCTAAGATCAATTATAACTCCTTTGTTTAGCTTCTAAGGTTCATCACAACAGGGCTTCAACTAACCTTTCTAGCCTTATTAGATATTACTTACCCCTTCCATAATCTTTCATCTGGCCAAAATAGCATTTTCTCTGATCCTCCTTTATGACATTCCATCTCCTATCTCTATGCCTTTTAAACTGGCTATCCTTATGCCTGGAATGCACTTCCTCCTTACCTCTGGCTCCTTGAACCCTTTTCTTCCTTTAAGAGGCAGCCCAGGCTCTATCTTCTGCATGAAGCCTTTCTCCAACTTCCTTCTAAACTACCTTGTATTTAACCTTTTATATATATTTATATTTGTTAACTTTATATTTATGCTATATGTGTGTGCATGTGTGTATATGTGTGTGTGTGTTTATATATATATGTATACACATACACACACATATAAATATGTACTTGTCTCTGCCCCCATCCATGAAAATATAAGTTCCTTTTGATCAGGGATTGTTTGCTTCTTTATATTTGAATCCTTAGCCCCTAGCACAGTATCTGGAATGTGGAAGGTACTTAATAAATGCTTGCTGATTGATTGGTTATTGGTGAGGAAGAGATGAGCCTACTATCACTAGTTAGTAGATTGGCCATTTTTGTGGCAGGCTTGGAGATTCAGACCCAGGAAAGCCTAGAGAGTCAAGGGATCCCACCGCTGGCTTTCCTCTAAATCTTCCCTTTGGTTTATGTTTTTCTTACCGTTGGCAAGGTGGCTAAGGGAGCCATGTGTGTTTCTTTATCCCCCTGGAGAGAACAGCTGTGGGTGTTCCTGGTGCCTCCCCAGTGTCCTCAGGTTAAACTTCCAGGAAGGACTAGGTAGGTCTGTGATGTAATGTTAACTCTTTCTGAAACAGTTGAGGGCTGTGTCTCTCAGATGGGACTGTCTGAGAGTCTGCCTCATCAATGTTGGAGAGTGCTTGAGAGCCTCACACACGACTAGCCGCACTACACACACACACACACACACACACACACACACACACACACACACACACACACACTGATGTAATCAGCCATTGTTACAGTCAGAAATGGATTCCAACTCCCCTCATTATCTCTGAGTTGTTCTTAGAGGGTGAGAATGGGGTAAGTCCCTGGAACCTCAGTATAGTTGACTGGAGAATGAAGGGCTGGGGAGGAACAGAAATGCTAGACTCACCCTTTGCTCTGGACTGCATCATAAATGGTCCCATCCACCCAGGTCCAGGTGTCTTCTGTGTGTCTGTCACTGAGCCCAATCCAATGTCTCTCTCCCTTCAATGTCTTGTAAAGAAATTCCTTCAGAAAGATTTGACAGAAAATGTGCTATTAATACGTGCATGCATGTGTGTGTGTTCATTTGTTGGCCCATCTATGTTTGTCTCTGAGCATTCCCAGTGGTGAGTGTGGGGGAGGGAGTAGGGGTGGGCTGATGGGACATTGTATTCTCCAACTAGCACTGACATCACTTATGGCTGCTAACCCTGCCCTAGAACAAGGAAGAACACTATGGCAGGAGTGAGGATGAGAAGGGCAGAGATTGAGCTGGTCCTCTGAGATGTGGCACTGTGGACCCCAGGTAAATGTCCCCCTCTGGGGACAGGAGTCTGTTTCTCTGTCCTGTACCAGAATTGAGGAGTTCCTAGGCATTATAAAGCCATTTGTTCTGTCCCTCACCTAACACCCAGGCCATAAATTATGAGGGTACGCCTACCTGTTCTCCCACAGAAGTCACAGATGCCAGGTGGGAATCCTGGGATACACAGACTTTCTCAGCCTCCTCCCAGGACTTGAGATCACAGGAGAAGTAGTAGAGACTTCCATTGTAAGTTTTCCAGTTCCTGGAGTCTCTCTTCATGAACCTCTCTTGGGAGAAGGAGGAGAGAGGAGAGAAGGGAATGAATTAACAGAGAGAGGCCAAGAAGTTCACAGAATTTCAGGCTGGAAGAGACTTTAGGGCTCTTTAGAGTGTAAAAATATACTACAGTGTGAGAAATCTTCAGGTACCATGTTGGCATTAATATAGGTAGCATTCCCACCCCCACCTCAGCCTAGTTTATATGAAACTTGAGTGCTGTCTATTATGATCAGTACTATTTTTCCCATTATATACTTCTAGGGTCTAACTGTTTCCTCTCCTTATGAAAGAAAATAGCCAAGGAGTTTCCCATTCTGACGACTAGATGGGTCAGTTCCTCACTGCAACTGCAACTTCTGATCCATAAGCTAAAAGAGATTAGACAGAGCCCACTTCTCATTTGGAAGAAAAACCATGAAATTCTCAGATGAGATTTCAGTTGAAAACCACAAGCTGGTAGAAGAGGGAAGCCTTGCAACCACATATCCAGCAAGTCAGTGCCTAGTAGCACCAAGAAACTGATCACCGGTGCTAGTAATACACAGCAGTCACCATGAGATCTCTGGAGCAATGCCTGTTAGGTACAATTTGTAGCAGGTTCAAGCAGAAACAAGATGCATCATCAGGAGATATGAGTGGCCCTGAATTGTCATAGGTGTGAGTTGCTTGTACGCAAATGGACTTTAGATACATATATTCCCTGTGGATATATCCCTTCATGTATATTTCCTACATGAATTTGCTATTTCCATGGATGGTTTGTATTTTTGTAGGAGGTATGCCCTAGGAGAAATTGTTCTACTGCTGATCTTTCTAGTATTTCATTAAAATACGTTTGATTTGAACCAGTTGTGTCATCTGGCCGATTAGTAAAAATAAACACATTGGTAGGGGTTCATCAGGTACAGTTTTTGAGTATATGCAGATACACAAAATATTTTGAACTTGAGGAATCTTGTCTGGGTGGGTAGTCCATGTGCAAGCTGGAGTGACCCAGGTGCTCTATGTAATTATGTAATAACTTCATTCACACTAAAATGACTTACCTGGGATGGGAAGGAGCTGTAGTTGCAGCAAGGACAATCAAAGGTGGTCACAGATAACTCTGTCTGAGGTTTTCCCACCATAAAAGGGGAGACTCACCATGCTGCTGTCTCAGGACATTGTAGGTGGTATTGATATTCTCCAAAGAGTCCTTCAGGGTCTTGATTTCCAGACTCATACTCTTTTTTGCCTGAAAATCTGTAATCACATTCTGAGGGTAGTTGTGTGATGGGAAGAGGAGCCCAAGGGTCAGTCAGGGAAGTTCTTGTCTTTGAAGAGAAACAGGATAAAACTAATGACCTAACTCCCTCCTTGACTGGGACTTCAGGAAGGGATGGGGATATGATTCCTATTCGGGAAAAGACCATACAAGATACACTCTTGTATCCATATCTCACCAATGGGTGTAACAGCCCAATGGGTGTGACATTTTTGTGTCACTAGCAGAAATTTGCACAGTCAGGGTGAGACCTGGGCTTTGATTTCTGCTCCTTTGAGAGCACTCACTTTCTTCCCCAATACCTAATCCATTAATTGGTTGCACTTGGATAGATTTACCAAGACTGACTTCCTTTAGAAGTCCTTCACTTAGGGCAGCTAGGTGGTGTAGTGGATAAAGCTCTGACCTTGGAGTCAGGAGGACCTGAGTTCAAATCCAGCCTCAGACACCTGCCACTTACTAGCTGTGTGACCTGGGCAAGTCACTTAACCCTGACTGCCTTACCCCCCCAAAAAAAGTCCCTTACTCCAGTTCCCACAGAATGGGCCATGAAAAACTGATATCCTCTCTCTCCCAGGGCCTTGTGCCTGAGTCACCCAATCAGGAAGATGGGAGAATAAAAAGATGATTTGCAGAAACTGAAGGCAAAATTCTTTTGATCAGTCAGTGATCACCCAGCACACTTGGAACAGAGAGTTGGGGACTGAGTGTTGCTTTGTGATACCTTGCTTATATACTCTGATCCACAGTTACCAAAATACCCTTTTATCCATTATTTCAGACTCAAAGAATGTTAGAGCTAGAAGAAGTCTTAGCATCCAATCCCCTAATTTACAGATGAGGAAACTGAGGCTTAGAAAGGGAAGAGACTTCTCCAAGGTCACAGTGCTAGTGAAACGGGAGAAATGAAATTGGGGCCTGGGTCTTCTGGCTTTGAGGACAAGGCTCTTCTTATTACTTGAAGTAGGGGCTGAACAAAACAACCTCCAAGTTCCCTTCATGCTCTGAGATTCTATAACTCTATAATCCTCACAAGAGCCCTAGGAAGGAGACATGGAGGGATGGAGGGAGAGATGAAAATGATCACAATCTCATTTTACAGAGGAGTAAATGGGCCCAGAGAAGAGAAGGTCACTCAACATATTAGTGACAGGGCCTGCCTTTTCCCACCACACCTAAGTAGGAGGGTGGGGTGAGAGGAGGGTGAAGAGGAATGAACCTCACAAAGTTCAGGAACCTGTTGACAATTCTGGGGTGAGGATGATGAAGAGACAAGTTAGGAAAGCCTAGAACAGGGAAGGGAGGTTGAGGGGTATGTGGTGGTCCTCAATACCTAAGCAGTGTGGAGATCTCTGAGCTAGAGAGGTTAGGTGATTTATCCAGGGTCATGCAACCAGGAAGGGTGAGATTCAGGATTCAAACCCAGGTGTCCTAATTCCATGCTCAGGGCTCTTTCAATGTCACCATGATGTCTTGTAGGATTTAGAGCTGGAGGGGACCTTGCAGATCCTTTAGTCCAGCCCTCTCAATACCTCTCTGAGGCTCAGTTTCCTTATCTCCAAAAACCAGAGGTTGGACTAGATATTCCATAAGCTTCCTTCCAGCTCTATGATGGTGTGCATGTGTGAGAGACAAAGAGAGGAAGACAGACAGAAGAAGACACAAGGAGACGGAGACAGAGACAGACTGAGTGAGTTTCTTGATTCTGCGTCCTGAGTCCCTAGATGTGGGTCTCCCCTCCATCCTTGGGCACCAGTCAAGAAAGATGCCCAACCAAGGCCCAGGTCAGGTTCTAAGTTCCTACTGGGACCTCTTCTAACTCTTCTGGGTTCTGCACCTCCATTTCTGCTACCACAGCAACACCCCTCTCCCCCAAGGGAGAAGCAGAACTCCCCCCAATTTGAGATACAGCAAGCCCCATGGAACCATAGTCAGGAACTCTTGGAATTACTCACATTGAGCAGCCACAATCACAAGGGATATGAGCAAAACCAAGGACAGGAGGATGAGGGCTGCTTGGGCCATTCGCTGCATCCCAGGGTGTAATCGCATCTTTGTCTTGGAGAAAAGGCCTTAGAGAAGGAGAAAGATTCAAGTCTAGAGCAATGTTACTGAAACAGGCCACAGCCCTGGCCTTCTAAGCTGTTGCTGTGGTCACAACTATGTTAAATGTATTACCCACTTCCTCCCTCCCCTCTAAGCTGTACACTGTAGAAAGCCAAGGCCTCCTATGCAATTCACCCTCCCACTCCACGCATTTCTTTGCATATGCAAATGCTTGCATTCACCCATGTCTGTTACATTAATAATTTTTGTAAAAATTAGATTTAATAACTTTAATTTAATAATTCTAATAATTAACAAATACAAAATTTTAAAAAATTGTTGAAAGGGGAATTCAAACCCGAGTCTTTTCTAATGCTAAGTCTAGCACTCTTTCCACATTGCCTCTAGCATAGGTTCTCTTAACCTGAGGTCTACAGGCCACTCAGGGGCCTATGAGTAGATTTCATGGGATCCATAAACTTGAATAGGAAACAATTGCTTCTTTATTTTCACTAACTTTCAGTTTCCTTTGGCAATCCTCTGTATTGATTTTATGTACTTAAAAACATAATTCTGAGAAGTCCAGAGGCTTCACTCTACTACCCAAGACATACGCAAAAGGTGAAGAGCCCATGCTCTGTCTTGTACAAGTATTATTATCCCTGTGAAGCAGTTCAATTAGACTCTTTCCTGTCCTTGATTCCCTTGCTCCAGTGTCCTATGACCTCTCACACCTTGCTAAACACCACCTCTGCTTTCTATGGTCCTACTCCAAAGCCATCAGATGCTATTGGAGGAAGTCATGAAACTACGCCAACTGCCTCTACTACAATTTATGTTACCTAATCTCAACTGGGCCATCACCGCTACATAAGCATAATTTTATTCTTCTCTGAGAGTCTCCCTACTGAACTCCTTATAGTAGATGTTATAAGCCATCTCTTCTTTTTCCTCTTCCCCCTTATACCAGTCGTACCTCCTTCTTTTCAGCAGGAGAGAGCTGCTCCTCTTGATGAGAAAACTGAAGGCCTGGCATTCTGATTGGACTGATAAGGCTCTGGGACTTGTAGTTTGGGTTGTGTGGCCTTCCCAGGGATCTCAGGGGACAGTGAGCACCTTGACCCTTGCCTTCAGGCAGAGTAAGTCCAGAACAGGAAACACAAGACCAATTTTTTCTGCTCCCCACAAGCCAAGCACAGAATCAAGAGTTCCTTGAAATTTTCCAAGAGACTTGGCCAAAGGAGGAGAGTTCTCCTTCTTTCTCCAAGATGAAGAGGACATAGGAAGAAGAACCCAGGATCCTTGGCTTCCCCTTCCCTCTACCACCCAGAGTGCAAAGTAAGGCAGGAAAGGTACAGTGGGACCACACTGGGAAAGGACCCACATTTTTGAAAGGACATCAGCAAACTAGAACGTATCTAAAAGAAAGTGACCAGGATAGTGAGCGTATCAAGGACTATATTAAAGAAAGTGGGGATGATATTTTTGCCTGGAGAAGAGGAGATCTGGGCTTGGATATTATAATTGTCTTCAAATATTTGAAGGGCTGTTGTGTAGGAGGATTTTACTTATTCTGCCTGGCCCTAGAAGGAAGAACTAGAAACAATCAATGGAAATTGCAGAGAGGTAGATTTGGGCTCAATGTCAGGATCATACCATTCCAAGCTATCCCCAAGTTGAATAATGCCTTGGAAGGCAGTGGAGGTGTCCCAAGAGAAGCTGGATGCTCATTTGTCAGGGATGTGGAATCCCATGCCAGCTTAATGATCCGATATAGGGATCCCATGTGGAATTCCTCCTGGCTTTATGATTCTGGGACTGCCAGGCTGAGGGCTTTGGATTTTTGCCTTTTAGCACTGGAACTCCCTAGAGAAGTGGTTTTGCAATGATATGGAAAAGTTTTGTCTCAAGGCAACAGGAAGTTGGGGAGCCCCAGCATCTGGGGAGAGGGGTTGGAATGAGAGTAATGAGAAGGGTAGCTGGGTTGCAGGAAGGTGGGTGCAATTCCAGGGGGCTCACCTTGGGACCAGAAGAATTGCTGGTCATCTGCAATGGAATCAGTAGCTTCAATGTCCATCTGTTCTTTTAGTCAGACAGGGATCTGGGCTCCCTGAGTAGATGCTGTCAATATAGGCTCTCTAACAGTTCACACTTCAGGCAGTATAGTCCAATGGAAAGGGCTCTGAAGATCTCATTTAAAATCCTGCCTCTCCCACTTACTACCTGGGTGACATCAGGCAAATCATTCAAACTCTTTGTTCCTCAGTCTCTTCATCTGTAAATGAGCAGGTTGAATTCTGGTCTCTGAGGTCCCTTCTGGCTCTGCATCAATGACCTCGAGACACATTTATTTATTGGAAAAAAATGGGAAGTATGAACATGACTCCACCCTTCAACTGTAACTCTAATGCTGAGTCTGCCCTCTTAGACCAGGGCTTTACTGTGTGAAGGGGCTGTATCTCCACTTAATATGAGACCTTGTGGAACTTGGTCTCTGTCACACCAAGCACTTTCCTCAGAAAACCCCTATGAGATATTAGTGCAAATATTATTCCCCCCATTTGATGTATGAGACACTAGAGACTAATAGAGTTGAAATGATTTGCTCAGAGCAGGATGTACTGATAAGTGTTTGACAATGGGCTCTCTAGGAAAAAAAAAAGACCCATGTACACATGGCACGCTTTTAAATTTAAACTATATTATTAACATTTTCTCCCTTACTTTCTTTAGCCTTAACAATAAATAATAGGATAGATCAAGTCCTCATTTGTAGCATTTGCTGATTTCTAAAGTGTAAGTGTTCACACTGAAAAGTTAACAGGCAGTTCTCCCTAGCCTATACAAGTGACTCCAGTATATCCCTGGCCCAGAGTCACAAAGCTAGTCTCACGTTACTGTAGGCAAGGTTGTGTTTGGTGATTCTGTGGGAATATGTGGTTCTAGTGCCAAAGGTCTGTCTTAGTGGTAGGGAGAGCTTGGATTGGCTTCTTTTAATGGACCAATAGACTAAAGGCCAGAGGGGCAGGAACTGAGAAGAGTTAAGTTAGAATGGAGGGTGTTGAGGGTTAGGAAGACTTGTGCAGGAATGAGCTCATGGCTGGAGTTTTAGGCCCTAGGGGAGAGAGGTTTTCCTCATCCACTACCTTCTAAACATTGCCTAATTTTTGAACCCCAGTGGGATGTGCCTGAGCCTTCTGACTTCCCTGACCCCTGGCCCCTTAGATCCTAGATTCAGAGATCTGGTCTCCTGTTTCCCTATTGCTTCCCCTCATCCCTGTAGCCCTAAAGACTGCACTCATTTCCCTCTTTCCCCCTCCACCAACAACATGAGTGGGGTCCTTTAGAGTTTATTTGCAAAGAACAAGGAGATATAGTAAGGACATTTCCATCTGACTGCACCCTTATGATATTTGAGCCTAGGTAGCAATCCCTCATTGAAAGAAACTTCCTGGGATTACATTTCCCATCAGCTTGAGTCCTCATGATACAGGACAATTACACCAAGAAGCACAGGCTCATGGTGGAGGATACTTCTGGAGGGAAGAGGAAGGTACTGGGACCTCAAAAGGCCCAGAACTTTCCTATACTTAAGGAGATTGCAGAGAAGCGGCATGAATGGGGGGGGGGGATGCTTAAGGTGGAGAGTAAGGTGCTTGGTAATGTGGGGTTGGCTATGTCAGAAATTTTATCAGACCTTTCCCAACCCTAGAGATTGACTCTTACCAGGGATTGTTTTCCTAGATTTCCCCTATAAAACTGCAAAAGCAGTAGGTTAAATCTTAGAACTTATGTATGCTTGTTAACAAAGGACTCTCTTACTCCACTGAGAGAGACAGAGAGAGACAGAGAGAGAGAGAGAGAGAGACAGAGAGAGACAGAGAGAGAGAGAGAGAGAGACACAGAGAGAGAGAGAGAGGGAGAGGGAGAGAGACAGAGAGACAGAGAGAAATAGGGCATGAGTCTGCCTCAAAAGAATTAGACCACTCAAGCCTTCTTTCAGCCCAAGAATGGGTTTATTGTAACACCAATAGAAGTGGGTCAGACTCCTAGTGGGGCAAGATTGACACTTTTATACAGAAAGACTGTGGAAAGATCTGGATGTGATCTAGGAGTGGCAAGTAGCCTGGGGTGGTCCAGAGATAACAGAGAATGAAGTGCTGGGCTGGGTCAGGGGCCATAATGAAAGGACAGTTGAAAGGATTATTGACTAGGATGGGTGATGCCTCAGGCGAACACCAGGGACTTGGAAAGTTCTGGGCAAAGATATAGTCTTTTCCTTTTAGGGGTACAGGTCCCATACCCCATCATTTCCTTCCTTCCTTCCTTCCTTCCTTCCTTCCTTCCTTCCTTCCTTCCTTCCTTCCTCTCTCTCTCTCCTTTTCTTGCACAAAATGACTAATATGGAAATATTTTACATGATTGCACATGTATAATAAATTGCTTACCATCTCAGGGAAGGGGGAATGGAAGGAGAGAGAGATAGAATTTAGAACTACTAATTTTTTAAAAAAATGAATGTTAAAAATTGTTTTCAGGGGCAGCTAGGCGGCACAGTGGATAGAGCACTGGCCCTGGAGTCAGGAGGACCTGAGTTCAAATCTGTCCTCAGACACTTGACATTTACTAACTCTGTGGCCCCGGATAAGTCACTTAACCCCATTGCCTAGCAAAAGAAAAAAGAAAAAAATTGTTTTTACATGTAATTGGGAAAAAAAAGATTTTTTTTAAAGAAGGGACATGCTTACCTTGACACTATCCTCAGGAGTTAGGACTAGTCTGTCATCTCCTCAGATTCCCTTTGGTGACTTGTTAGAAATCTATAAATTTCTTTAACTTGACCATGTCATTCCTTTACTCAAAAATCTTGAGTCATACTAGGTCATCAGCCTGATTTAGAAGAGGCTTCTGGAGACATTCTAAGGAAACTTCCTGAGATTCCTAGGACATGGTGACTCAGCATTTAGGCTCATAGGAGGTGCAGGACTCCCTGGCTACTTCTGGTCAGATTGTAGATCAGTACTGAAGAACAGAATTTTGAAATGATGAAGCAATCTTGGAGGGGCACCCAGTCTGTAACTTTGAGGAACTGTTGCTTGGCCCACAGGGTCTAGGGCACTGTACCAACTCTCTTCTCCTGCAGAGACTGAGGGGATAGAATCAAGGGCTAGCCTTGGCCTAGACAGAGGAGGGCCACCTTTTCTTCAGAGCCAAAAGCAAAGGAGGAATGAAGTAGAGGAATGTGATGTGGAACTGGGAAGATATGTGAAAGGTTTATATTTTCTCAGGAAAGTAGGAGGCAAGCTTCTCTGGGGTGTGTGTGTGTGTATGTGTGTGTGTGAACAGATGAGAAAGTTTGGAATAGACAATGTGGGGTATAAGATTGTGAGTAAACCAGGGAAAAATAAAAGGATTATCAAGCAGCATTGAGGTTCTGGCTAAGTTCTAGTTAACACATTTGTAGAGGAACCATTACCTACCTCCCAGGTTGCTGTGAAGATAGTGTGTTGTGACCTTTGAAGGGCTATAGAAATGAGACTGATTATTATTCCCAGCTCCTGGCTCTCTAGGTGAACCTGAACCTTCCCTCCCCTCTCTGAGGCTCAGTTTCCCTTTCTGAATGAGTGAGGGAGGATTGGTAGTTCTTTGGGTGGCAAAAAGAAGCAGAGAGATGATGTGTGGAGACAGCTCTGAGTTCCCAGGTGCCTAGATTCCCAGTCTAAGACAACTCACTTTGATTCAGGCTACCCCTCTGAGTCAGTTCTATGCCTCCTTTGCTATAGTCCTATCTCAGCAGGATAAAGAGAAGTTAATGGGGGTAGAGTCCTTCTCCCTAGGTCATTCCCCAGCCAAACTCCCTAGTGGCTTAAGTCCTTGGTTAGAACTCTTTTGGGGTGGGACCATGATAGGAAATGGAGGATTGGTCCAAGAAGGGTCAGTTCCAGGAGGAACGGTTCCAGTGAGGGAGGAGCAGTCTTGAGAGCCTGGAGGAACTGACTTCCAAGTATAGTCAAGGGTGTGACAGAGGGTTTCAGGGCTGCTTCATTTCTAGCAATACCAGATGTGCAGAGCAGGGCAGAAGATTCTTTGAGATCCAGAATTGGGGTACAGAATAGGTCGAGGCTCCCAAGCTAGCAGAACAGGTGTCTGGAGATTAGGAGCAGCTCAGCTCTTCCATTGAGTTTCTGTGTGCCCTCGGGCAAAGCTCTTCTCTTTCTACCCCACTTTCCTAATATGTAAAATGAAAAATTTGAACAAAATGGTGTCTTCAAACTGGGATGATCTTTGGTCTGTGTTCTAAGAGCTCTTTAGGTTCTGACATTCTAGGTTCTAAAATCTCCTCTTTTTCCAATATTCTCCTCCCCTGGCCAAGTTCCCTAGCAGCTTCAGTCCTAAATGAGGCTTTGTTGGGGATGGGATTGGGCTAGAAGATGGGGAAATCTTCTCAGGAGGGGAGGATTGTAGTGAGACAGGGGCAGTTCTGAGAGTCTAGAGGAGCTGAAAGTGGGGAGGGAGGGGTTCAGAACTGTTGCGTTTCCAGAAATACTAGATGCACAAAACAGGGCAGGAGATCCAGGACAGAAATGTGTGTGTGTGTGTGTGTGTGTGTGTGTGTGTGTGTGTGTGTGTGGTTAGGGAATACAACGACCCTTTTCCAATCCTCACCCTTTTTGACCTCTGCATCATTTGACTTTGTCGATCATCTTCTCTAGGATCCTTTCTTATCTCAAGTTTTCTCATGATAATCCTCTCTCCTGGTTCTCCTCCCGTCTGTCTAATTTTTCCTTCTCAGTCTTTGTGTTGACCCTCCCCCATGCCTGGAATGCCTCACTTCCACCTCTTAGTCTCTCTCTGACTTCCCTCAAGACTGAGCTCACATCACTCCTTCTGCAGGACTTCTTTCCTGTTCACCCCTTTTCCCAGTTGCTAGTATTTTCTCCCCTTAGATTACTTCTTACCTCTCTGTAAAAGTGTGCACAAATGCACACGTAAACAGATACTAACATACATATAGGGCATTAAGTTGCACTAAGACTTTTGGGACACCCTGTATACAAAATGTACTTTAGTTGCAAACATGTTTTCTCCCCTGTTAGAATGTGAGTTCCTTGAGGGCAGGGACTATATTTTTGCCTTTTTTTGTATCCCCAGCACTTCTCACCATTCCTGGCACATAGGAAATGCTTAATGCTTGTTTGTGACTGACTAATAGATGGGACGCAGGACTTTCACACCCCTTGAACTCAGAAGGTTGACTCTGAGTCTGGACGTGTGTCTTTCAAAAAATAATGTTTTATCACTATTCAGGAAAGGAAACACAAAACAGAAAAACAAGCTGAAGGCTTAAAACTCTTCTTTTATCATATTTCTCCCTTGCTCAAAAAACTTTGTTGGCTCCCCATTGCCTGCACAATAAAGCCCAGACTTCTTAGCTTTTCAAAGCCATCCATACTCATCCTTGACAAATGAAGCACTTCCCGTAGAGTGTGTGGCATGAAATGATAATATCTGAAATCCCATTGCTTAATCACTTTTCCTGTTTAAAAATCATTTACCTCACAACATTGGTTGGTAATGTGATGTGTTTAGGGTTTTTTGTTTTTGTCTTTTTTACTTTTACCAGTGCAGGTCTACATCTTCTCTGCTACTGATTTTCTTGGTGAGTTGCTTGGGGACACTGAGAGTTTAAGGGTTTTTTCCAGGTGGGACTTGAATTCTATTCAAAATCCTACAGCTGGTAAGTGACTGTCAAGAAATGAATGAGGGTTTTCTGATTCACAATCAAATCTGCGCTGATTCTTCTCTTACTGTTAGTAGACTATTTCTGCTATCATCTATGTAAAATGCTGGAATATTATGAAACTGTACATACATTTAGCCTTTTTTTGAGCTTTTAGTTCCTCTTTCCCTCAAGGATGGAAGATGAAAGAAAAATTGCAAGTCAGGATTTGAGGAAGGGACCACACCCTTATGAAGAAGGGTGACAACCATTCTGAAAATAAGCAGGCTCATCCTGAGCCCAGGGGAATTGATTTGAGTCAGCAACTGGCTGGAATGATTGCAAAATATTTAGTTATATGTACCTGCTTTCAGTCAGGCACAGCCTCACGAAGAAGACTCATAGTACCTGAAGTGCTGACCTTGGAACACAGTGGGAAGGGTCAGCATTGTTGAGTTGAGAGCTGAGAGCAGGTAGAGGTACATGATGAAAGGTCCCTTCCAGAGACTGAATGGATGGTGTAGCCACATGGTGAAGCTAGGCCTAGATGTGAGGCCAATGCAAGCCCCCTCCTCTAACTCCTCCCTTTCTGACATTGACGCCACCATACTCAGAGGGTAGCATAGTACTGGAGATCACTGTCTACCAGAAGATATAATGCCTGTTTATGCAAACTTCTGGGACTCTGACTTTTTCTGAAAAAACAGTTTCTTACACTTTCCATCCTTGAGGAAGAGAGGAGCTGAAATCTCCAAAAAGGCAAAATGTATATGCAAGGGTACTAAAGAATAGTCAGGGGCTTGGCAGGTACTACAACTGTAGTGAATAGGAAAAAATTACAGCCAAGATGGTGTGTGGAAGAAAAGGTGCTTCCATGCCCAAGTGGCTTCAACCATGGGAATGGCTAGAGGCTGATGGGTCATCTGCTTCTGGGAGGTGCAACCAAGAGAGAAAATGAGAGCAGGTCCTGAGACTGAGCACTGCCATAGCTTTTGCTGCTGTCACCATGATCAAGGAGGAGGTAGAGTATGGCCTGGAGCACCGTAGAAAGACCATGACCAACCAAAAAAACTAGAAACAATATTTCAAGAAAATAAAACCGCCCCAAACTGGTAGGACAAGAGAGCAAAGTGAAAATAGAAAGACTTCATCCGTTACTTCAAGGTCAAAGAAAAAAAATTCCACAAATACCCAGAAAGAAAGAGATCAGGTATAAAGGACTCAGTCAAGATAACACAAGACTATGTTGCAACTCCTAGACTGAAAGGTAAGGTTTGGAATACCAAAAGGCAAGAGAAAAAAGCTTACAACAAAGAATAATTTATTCTGAAAAACTGAGTATAATCTGGTGGGGGAAATGTTAGAACCTTAATAGAATAAAGTACTTGTAAGCTTTGTATATGAATATAAATGCAAAACACTTTATGGAAATAAAGACGAACTCAAATATTTGGGGAGATAGTAGTTATTCTCGGTTGAGTCATGCTGAATTTGATACTGTTGGCCACCCCCTCCTCCTGGGTACTTTCTATTCTATCGACTTTCATAGGACTTTCCTATTCAGGTTCTCAGTCTTCTTTGTTAGCTCATTATCCATATCATGTCCCCCAACAGTGGAAATTCTCTAAGGTTATGCCCTGGGCCCTCCTCTTTTCTCTTTCTAGACTTTTTTCTATTGGTGGCCTCATCAGCTCCAAGAAGTTTATTTGTCATCTCTTTGCAGAGGTATCATATCACTAACAGCCTACTGGATATTTCAAACTGCCCTGTAGCAACCTCAAACTCAACATGTTCAAAATAGGACTTATCTTTCCAAACCTGCCAAACCTACCCCTCTTCCAAACTTCCCTGTTTCTATTGAAGGTAACACCATCTTTCCAGTCATCCAGGTTTGTAGCCTCAGCATTATCTTCGACTTTTCGTTCTCACTCACTCCATATATACAATTAGTTGCCAAATCTGGTTGCTTCTACCTCTACAGTATCTTATTTATGCTTCCTTCTCTCTCATATAGACTCTATCCTAGTTTAGACCCTCACCCCCTCTCACCTTAATCATTATAATAGTCTTCTAATTGGTCTCTTTGCCTCGAGTCCCTCCTCATTATATTCCATCCTCCACAAAGCTGCCAAAATGATTTTCCTGAAGTATTGGTCTGAACATGTCATTCACATATTCAATAAATTCCAGTGACTCCCTATTGCTTATAGTACAAAATACAAATTCCTCTGTTTGGCTTTTAAAATCTATCACAACCTTGTCACAATCTCCCTTTCCTGCCTCATTATTTCCAGTCTCTTCCTGGACTCTACAATCCATCCAAAGAGATCGTCTTTCTGTTCTTCACATGGCAAACCATTTCTTCAAGTCTTTGCACTGGCTATCTCTCATGTTTGGAATGTATTTCCTCATCACCTTTGCCTTTTAAGAGTCACTCTTTTTCTTAGAGACTTAGCTCAAGCATCACTTTCTACATGGCCTTTCTTTACCCTCCCAATTGCTACTACCCTCCCTAAATACATTGTCTTTATTCTGTATATGTACATGTTGCCCTAATAGAATGTAAGCTCCCTGAGGGCTATGATTCCTTCAGTCTGTATTTGCATCCCCAGTGCCTAGTATAGTACCTGGCACAGAGTAGGTGCTTCATAAAACTTGTTGACTATTTGGTGTCCCTGACTCAAGTGTCTCCCCACTCCAACCATCTAGCTTACAGCTGCCAAAATGATTTTCCTTAAGCTTAAGTCTAGCAATGTGGCTTCCTTCTTTCCCCCTTAAGTCTCTCCTTATTAACTCAAGATCAAATATGTGTTTCTCCATTTGGTATTTCAAGCTCTTTACAATTTGGCTTGGTCTTGCTTTTCTAGTATTATTGCACACAACTCTCCTCTCCACCACAAACATCCTTTATTTATTTATTTTTTTTAATTTTTAGGCAATTGGGACTAAGTGACTTCCCCAGGGTCACACAGCTAGTAAGTGTTAAGTTTCTGGTCTGAGGCCGAATTTGAACTCAGGTCCTCCTGACTTCAGGGCTGGTGCTCTGTCCACTGCACCACCTAGCTGCCACCTAGCTGCTCCCACAAACATCCTTTAATTGGGTCACATTAGACTACTTGCTTTTCCTCACAAACAATACTATTTCCTATCTCCATTGTACTGACTCCCCCCCTCCCCCATCCCCCAGTCTGGAATGAACTCGCTCCTCACCTTTGCCTCTGGGTATGACTGGTTTCCATTAAGATTTAGCTCAATTTTGCTCAAACAAAGCCAAGGCAACCAAGATTAGGAGGGGAGCAGAAAACTGGGAAAGAATTTTTACAATCGTCGTCTCTGACAAGGACCTCATTTCTAAAATATATAGAGAGCTAAGTTAAATTTATAAGAATGCAAGTCATTCCCCAATTGATAAATGGTCAAAAAATATTAACAGGCAGTTTTCAGATGAAGAAATTAAAGCAATTTATAGTCATATGAAAAAATGTTCTAAATCACTATTGATTAGAGAAATGCAAATCAAAACAACTCTGAGGTACCACATCACACCTATCATATTGGCTAACATGACAAAACAGGAAAATGATAAATGTTGGAGAAGATGTGGGAAAATTGGAACACTAATGCGTTGTTGGTGGAGTTGTGAACTAGTCCAACCATTTTGGAGAGAAATTTGGAACTATACCCAAAGGGCTATAAAAATGTGCATAATACCCTTTGACCCAGCAATAGCACTTCTAGGGCTCCCAAAGAGATCATAAAAATGGGAAGACGACCCACATCTACAAAAATATTTATAGCAGCTCTTTCTGTGCTGTCAAAGAATTGGAAATTGAGGGGATGCCTATCAACTGGGGAATGGCTGAACAAGTTGTGGTATATGAATGTAATTGTACTATAAGAAATGATGAGCAGGCAGACTTCAGAAAAATTCTGGAAAGAGTTGAATGGACTGATGCTGAGTGAAGTGAGCAGAACCAGGAGAACATTGTATGCAGTAACAGCCATGTTGTTCAATAACTAACTTTAATAGACTTAGCTCTTCTCAGCAATGCAAGGATCTCCAAAAGTCTCATGATAGAAAATGCTATCCACATTCAGAGAAAGAACTATGGAGTTTGAATGCAGATCAAAGCATACTATTTGCTCTTTTTTTCTTTTGTTGAGTTTTGTTTCCTCTTTCTTGTGGTTCCTCCTATTGGTTCTAATTCTTCCTCACAATATGACTAAGGTGAAAATATGCTTAATAGAAATGTGTATGTAGAGCCTATATGAGATTGCATGCTGTCTTGGGGGGGAGGGGGAGAAAAAATTTAAAACTCAAAAGCTTATGGAAGTGATTGTTGAAAACTAAAAATAAATTAATAAAAAAAGACATCTCTGAAAGTCTCATGATGGAAAATGCTATCCACATCCAAAGAAAGAACCATGGAGTTTGAATGCAGATTGAAGCATACTATTTATTCTTTTCTTCCCTCTTCTGTTTTGTTTTGTTTCTTCTTTCCTATGGTTCCTCCTATTTGTTCTAATTCTTCTTTACAACATGATTAATGTGAAAATTAAAAAAAAAAACTCAGCTCAAGTGCTCAACCATTAGCCTGGTGCCTGGAACACAGTGCTTAATAAATTCTTCTTTCATTCTTCCTGTCCATCCATTCATCCATTCTTTCTTCCTTCCTTCTTTCCTTTCTCTCTTCTTTTCTTCTATAACATTTTCTGCATGAAGTTCCTCCTGATCCCCCCAGCTGCTAATGTCTTCTCCACACCCGAGATTACCTAATAGCTCCTTTATATTTATTTGGTATACACCTATAAATGTACATATTGTCTCCCTGATTAAAGTGTAAGCTACTCATGGCCAGAATGTGTTTTGGTTTTATCTCTATAGCCCAGCATCTAGAATAAAGCCTGGCACCTAGTAGTCATTTAATAAATATTTACTTACTGATAGAATGTAATTTTAATATGACTTATTGTGATTGCTATCATTTCTAATATTATTTCAAATGCAAATGATGAAAAAGGGGGCCTCATTATACACCTGATTTCAGGAAAAACATGCATCTCATTCCTATGAAGATTTGCTACTAATTTCCCTAAAGTCCTGGGTACATGTCACACATGCACACACACACACACACACACACACACGTCATGCCTGGTATTCCCTTCCATGGTCATCACAAACCATAGGATGATGAGTGATCTTCCAACATTCCCATATTTTCTATTTCAACCAGCTCCTTCCCTGTAGGGCAAGAAAAACCCAAACAAACAGTTTCCTTTGTCTCTTTCTCTACTATATATGAGATAAAATTGTTAGCAAGAAAATTACTTTTCAAAAATAGATTTGTATTTTTTTTTAGCTGCTTGGCTTTTAGCACAGTGAAACTACTTGATATTTCTCTGGGCAAAGACATCAAAATCTCATTTCTCCTATTGTAGAAACCTTAGTCTCTAATACTGGTGGTCTATGCCAGCTACCGGGTGATTTGGGGGCTCATCTTTGACAGTTACTAGCTGAGTGACCTGAGACAAATGATTTCATTTCATTTATCTGGACTATTGGAAGCAATAGTTTGATTGAAATAGATCACGTCTAAAATCCTTTCTACGTCTAAATCCTATAATTTTTACTGCTTCCTTTGGATTTTTTCATATTTTCTTTGTCTTTCTAATCAAACATTTATTAAGTGTTGACCATGAGTCAGGCTTTGGGCTAAATGATGGGGACGCAAAGAAAGGCTAAAGGGAAAAAAAAGTCCCTGTTCTCAAGGAGCTCACATTCCATTGTGAAAATAACTGGATGTACATGATTCTAGAAGTAAAATGATGGCATAGGCTATCTGCTGGAGAGTGAAGAATGAGACATTCTATCAATACACACATGCACACACACACACACACACATTTTCTTTTGTTTTTCTTGACTATACATGTTTATCATAGGGGCTTTGTTTTTCTTTTTTCTCTGGGGAGGAATAGGAAGGAAGGGAGAGGGCAGGTTTTTGTAGATTGAAAAAATCATTTCAAAAAGTAAAAATAAATAAATGTTCTAAGGAATAATCAAAGAGAATAAAAGAAAAAGAAAATAACCAGGTAACTATAAGACATATGGGTATGGAGGAGAGAGAAAAGCCAAGGTTGCATGCTTGGGTACTTAAAAGATTTTTCAATAGAAATATACAACTTGTTCATCTATTCCCCCAAATAATGGATACTTTTAGTGAGAGATCTGAAACTGTGGTCTAGAGCCTGACTGCTACGGTAAGTCCCTGGCTGTTGAGGTTCCCTTAGTACAATATCTACTCTAACTAGGAGACCTATGCTTTTTATCATTTCTTTGGTTACAGCTTCAGTAAGTCTAGCTAGCGCATCACCAGCCCCTGAAATATGTGCTTATGAGCATTGGACTTAGAATCAAGAGAGATTGGGTTCAATTCCCACTTCTCACACTAGCTAGCTATGTGTGAGATCTATGTGTGATCTATGTGACTCAAATCAATTCACTTCTGTAAGATTCAGTTTCTTTAATTAGCAAAATGGGCACAATAATACCTGCATTGTTCAAGTTTATTTTTGCTATTTCTTTGTTTGAAATCATGTTACTCCTGCTTTTTTGCGTTCACCTGAGACAATAGATTTTGTTCCAACCTCTTATTGTAATTCAATGTGTCTTTATGTTTTAAGTGTGTTTCTAGTAAACAACATATTGTTGGATTTTGCTTTCTAATCTATTCTGCTAATTTCTTCCATTTATGGATGAGTTCATCCCTTTAACAACTAAAATGGTTAATGTTTTCCCTCCATGCTATCCTCATATACTTTTTCTTCTCCATATTCCTCTTTCCCTGTTTATTTAAACTATTATCCTTTCTTTTTTTTCCCTTTTACCTTTTTCTTCACCATCCCTTCTTCAAACTTGAGGTTTGTTTTGCTTATGACTAATCCTTCCCTGAATCTGCCCTCCCTCTTTATTTCCCTTTCCCTTTCCCTGGTTCCAACTGTATCTCAATGAGTTTAATGTATTCTACACCAAACTCTGTATGTGTGTGTGTGTGTTCATTTGTTCTACTCTCTTTTGACCAGTTTAGATGAAAATGAAGTTCAAGTGATATCTGCTGTACCTACTCCTGTGTTTGCAGGTAGTTAGTTCCACTTGTACAACCTGATTATGTGCATTAACGATTTTCCCCATCTTTGCCCCCATTTCCCCTTGACATATTCTCCCCCCCCTTTTTTATTTCTTGCCACATCTTCAAAACATAAAACTATTTGTAGGTCTTCTGTGTCAATTGACTATCTCCATGTTCCCTTGTGATGTGAGGATTCTGAAAGAACTTTTAATAATCCCCTCTCCATTAGAATGTAAACAATTCA